>NC_037294.2:16219929-16549096 GCF_000002775.5 Populus trichocarpa
AACACCCCAGCAATCTGGTGACTTGACGGTATACCCATGTCTGCTTCTTTATTCACAGCGCCACGCCTTTGTCATTGATAAGCAGATGGAGTAACTAATTTAAATTAATTTAATATTAAAGAATATCAGATCAAAGTAGAGATTTTGCTAATGGATTTGAAACTGTGACGGGGGAGACCAGGTATTAAATTTAATCGGAGAATCCGTTGATCAGCTTGCTTTTATACAAATCCTGAAATTATCCATGAGAGAAGTAGGTTTAAAAAACAATAGAAAAGCACGAAAAAATCAGCCTCTGACAAAAGAAACCAAAACGCATCTCCCACGGAAAAAGTGGAACAGGTATTTTAGTGAGTCTTCGAGGTAAGTTTTAAAATGTTTTTTTTATAGAAAAAATTGATTTTTTTTATTTTACTTTAATTTATTATTTTTTTATCATTTTTATAACAAAAATAAATTTAAAAAAATTATTTAAAATTTTTTTTAACAAAAAACACTTTAAAAAAACAATTATTACCACACTCTCCACCACCCTCCTCATTAATTGTGCAAATGTGATATTTTTTTGGTATAGCTACTCAACCGTGCTTTTGATTTTTTTAGCTTCAAGTTATTAGTTTTTGTGTTTTATATTATTTTTACATGCTAAGGTGCTTTTTTAAAATAATAATAAAATATTATTTTGATATATTTTTAAAATAAAAACATTTTAAAAAACAGTATCTATTACACTCTAAAACATACTCTAAATCTTGATCGACATGGTGAGTAAACTTGGTTGTCCACCAACCCTTTATTTTTTTTTACTTATTTTTTTTACTGGATTTCAATTTAAATCAGGTGGGAGCAGACCCATTGTAATTGGTTGACTTGGCAAGTTTAGTTATAACTCCGTCAAAATCTAATTTGTTTTTTTCCCCCAAACCTAGGTTATTGCAACTCTTTTTTAAAAAAATAATATTAAAATGTTGATTTGTTTTTACTTGGGTTAATATACCCAACTCAATGTCTCGAGTCATGAGCTCGACTAGATTTAATAGCTATGTTTCAATAATTTAGTTTTGATTTTATTAAATGACAGTAAAAATAAACATCCACACGACAATATAATAAATAAGATCATGAAAGGGAAATGGTTGATTTGCTATCAATATAGTTTATTAAATAAAAATAAAAAATAATTATAAAAAAATATTAAAAAATAATGACTTGAACAAAAAAAAGAAAAAGGTATATTCTTAATCAGAAAACTAACTTTCTTGATCATGCATTTTCTTATTATTCTGATAAAAATATTTTTTTATTATAAACATTATTTTAAAAGTAAAAACTTATTATGATCACCAAATAAAATTTTAATAAAAAAATTAAAAAATTTCAATTAATCATTTTTATGCGAGAGTAATAATTTTTTTAAAAAAATATCTATGTAATAAATTAAAATAAAACAATAAAAATAAATTTTCCATCCTCTTGCCGATACATACTTATTAATAATGCAATCAGTAGTATTATTATGAAAGGCCTCACTCTTTTTCAAAACAGTTGCACAATTGGACAATCCTTGGATATTACTTTAATAAATCGATCCAAGTATTTTTTATTTTTTTGTCGATAATCAAGAAGAAAAAGAAAAAAGGGATATTTTTTATTTTTTAAAAAAAAAAGGCATAAACGGTTATGGAAATGCAGGCCCACATGCCCAATTGGCGTTTTGCCCATCCTATTTTTCTTAAATATATAGCAATATAGCAGAAGACTTGTCGTTTTCTTATTTATTTTTTGGATATTTTTGGTGGATGAAAAATTATGGTTCAAATTTTTAAATTTAAAAAATTTAATTTAATTTATTTAAAAATACACCAAAAACATAACAAGAACCTTAATAAAACCTGTTTCAAAACCCAAAAAAAACCTAAAATATCTTAAAAAACAAACTTCTATTGAATAAAAAAAACCCTTGTGGATCCTGTTTTATTTTTTATGACATGTTCACATAGAAACACTATCTCAACTGAACTTCTACATCTGAATCGAATTTATTGACACTAAAATTAATATTTTAAATTGTCTGAAGACTCAGAAGTCAGAACAACCATTTTCTCTCTTCTCTCTGTTTTTTTTTTTGGTCAGCTCTCTATCCTTTAAAACCCAAGCAAATGAAATGTAAAATAAATGAGATTTATGACTAGAATGTGAAATTCTGAAAATATAAAAAAATCAAGGACTATAAATTAAAAAGTGAAAATTTCAAGAAGTAAATTATTTGAAAGAATGAAATAAAAAAATATTAGTGGTCGAAACGAATAATTATTCAAAGAAAATAAAAGAGGCTAAAACTAACAGTGCACGGTGCATCTAAGTCTTGAACAGCAACATAATAAACAATCATACCTTCTCTTTTATAAAATTTCACAGTATAATAAATAAACAACCTCCAATTTAATTAAATTACTAAAATTATAATTAATTATTAGATACACCTCTTCTACCGAGGTTGGTAACATATGTTTCCGGTGCCCGTTACAGAGGGTGTTGTTTACGCGGTAATTTTTAAAACTAATTACGTAAACATAATGTCTGGTAATATTAAAACTCAATTTATTATTTGTGTGGAATCCATATATTTTATGTTGAAATCGCTGGTTTGCACAAAGGAATTGAGAGTTGCTTCTCTCCCTGTCGCGTCTATGCTAGGTGAATTAATTCACCTGGTACTGTTCAGTGAACAATGTCTCAACTGTTTATTGAACCGCGTCCGATCCGATAAAAAAAATTCATTTTTAAAATTGTGTTTTATTCAAAAAACTAGTGTTTAATATTATTTAATAACATTACATAAATTAGAAGGACATCGCATGATGATGTAACATTTGTGGAATTTGATCACAATTCAAATTTTGTTTCTGATGATATTTTATCTGATTTTATTGCACGCTCAAAAAACCATGAAAACTATAGTTTTTATCAGATGAATTTCATACGTGATGAAATTATAAATAAGTTAATGGAATAATAAAAAATATTTAAATTAAAAACCATCAATATTAATATATATCTTTTTTTAATTATTTTATAACTTCAATTTGAAAAGAATGTTTAACTAAACACATTAAATTAATTTTTATTTTATTTTAATTATAACTACGGTTTTAACTAAACTTATATAAATACTAAATGAATCTCAACTAAAAATAATTTTTATAAAATATATTTTTTTTAAATTACAACTATAAAAGCTATAATAATACCAAACAATGTCTATATGCCGGGAGACAAACGACAGGTCATGAACACAACGCAAGAGTGACAGGTAAGCAAGACTTTCCAGAATGAAGAGCCAGGGTGGCCCGTCCACATAAATCGCACTCGCGCTCGCGTAACCTGCCCCAGCTATAGCCACGATACATGCCACGTTCTCTCCACGCAGACACTCTTTCAACTCCTCTACCGGGGGCCCACCTTCCAAATTCCAACGTCACAGTCGCCAAGAAAAAAAACAGAGACTTCATTATTTTTCAGACTCTGAAAATGCCAGGCCTTACTTTTGGAGCCCCGAGACTTTTTTTTTTTCATTGAAAAATATAATTTTTTATTTTTTTATATTTTTAAATTATTTTAATATTTAAAATACTTTTTTATAAAAATATTTTCAAATAAAAAATATTTTAAAAAAATTAACCACTACTATATTTTCTAACACCCAAATGAAAACCATCAGGTTATCAACTCTTGTAGTATACGGTGTGTTTATATTTTATTTTTTAAAAGAAAATTATTTTTAATTTTTATTTTATTTTTAAAAAATATATACAAGCCCTTCAAAATAATAAATACTTAATTTATTAAAAATATTTGCACTACCAAGCCTGGTCAGATGGCTTTTTATGCTCTAGAATTTGCTAAGAGCATCTCCGATGAGAGATGTTATTTTAAATAGGTAAATTGATAAAATAACATTTTGAATAGTATAATTTTTTTTTTATCATGTAGACTCCAATGGAAAAAAATCATTCGAAAATCCAATTCTATTAGAGTATAATAAATAAGTATTTTATTTTTTTTAATGATTTTGATGATATTTTTTTTCCACATGACTATATTTAATTGCCTTATTCTTTTGTTGACCCTACTTTGTTAGTTTTGGCTATTTTAAGAGATATGTAGGAATAATATTTATGAGAAAAAAAAGACTTTTTAGCATTTTGTTTGGTTTTTTTTTTAGAAAAAAAAAAGTAAAAAAAGATTAAAATATTACTTTTTTTTAACTTTGAGTATCCATTTAGAAGCTCCGATATGCTCTAAGAGAGGAGCCATGCTTTTGGGACTGTCTTGTGACGATGTTTTGTCTCATGTTGAGTGGGTTAAGGATATTTAAGCCTACACTGCAAGAATCTTTCAATATAAATTATATTTGTTAATTTGGTAATTGGAAAATATTCAACAGAACAATATGTAAAGAATTTTGCAGTTATGTGAACTTTGTCCAGTAATAATGTTTTTATAGCAGTAATATTTTATGATTCTTGAGTAATTACTAATTTTATGCACAATTTGTGCATGCAGCCTGGATACAAGGTTTCATAGCCAGTTATTGCAGATCCTAGCAGAGAGCTCATTGAGCAATTTAATATGGTGGATCCAGACGAGAAAGACTCCCCTGGGCAGAGTGTTCCATCTCGAGCTCTGTGTGTTGCTGGTGCTGACAGGGGGGCGAGCTCGAAAACCAGAAGCAACTTCTCCATTTTTCTTTTAACTGACCTGGTTAGCCATAGAAAAAGGACTTTTTTGCTTTTAAAATTTAAAATTATTGTCATTGTATACCAATTAATGTACTTGATTTAAGCGACCAAAGTTTCGCTAATCAAATTTAATTAATTTCGGGATGGTGTCATATGGTGGATCGAGCTGAGCTTTCTATACCTAGCAAGCACTGGTCGCAACATGGATGAAGCAGTGAGGCTCCTGGATTCCCTAGAGCGGGCATCAAAGAACGAGATAGCAAACTGTGATCAGCAAAAATGCTGAAATATTTTTACCTGAGTCCTTGCCGGGCTCATGTTCTAAATCAAACTGTTTTAGAATTATCCTAACATGACACTGATAACTTTGCTAATTCAAAAGTAAGTCGTATGATTTACGAAAATGTGATTTTGGTTTGAATAAATTTTCCAAGGTGACATCCTTTTAAAAAAACATATCAAGACTATAATTTATTTGATCAATTAGAGTATTACAGTCTAACCAATATCAAACTTGTGACTTTGATTCTTTCAGGTTTAATTTTTTTATCTAGTCGTATGATAAAAAACATAATTACTCATAAAATTGAATATTAACTCAACACCGAGATATTTGTTTAAAATCTAGATAACTATTTAAAAAGTAAATAAAAACAAATTATGAAATTTAATTTTTAATTAATTAAAATTAACTGACCAAGACTGTGATTTAAGTCATAAACTTAATCGAGTTTAATATTTTTTATAATTTTTTATTTTATTATATAACACAAAAAAATATGAAACCAAATAAACATCACAAAAAATAAACGAGCACAATATTAAAAACCAAATAAATATAAGGGTAGTTGTTCGAGATTAGGATAAATCTATAAATATGAAACCATAACAAATTACACTGCACGGTTAAAAACAAATATATTAGTAGAGAAAGAGATAGGAAAAAAGACTTAACAATAAAAATCATTGAAGATCCAACTATGAAAAATCAAATCATGAAAAAAAAACTTCGGCCCGCGAGCACAAGGTAACCCAAGTGTTAGCCCTGAAATTTTTTTTAAAATTTTTTTTTGGGGTAGATGACTTTCCCTCATTTTTTGAAAAAAAAATAGCAAGTGACGCATCGCATGCCACGATAAACAACATGTCGCACGATTTGCCTATAATTCAATGACTAGAAGTCGTTGGAAAGTTGGGCTAGGGGTATTTAACACTGGAAAAAATAATTTTAACCTTTTTTTTAATGAAAAAACACTTTAAAGAATATAAAAACTATAATAAATCAATCTATACCTTTAAATATCCCAAAAAGCAGTCAAAAACAAAAACAAAAAACTCAAAATCCAAAAACTTTCCGAAATTAGATACAGATTTCAGGGAATTTAAATGTGAAGTACCATTATATGAAACTGTTTTCATTCAGTGGAATTCATTGGCATTATTGACATTAATATTGACCATTTTGATAATTAAAATCGCTATCAAACAATACATTTTCTCTTCACCTCAAGGAACCAATGACTTTAGATACTATACAAAATAAATAAATAAAATTTCAGATAAAAAATATTTTTTTAAAAAATGAAAAAGATGAAAAATAAGTATGTTGAAAACGAAGACCAAGGTCAAGTTTTTCAGTCAATTTCAAAATGAACATCTATACCCACCGTGCTTTTTTTTTTTATCCTGGTACCATGCATTTCAAATTTATCCCTTGACAAAATAGAAGCAACTGGTTTTTAATTTAGCTATAAAAGGATGCAGTCAACAAAAACAAAAAAAATTAATGACAAAAATAAATTTTTTTCGACTGAGAGAATCTATCATGAAATGTTAGAGATGCTACATGTCATGGACCAATAATATTTTCCCATGTCTTTTAGTGATTTCCATGATTATATAAAATTAACTATTAACTTATCAATTTAATTAATTTTAATTTTAACTCATTTTGTTAGTCAATCTAATTTTAATCTTAACGGGAAACCTTCTTGGTAGGATTACTAAATATACGTTTTTTCAGTGGAAGACTGCAACTGCCTTTTCGAAATATAAGTATTCAACAGCTGAATTTTCAATATTAAGAGTGTGTTTTTCTACGTTGTTGTGTCTGTGTTTAAGATGCAAATGCAACAATGTTTGATAAAAAAAAAAAAACATAAATTTCTATTCATGGATCTCATCAAATTATGCGTTTGAAACGCATGGAAATCGAAAGCAGGTCCTACCTGCTTCTCGCGGCTGCACCATGCTGCACTGTTCAGTGAACAATGCAACATCCCTCCCAACAGTGCGAATGAATTTTAATTTACTCCTACTGTTCACTTAAACAATGTTTTTTTTTTGAAAAACCAGTTAATAGTTTTTTTTCCTGAAAAACCAGTGCAGTTAATTGATTTCACTCGCATTGTTCACGTGAATATGATATTAATTTTTATTTTTTTAAAAAAATGAGTTTAAGTTGAATTAAATTTATTCGTACTGTAATCTCAATTTTATTCTTGATAATATTTTATTTAATTTTATTACACGCTCTAAAAATCATCGAAACTGTATTCTTGTCGGATGAATTTTGTATGTAATAAAATTGTAGATAGTTTAATGGAACAATAAATTTTTTTTATATAAAGTATAATTTATTTCACGATGTAGTAGCAATAGTTAAATCTACAATATTTAAATTAAAAACCATTAATATTAATATATATATATATATATATATATATATATATATATATATTTTAAATTATTTTATAACCTCAATTTCAAAAGCATTCTTAAACAAACACATTAAATTATTTTTTGTTCAACCTCAATTTTAACCATAGTTTTAACCAAACACTTATTTTTTAAAACCAATCTCAAATAAAAATACTTTTTATAAAATAATTTTTTTTAAATAACAATCACAAAAACATCAAACATACTATAACTTAATGCAATAAATTAAAATCATGGAAAAATCATCTTGCATTCGGCTCCTGCACATTGTTCAATTCTTACACCTGGCCGCTATGTTTGAAAAAGACTAGCCAACTTTTCCTCCATTTTCAACTAGTGGATCCCAGCACCAGGCTGTCTCATTCATAACGGTCAAAAAGCCCCCCATCCCATCCCAGCCAGTTCGAGTAAATCATGGAGATATTGCCAGTAACTATGCCTTTCTTTCACAGGAATCGAAATGGTGCCAAAGTCATTGATTTTTCCCTCTCTTCAAGCTCGTATCATAAAAAACCTTTTGCCACATTAATTTTTCTGGCTCACAAACAAAACTATCCAAGAAATGCCTACAGTAGCACCACTCATCATTTTCAAGCTGTCCATATTCATAATCGTAACACTTCAACCACCACCAGCCCTTTCTCTCACTCCCTGCAGAACCTCCTGTGGAAGCATTGCCATAAACTACCCCTTTGGCATCGATGATGGGTGTGGCGCACCGCAGTTCCGGTCCATGCTGAACTGCAGCACTGATTTGTTCTTTTTAACCCCCTCGGGAGGCTACAAGGTCCAACACATAGATTATGATAAGAAAACAATGACAATATATGATCCTGCTATGTCAACATGCTCCATTCTACAACCCCACCATGATTTTATCATGACAGACATTCAATCTGTCACTATCCCTCCAACTCCAGATACTGTTTTCGCTCTTCTCAATTGCTCTATTGACTCTCCAGTACTTAACCATTACAAAAACCTTTGTTTCGACTTCTCTGGCCATTCCTGTGATGAGCTCTACGGCGCGTGCAACGCTTTTAGAGTTTTCCATTTGCTAACAAATAGTTCTCCACCTTGTTGTTTTACGGGGTACGATACTGTGAAGTTTATGAGAATGAATATTTTGGACTGCACGCATTACACTACAGTGATTAACACTGATAATTTGCGGGGTATTGGACCTTTGGACTGGGTTTATGGGATCAAACTTTCTTTTACTGTGCCTGAAACAGGTTGTGAACGGTGCTCACAATCTGGTGGGACTTGTGGGTATGATACTGAAACTGAAGTAATGACGTGTCTGTGCTCGAGCTCCACTAACTACACTAGAGAATGCGGTAAGAATTCTTTAATCTTTGCTTGTCAAGAATCATTGGAGAGGTTATTTGAGCGAAATAAATTTATTGTATGTTGTGGGCACTGAGGTTTGCTGGCTAATTTTTTTATTCGTCTTCTGTTTCAGCTGGGGGCAGTTTTACCGCAGGTGATCATAGAAGCAGCCATTCTCCGTGGACATTCTTCCATGTAGCAATCTTGCTTGTTTTGAGTTTATTACTAGTGATTTAATGATCATGATCGTATTGTAAATCATCTCTGAATCTCACTATTTCTCCCTGTATTCACTTCTCTGTTTTGGCCGAAGTTTTGGAACCTGGAAGTAGAAAACACTCACAACATGGCCAGTGACTTGAGAAAATGTACTGAATTTCTTTTAATATATGCAAGGTTGTTTGGGTTTAGAAAAGATAGCAGCAGGAAGGAGCTTTCACAAAAAATTGCTTTCGCATCCAATGGCGAGTGCCAACAACCCTGCACTAACCTTTTTTTTTTTTTTTATATATAAAAAAGCTGCATTAAATAAATCTTGTTAACTGTGGCGGTGTTTATAATATCCTGTTCAGATGTGATGTTCGTCCTTTCCTGAAGTTCCAGGCCGAGCCAAAAGCCCGAGTTTCTGAAGAATGTGTCGTATTTGACTGTTGGCTTGGATTTAAGGTTGAAAATTGTTAAAGCCAGTTATATATTGTATGAATTGTGCCAGTAGAGGATAATAATCACTATGATCAAAGTTTATGAGAAATATGTGTGAATTTCTCATTAAATCAACGACACAAGCATAAGAATCGCTGGAATTTTGCTCTTGTTCGTTTCAACAGAAAATCGTCTCTACTTCTTTTTTTTTTTCATCTTGACAAAACTTCGAGGATTACAATTTTTTCCCCCGTGATTAAAAAAATTAGCCAGTCCAGGGCTTCTTGCTCTTTGGATTTCTCCATGTGTTTTAGACAACGGGCTTTGCGTTCTATTTCTTTTATAACTGGGCTGGGCTTTTCCAGTCTAGCCCACCTAATTAGAATTTTTACGCTGTTGCAAAAAATACAAAAAATATTTAGTAGTTTTTCTCACGTAAATAGTCATGCCAATTGCCTTTAAATTAGTGCATGAGAATGAATTGTCCTGTAAAATTGTAAAGGGGAAATATCACTGCAGAAAAAAATACTAAAATTATCTCGAGGTTAAAATGTTTTTTATTTAGAAATATATCAAAATAATATTTTTTTTATTTTTTAAAAATTATTTTTGATATCATCACATCAAAATTAAATGAAAACACCAAAAATATATTAATTTAAAATTAAAAAAATAAAAAATAATTTTAAAATGTACTATATTTTTGAAAGATTCGCAGCCAGTTGTGTCTCAGAGTGGGCCATCAGTCACCACGTTGTTGTGCTGAAGCCTCTGCTCATGCTCCTGCAGCCTTTGATCTGAGTGCTATGACCCATGGCCTTTTATATTTTCGTTGCCATTATGATGGTACACAGCCATTTGGGCCCATTACCAATCATTGAATTCAAAGCCCACCTTTTCTTTAGCTCGCTCTTGGACGGGTGCTTTAAGACGTTGGATTCTCTTTCCCACCAACGTAAATAAATAAAGTTGCGAATTTTGGATTTTATGCTCAGAATACCTGGACCCGTTAGCAACTAGATTTTCTTTATCCTACCACCTTTCAATCGTTTAATTTCCCTCCAAGTCCGTTTGACACTTGACAGGGATAGCGCTCCCAGGATCTAAATTTGTGCTTTAGGGACAAAATTTACCGATTACCATCATTTCTCTCCTTGAAGTTATCGTTGTAATCAAACAAAAAGATGTTATGCTAATCACATCTAATCTTTTAAGCTAATGATGCATTGTGGTGATACTCGTATCTAATTCAATATTGTTTGATTTTTAAATTGATTTTTACTTATAAATATATTAAAATAATATATATTTTTTTAAAAATATATTTTTAATATTAACATATTAAAATGATTAAAAATGAGTTTTAGACAACCCGTTCATATTTAAATTAATGTATTTATAATGTTTTAAAATCAATGCCATGCTTAGGAATGCAGTCATGTTTACTGTGCAACCCAAAATTTTCAAACGAATACTAAATCTAATAGATAATATATAGAATAAACTTACTTATCATATAAGCTAAATAATACCGCATAATGATGTTATAAATTTTAATCATATAAAATATATAGAAAAGACACATGTCGATAAATTTTATTGGATAAACAGAAATTAAATATATTTTGTTTTCAAGAAAATGGCGTGGACAGTATTGCGACAATTGGACTCAAAATATTTTAAATCCGTTAGGGTCAAATTTTCAATTCTAACAAGTCAAGGACCCACTTCCTAATAAATTGCAAATTCAAATTGAAAACGAGCGGGCCTGACTCCATCCACTGCTGCTGCTCTTTCATCACCACCAACTGCTCAACTTCATCTTTCAAACTCTATTCCCCTGACACCACCCTCTCATCCCCAAAAATCACAAAAAAGAAATTTTCAGAAACAAAATTACGAGCTCCATGTTACATTTTCAAGCTTAAAGGAAAAAAAAATGTCCAGCTCAAGACTTACCGTAGCTCGAAACCCACACTCTAGTAATCAACAAGAAGAACCTTCAACAAAAGAGAACGAATTCGAAACCTCTTTGAATTCTTCAGCTCACTTTCCGCCGCCGCGAACACCACTAAATTCGATTCCAGATCCAACTCAGTGTCACAAAGAAACACACGATTCCGGTTTTGACGGTAAACTCGAAACTACACGATCTGGCAGATTCTCAACTGGAACCCCTAGGGTTTTGATTCGCCATGGGAAAGCAGCACAATCAGAGCCTAACTCTGCGCATAACACGCCTGCTAGGAGTGCCTCAAGAGCCTCGCTCGGTGGTGCATTGGGAGGTTATGCGACCGGAACTAGGAGTTTGCAGTTTACTAAAGGGAAAGATGTGAGTTTTTCAAGCTCCAGGGTCTCCAGAGGGATTTCAGTGGCGAATTCGGATTTTTCCGTTGAAGTTCCACATTTCGAGCTCGATGAAGATCCTTCATTTTGGAAGGATCACAATGTGCAGGTTTTTTTTTTTTTTTAATTTTATGTTTAGTCGGATAAATTTGAAAGTTAGTGTTTTGTATAATTGGGAGATTTTGTGGTTTAGGTTATGATAAGGATCAGGCCATTAAGTAATATCGAAAAGGTTTCGCAAGGGTATGGTCGGTGTTTGAAACAAGAGAGTGGACATACATTAGTGTGGCTTGGTCATCCTGAGACTAGATTCACATTTGATCATGTTTCTTGTGAGACAATTTCACAGGTGATGTTTCGATAGCTTGTAGTGATTCATGAAGAATTTTTGTGGTTCATTTTTTTCTCTCAAACAATGCATGGTACGCTGCGTGGATTTTTATTGGGCGAACTGTTTGATTTTGATATATAGGAAAAACTATTCAAGGTTGCTGGACTGCCTATGGTGGAGAATTGCATGTCTGGTTATAACAGCTGTATGTTTGCTTATGGTCAGGTAAGTGTGTCAATGCAGGCTTGCACAGTGAGAATGGTGCTGTTTGGGGGTTAGACTAATTCTGATGTTTAATATGATGCCTTGCAGACTGGGAGTGGCAAAACATATACCATGATGGGAGAGATAAATCAGGTGGAATGCAAGCTCAGTGCGGATTGCGGGATAACGCCTCGTGTATTTGAGCACTTGTTTTCAAGGATTAGAATGGTATGCTAATAATTATTCTGCAGCTTTCTTGTCCATGGATTTTTGGGGGCAGGGGATAAGTGGATGGTTGTATCAATATAATATATTTTTGTAGGAAGAAGAGAGCAGAAGGGATGAGAAGCTGCGGTTCAGTTGCAAATGTTCTTTTCTGGAGATATACAATGAGCAAATAACAGATCTCTTGGAGCCATCATCAACTAATTTACAAGTAATTTCAAAATTTTAACTGATTCGCGGTGAGAATCCCATATACATCTGCATGTAATAAATCCTCAGCTATTTTTTTTTTTAGCTCAGAGAAGACTTGAATAAAGGTGTATATGTTGAAAACCTCACGGAATACAATGTGAGGACTGTTAATGATGTCATCAAGCTTTTGCAACAGGTGACTGAATTTTGTGCTTCCATCATCATTTACTGTGTATAAGTTTGCATGGAAAATTAATTTTATCTACATGCACACTATGCAGGGGGCTGCAAACAGGAAAATGGCAGCAACCTATATGAACAGTGAAAGCAGCCGCTCCCACAGTGTTTTCACTTGTGTCATTGAAAGCTGGTGGGAAAAAGATTCCATGAACCACTTCAGATTTGCGAGATTAAATTTAGTAGATTTAGCTGGTTCTGAAAGGTAAGTTGCTCTTTTTTACCCCCCTTTCCATTTCATGTTTCCATAATGCTGACTGAATTTCAAATTTATTAGGCAGAAGAGCTCTGGTGCTGAAGGAGATCGTCTGAAAGAAGCAGCAAATATAAACAAATCCTTGTCAACTTTGGGGTAATTTGATCACAGGCCTGTTTCCCAGTTTGTATGTGTCATTAATTTGCCTGCATTGATTGGTTATGGTTTGCTTTTAGCTTGGTGATAATGTCACTGGTTGATTTAGCGCATGGAAAACACAAGCATGTTCCCTACAGAGATTCTCGGTTAACATTTCTACTTCAGGTTGAAGAAATAAAACTCTAGAACTACGATTCTGCCTAGTTTAAAATGTTCTAATCTTCAACTTTGGTACGTAAATGTAAAGTGGTTATATCTACATCTTTGAATGCAGGATTCTTTGGGTGGGAACTCAAAAACAACAATTATTGCGAACGTCAGCCCATCAACATGGTCCGTCTTAAAATCAAATTGCCTTAGCGCGACATTCATAATTTTCTCTTATTTGGCTCGTGACACTTCTCTGTATAATTTAAAATCCTTCCTTGCAGCTCTGCACATGAAACGCTGAGCACCTTGAAGTTTGCCCAACGTGCCAAACTCATTCAGAACAATGTACTTACTTGGACCTAAGATACCACTGTTTTAATCAAAACTAGGGCACACTTAAATCTTCTTTATTCCCCTTTTAGGCTAAAGTGAACGAAGATGCTTCGGGTGATGTTGGTGCACTTCAGAAGCAGATTCAACAGCTAAAGGTATGGGTTAGCAGCATGTCTGCGGCTATGTGCTAATTTATCTTAGAAATGTTATGGCAATTAGAATTAAACCGTTTTTCTATATTCATGCAGGATCAACTGTCCTTTCTAATGAAGCATCATAACCTGTCAAGGCCTCTTTTGAGTTGTATGCCGAGTTCTGAAGGGCCCAAATTGGCTGACCATTCCTCAGAAGACAGAAGAATAATTGATAACCATAGTATGCTTAGTATAGAAAATAAGAAGGTAACTCCATCACTCCCACAATTAAACGCAAAAGCTTCTGTCCAAGGACTTGCATGATAATGATGTGGACCAGTAATGCTAATATATCTAAATGTCAGGTGAAATGCATGGAAGCTATTTTAGCTGGTGCTCTTAGGAGAGAAAAGTTGGCAGACACTGCATTTCAGAAGTTGGAGAATGAAATGGAGCGTGTGAACCAATTAGTATGTGATCTTACAAGAAAGAATTCTTTTCTTCACAGTTTCTTTTTTTTTTTTTTTTTTGCCAATTCTCTATAATTTCCGTTAGTACTAGGACTAGGTGTATTAGGTACCTATTCTGTAAAAACCTAAGCAAAAATAGTGATATGCAACGGGAGAATTTATGTTAGAAACTCTCTTGCAGACTTGCCAAAAGGAGGAGGAAGTGCAGCATGCTAAATTGATACTAAGGTTTCGAGATGAGAAAATTAAACAACTTGAGTCGTTAATGGATGGTTCATTGCCTGCTGATCATTATCTCATGGAGGAAAATAAAGCTTTGAAGGAAGAGATTCAGCTACTTCAACCAAGGCTTGATAAAAGTCCAGAATTGACACGTTTTGCTTTGGAAAACATAAGACTTCTCGAGCAGCTTCAACTGTAACTCCATTAATCATGTGCTAATATTTGCTATGGATTTCTTCTTTCTCTTTCTGCTGACAAAGAACTCACCTTCACATACTTTTGATGCCAGGTTCCAAAAATTTTATGAGCAAGGGGAGCGAGAAATGTTGCTAGGTGAAATTTCAGAATTGCGTGATCAGGTTTCAGAATAACTCAAGCTTCTTCTTCTTCTATAAATACAATTCCGAAAGGTACATTACATTTTATTTTTCTGGACACGCAGCTCCTGGTTGAACTTGAAAGAAATCTTAAGTTCTCCTCAAGACATGAGTGTCAGGTAGGAAAGCAATCCCCCCACCCCCCTCCCCCACAATTCTACCATTCTCTTGTCTGTAATATCTGCACACTCTGACCCTGCAGGATAATGACACTGTAAAAGAGTTGGAGGATTGCAGGAACATGAATTCCAAATTGATGAGGTATCGTTGTAAATCCGTTTATTTTCTTGGTAATTTTAAGGTTCAATCGACACACTTGATTAGAAAAGAAAATTCTTATCCTTGACTTTTCTTGCCTTCTCATTCTTTTTCTTTGATTAATTTAATTGAATTTTAGCTCTCCTAGTCCATCTCCTGAAAAAATCTGCACATGTCACTGCATGGAAGAATACTCGTGGCTTTAGGTGCTGTGCATGAGGTCTTAATGATTGCCAAGCATGTCATTTTTCAGGCATTTTTATGGGCTATTCAACATAGCTTGATGTCGATGTGCTAACCCTTTATTCTGGTATTTATATAGTTCTGTCATCAATGTGACTGCGTTTGTCCTAAACTCTCATTTCCCCTTGTTTTACAAATGTATGTTGGTGCTAAGAAGATCTGAAACACACATTAATGATCAAATTGTTCACATACTATTTTCCTTCATCCTTTTCTTTGCATATTATTACATTATTAATGGATTTGCCTGCAGAGAGGTTGATGAATTACAAGAACTCAAGACACACCTGAACAACAGTCAAGCTGCATATGATAAAGTAAGGGTAGATAGCAAACTTTTGTAAGGAGTGGTTAGTGAGATAGCTTGGTCTTGGCAGAGGGTAATTTATGTTTTTGTATCCCTTTCAGGGAACAGATTCATTTTCTAAGGATCCTGAGGAGATAAGGCAAATTGATAAATGTTCTTTGGTGAGTAATATGCAGATTGCTTTCTGCTTACATTTCAAATAATTTTCAAAGCTAATGCGCTTTAATTTACCATTGCACATGATTTTATAATTTGATTTAAAAGGGAAAAGGGGTTCAATAATATGAGTGGTGCTACATGAATTCTAACATTTGCATGATTCAGTTTTCGTTAAACTAACCGGCACCTTTTTTTACCACCATTACAGGTTGAAATGATATCTGACGGCAGTGAATGGGGAGATGAAATGACATTTTTTACCCCAACAGATTATATTTCTCTTCAAAACAAAAACAATCTACGCACAAGCGCTGCCTCTATTCATTCTGGCAATACTCAAGCCGAGTTGATGGAAGCTAGACTGTTAATTCAGGCAATGGAATCTGAGCAGGTTCGTCTAATTGAAGAGCTGCAGCTCATGCAGGAGCATAACAACATGTACATTGAAATCTTAAAGAAGAAGGACAACAAAGTAAGAGAACCTGTGCTTGAATCTGGAAGTAACTGTCTAGAGTTGCACAATCTAAAAGAGCAGAATGAAGTTCTGGTAATGGAGGGGAGCAGAGAGATCAAGAGCAATCCTTCGCAAGCCAAGCTGGACAAACTGAATAAGGACCTCGAGGAGGCCAGATCACTCAATTACCATTATCAAGAAGATCAGGCATCAAAATTATATCAACAGCATCAAGCTGAATTAGTTTGTGAAGAAGTTGAGACAGAGACCACCAGAACAATTCTTCATTTACAGGAGGAGATTACTGCTCTTCAATTGGAGCTTGATGAGAGATTATACTGCATGACTCAAGAAAACACGGGACTAAGAAACACGGTTGCTGCTAAAGAGGCGGAGATAAGGGCACTTTGTGGGGAGTGGGAAAGGGCAACCTTAGAACTAACAAGCTTTCTTACAGAAGGTTCTAAATCTCTCAAAGACGCTTCTGGTCAGATTGAAAGTATTGCCAATGCATTTCCTAAATTAAATGTTTGGATCGGTGAACATGCTGAGAGGGCTGCCAGAGCTTGCGTTGACAAGGAGGAAACAATCTTACAGCTAGAGAAAAGCCTGGAAGACGCGCGCAAGATGGTAATGGATATGGAGATGAAGTTAAATTCCCTGAGAGAGGCAACAATGGCTTTGAATGATTTTCCACAATCAGATAATAATGAAAGCTCAGAAGAGACAATCCACTCAACCATGCAATTGAATGAGAAGATCAATATGGTAAAGATGTTAGAGAGTGAAATCAAGTTGAAGGAGATTCACATTAATGAAGCAGAAAAACGTGCCGATGCTGCTTTCTTGGTTGTAAAATGGCTATCTGAGTGCCACAAGGTTGCTCACAGTGATGATGTCAGGAGGCGCATTCCCATCTCAAAGCTTCTTTCTTCCACTAATATGGGCTATCATAATACTTTTGATGAGAAGGTTGATGCATGGTCAGATAACGATGCACCAACTGGGTGGGAAAATTTAATTTTGGAGTCTGAAAATGCTATTACTGCTTCCTACAAGGATGTAGAAGTGCATATAGCTGCGCTTCAAGCAGAGGTTCTTGCAGCTTTCGCTTCATACAGGGACTTGGTTCAGGATCTGGTGAAAGAAATTCATGAGATGAAGGGTAAAATTATGGAATTAAAAGAAAGGCAGATGGACTTTCAGTCTTCTACCATGAATTGGAAAGCACGGGAACCGCTTGAATTTTTGAAGTTTGATAACCAGTTGCGCATTTTGCAACTAATAAGAGTTGAACTAGCTAAGATCAATGATAGAATGGAAATTGTTTCTGATTTTGTTGACAAAAAAATAAGCTCACACAACTGCCTATTAAACAAAGAAGATTTTGTGGAAGCAGATGGCTGGAGCACTGATAGTTCTGCATCGTGTTATTCCATGATAGGCTCTGATCTTTTCCCTGAAAGTGTTTCTCTAGGAAACAAATTGGATGGAAAATCACATGGTTGCTGCTCTAAACTTTCTAGGAAGATAACTGAACAAATGGACCTGGAGTCTCGAAAAGGATCGGATGTCCAATCTGAATCAGAAGATTTTCAGTCTGGATCAGAAAACTCAGAGAAGCTTTTGAAAATTCCACATTCCAATCGAACAATGACATTAGAGATGAAAAGGGAGCTGGATTTGACATTTGATGCATTCAGCAAAATCTATGTTCATTTAAGCACAATTTTCAATGAGGATGATTTGATGCATTGCACTTGCCCAGAAGGTACATATTTTTTCTGAGCAATTGCATCTGTATATAATAAGAAATTAAAAATACTAAGAAAATTAGTAAAGAACTTGACTGGTTTAATAAATGGCAGATATCAAGGAATCATTTCCATCTCTTGGTTCAAGGATGAAGATCGCTGAAGCATTCTGCCATAGTACTGGAAAGGTACAGTTTGATTTTGAATAACTAATTCATGTGACCTTTTGCATGTTTTCGCAAACTAAATATGAAAATTTGGTACATAATAGCATTGCTGTTACTTTTGTGGTTTGATTAATACCAAGTTACCCAAATTGTTCAAAAATCACAAACTTTTATTGTGAGCAATATTTCGAACATGCAGGTATTTGCAGATGATAAAGTCAGTCATGCTAGTATCTTCTTAAGAAAATGCGAGGAAGCCAATGCAACCATGAAAGAAGCTGATTATATGTTGAATGCATTGATGGGAGCAAATGAAAATGCAAAACAATTGAGTGATATGTGGAAGCAAGCCAATGAAGAACTGATGGTAGACAGGTCACGCTTGGTTGAAGAAAACGGACAGCTCAAGTCTTCATTATGTTTGAAAGAAGAAGAAAACAAATTACTGCTGGATGAAAACAGTCATGGTTTGGCAGAAGTAGCAAATTCTGTGTCTTTGCTTGAAGCATGTTTTCAGCAAATGCAAAGGGAAGAAGAGGAAAGGTACAAGGTCATTTATTCAGATGTCTTATCTATGGTAAGAGAGATGCTTTCCTTCATTTGCAATTCAAGATCATCGGTGGAAGATATTTTCTCTGAGATAATGGAGAAGGGATTTGCTCGCAGCATCATGTACCATTGCCTTGTAGGAGAGCTTGTCCACAAAATTCCAAGCTTCATCGCACAACCAGGTTTCAGTTCATTCAACCAACAAGAACGCCACATGGTAATGGATACTTCACAAAGAGTTTGCTCGACTGGTCACACTGAAAGCATTGTCACTAATGAGCAGGGAAATGAGGAACAGCGTCTAAGAGACTCTTTCACAACTTTGGAGGAAGGGGAGGGGCCATCACATGATAAACTGACGTACGAGAATTTGTCTCTTAAGAAAGAATTGGAAAGGAAAGAAAGTCTACTGAAGGGCTTGCTTTTTGATTTTAGTTTGCTGCAAGAGACATCCTCCAATCGAACAGACTTCAAAGATGAAACGGAAAAGTTAATTTTTGCTTTGAGTGAAGTTCAACATGAGCTAGAGAAGAAAACAAGTCAGATTGATGACCTGTTGGTTCAGCATAGAAAAGTTGAAGGCCATCTTACGGATACCGAAAATGCTTTATTGGTATCGATATCTGATCTTGCACAAGCCAAGGAAACAATAGATGCCTTGTCAGACGAAAATGCTGAGTTGAGAATGCTTCTTAAAGATATATATCTTAAAAAATCTGAAGCCGAAGAACAATTGGAAGAACAGAAAGAGGTGACTAAAAGCTTGGAAGACGAAATTATTCACTTGAGTTCTTCTACCGAAAGTAAATTGCGCTCTGCAGTTGAAAGCCTCGAGGACGAGTTAGAAAAGATCAGAAATGAGAGAGACCAACTCCGCGAAGAAATCCGCTCCTTCAATGATAAGCTTGAGATGGCATATGGATTAGCTGATGAAAATGAAGCTATTGCTGTTGAAGCTCGCCAGGCATGTATTATTGCTGTTGAGCTTGTTCTTTTGTGTCCGTAAGATAATTGCAGCTTGATACAAATACGCATTAATTTTTTTTTAAAATATTTCAGGAGTCAGAGGCAAGTAAAATATATGCTGAACAGAAGGAAGAGGAGGTCAAAATTTTAGAACATTCTGTCGAGGAGCTTGAGAATACAATAAATGTATTGGAGAAGAAGGTTAGTTTCCTGGCCATCAAAAGTTCACGGGGTACCCACTACAACGTGTCTGGAATCAAGCTGCATTTGATTTTAACAAGTTACATCCAAAAGGAGTGAATTTTGTGCCTATTGGAAAACTACTATTTTTTGTTTGTGCTTGCCGCTGATTTTTAGTTATTTCTTTAAAGCAACTGAAATGCTATTGAAAAACTATTATATTTTATTAATCGTTTCCCTCTCTCAGGTGTACGAAATGAATGATGAGGTAGAAAGACATCGATTGATCAGAGACTCATTAGAATTGGAACTCCGAACTTTGAGGCAGAGATTGTCAACAGTTGAAAACATCACCGACATTGCAGATTCTGAAAATGCAAATTCTGTACAAAAAGAAGATTCTATAACTAGGTGAGTAGTGCTTTTTTTCATTGGCATGAAGTGCTGATTTCTGCCTTATTTTGTTCTTGGATTTAAAAATTATCTGATGCAGGCAACTGCACAATAGATTACTGGAGCTTCATGGGGCTTATAATCGGATAAGACTTCTAGAGAGGGACATTACAGAAAAAGATAAAGAGGTGCCGCCTTAACATATTGCTGGTTTTATTAACTAGAAAGTTTTAATACAATATACTCCATCTGCATTTTCTTTTTCAATAACAACGTTGTGTCCATATGTAAGATCAAACAATGCAAAGAGTACATCTCCGAACTTGTACTACATTCTGAAGCTCAGGCATCACAGTTTCAAGAGAAGGTAACTTTCTCATATTTAGACCGTTCATTGTGCTATCAAATTTTGTAATATGCAAATTCTGAAATCCAAAGTAATACTAGACAGACTGGTCTATATCTTCCAGAACTGTCTCGGTCTTTCAGGATGCACCATTTAATAGCCAGTGGACAATTCTGAAACAGGAAGCTATATAAATAGGAGTCCGCGTATAGTGCAGATCTTCTTGCGCATAGTTTGGTGATCCAACATTCAGTGCATATTGTCTTATAATATATTATGCCAAAATTGAAACAAATTCTATGAAGCATTCATACCAGAATAAAATGCAAAGATAGTTAGATTGTTGGGAGATTCGTTTGTAAGGTTTGAATATTCGATGTTGACTTTCAACACATGTTTATCGTGCCAAATTGTTCTTTATTGTCAGTTTGACACATGGATCCCCAGTAACCTTTCTGTCTATACAATTTGACAGTATAAGACTTTGGAAACCATGGTTCGTGAAGTAAAAACATATTCGTTGGACTCAGAATCAGCTCTACAAGTGGTAGAAAAAAGTGAAAAAAGCTCAATCAGAACTAGGGGTTCTAGTTCACCGTTCAGATGCATTGCGGGTTTGGTTCAGCAGATGAATTTGGAGAAGGATCAAGAACTGTCGGTGGCAAGGCTTCGTATAGAAGAGCTAGAAGCAGTGCTTTCTAGTCGGAAAAAGGAGGTTAAGTAGTTTTTTCTCCCAGTTGCATTTATTGTTTCAGTCGTTATGATTATATCAAGTTCTATTGGTTGCAGAAGTAAGAATTTGGTTGATCCACAAATTGAGATACCTTTACCTGACTAATAATGTCGAGGTTTTAATATCTCATAAATAATGCCACTTTAGAATTTCGTAGCAGCATGGATATGAGTAAAGTTTGACTCTCTCACTTTATATATATTATTTTTTAGATTGAATTTTGAGTTATATTCGTTTTTCAAGAATATAATTCCTTTTGTGGATGGCTAAGCCACGTTGCTCATGCTCTCTCTCTATCTCTTTCTCTCTCATCACTGACACACACACACACACTCACACGTGCATGTGCAATCATGCAAATCATACTTGGCCAGGGCTAGATGCATTTGCGTGTATCTGATTCTTCATGAAGTAATGTTCATGTACTTACTTAACAATGAGAATTAACTGCTGACTCAAATTATACTGGATCAGGTATGCGCACTAAATGCTAGACTGGCTGCAGCAGAAAGCATGACACATGATGTCATTCGAGATTTACTAGGTGTTAAGTTGGATATGACCAACTACGCAGTAAGCTTCAAAATTTCCATTTCAAACATGTTAATTTTTTATTATAACTGCATTGCTTATCTGTGTGCATCTTTCTTGTTGGCATATTGTAGAACCTGATTGATCAGCACCAGGTTCAAAAATTAGTAGAGGATGCTCATCAGCAGACAGAAGAATTCCTTGCAAGGGTATACCGAGTCTCTTCGTTTGATTATGTATTGGGTTGAGATGAGATTCTGATTACTATTCTTTTCGCAATTATAGGAGCAAGAAATCCTGAACTTAAGAAAACAGATAAATGATCTCGCTGAAGAAAGAGAGAGGTAAAGACTTTATCCACAGTATAGAATCAAGTTTGGACTTTTGTTTCCCTGTAAAATACACTTCAAAATGAGAATTGCAATCCACAAGTTGTGTCCCTAAGTTAAAAAAAACAACGTCAAGAAGAGGAAGTTATTTGGCAGACCGGGCCAATAAACACAACACACATAGACAAAATATAACAGTCCCCACATGATGATTTATGGATTCTACGTAATTTTGTCTATGCGGCTTTATTTATTGACCTAGATTATGAATGAGATAGTAGTCTGGTACAACAAGTCTACCTAATATTTTCGTATAGAGAAGGGAAAAATCTAACAGCAAGAGGGGTGTGCCATGAAAAGTGAGGCGCCTACATAACTTTCCTATTTGTCACTGATATACTCTTTATTTGTCTGAGTGTCCTGCAGTTGTATAGCTGAAATAAATGTTAAAGTAGCAGATATGCTTGCCGCCCAGATGGCTGTAGAGCAACTTAAAGAGCGAGATCAGTTGCTTTCAGCGCAGAATGAAATGTTGAAGGTGTCCATAATTAACCGTTTTAATTTGCAACCATGTAGCTGTTACTGGATTGCATGCTGCCTTCAACAGAGTTCTGTTCACATTTGTTGTCGCATTTGTTTCTGCAGGTGGACAAAAGTAATCTACTTAGAAGAGTTGCAGATCTGGATGAAATGGTGAAAACTCTTCTTGGAACTCAAATTACCCAACAGCGAGTTCCACCGACATCCAGTGCCAAGGCAAGTGTCTAAAATTTCAAAAATTTTCAATATCTCGATTGCTTGCATTTTTGAGTAAAAATTAGTTTTCACGATCGAACAGGAGAAACGTGTATTGAAATTGGGTGGTGCTGATTTAACCAAGAGGCTTGCGCATTCTGAAAAGCTTTTGTCTCGTGTGAACAATGAACTTGCTCAGTATCGCAGCAGACCTGATGCTAGTCATCCATATGTCAGGACTAATGGGCAGGGCTTAGAACTAAACAACAGGTAAGTTTATCAAGAATGGTCCATTGACATTATCGTGTTGCAAAACCAGGGCTGTAACCTCTGCTCATTTACAGGAAGGACAAGGCTTAACACAATTTTGCAGAGACCTTTTCTTCTTCTCCATGCCTTCCCATTTTTTCTTCTGGAGGATCGCCTGTGCCATTTTGTCAGCTGAAAAGTTACGCCCAGTGAATTTGTGAGATCATGTGTTGAAATGATTTATAGTGGCTCATCACCATAAACTTATTTTTTAATTTCAACAGTTTCGTCAATGTATTGGCTTTTACCCTGTTAGAAATTAATAGGTGTAAATGTAATTATTTGTAAATTGATATAGCATGCATTTCCTCCTCCTCTGTGGAGCCTTTTATATTCCTACACACCATCATTTTTTTTTTTTTTTACCGTGAGCACGCTGTAAAGAAAATCATTTCAGAAAGAGACATTCGAGTTGAAAAAACACTCCCATATGCAAAAAGCATATGAACATTCCCATAGCAATAACGGGTAGATTAGTGGAGTGATATAACGATAGAAAGAAAGTGAAGAGTGATCAAGAAATTTGAAAACTGCAGATGCATTTGGTACAAGTTTTAGTTGGTAAACAAGAAGTAAATTTCAGGCTTGCAACTCCTGAAAGCCATTTCGTTCTTTCAGTGACGAATGTATCGTTCTGTTCTCCACTATATTCCAGGTTTGAATTGACTAGTGCTCATAAGGACAAATACATGTACAATCTCCCCCCTATCTTCACCTTTTCTCCTTTTGCTTCCTTACCTAAATTTTAGTCACAGAGAATCTGTTAAAAGTTAAAACATGCTTCACGACAATTGCAGGTAGAACAGCTACTACTAGCAAGCACATAATTAATGTCAATTAGTTGGATCATTGATCAGCTATAAATACATGAAAATCTTGTATTCTGAGCTATCTGGAACTTTCATCCTGCTGGGATACACTACACCCTTCGTCACCCATCTGTTGAGTCCAAAAAATGCATTATAAGACAATCCATAGCATTTTTAAAAAAAAAATGCTCAATCAGACCAAGTAGGAAGGGTCAAATAAGAGATAAAGCAGATTAAATAAAAAAAAAAGATTTCTCTGGGATTCTTTGAATATATGTCATGCCATGTATCAATTTAAAGAAAAATATGCAGCAAAATCCAGGAGGTGGCAGGTATGCTTTGTGCCTTTCTTTTGCAATAAACAGGAGAACAATGCAGCAAACAAGAACCTTTTTACCACATGCAAGATAGATGGTGACAGGCAATTCAACATGCTTTGGCAGCTTGGAGATCTCAAGGCTCTGAAGAATAGAGCATTACCTTGATATTCTCAAATTTTGTAACCATCCTCATGTACTGCTCCCGTGCTTCTGGATGGCGAACCATTGACGTTACTCTTGCCAGAGCCTTTTCAACTCCAGCAAATTTCTGTTTGCGGCTTATTCGCAGAAAATCATATTCGTCTGCATTCTCAGATTCTGGTTTCACATCTCCAATTTTCTTTTCCAACCGAAATCCCCGCAAACCGGTACGTTTCCGCCTCCATCGCAATATGGCCTTTTCAACAATGCCAACTGACCAAACTACCTTTTTGTACTGCTTTCGAACTTGATGTCCTCTCACATGAGCCTGAAAGCAATCAGCATTTGCTTTTCTCAGTTATTGAAACTAAACTTAAGTTGATAGTTCAATACGCTTACAAGGGGGGACAAGGAAAAGGAAAAAGGAAAAAGGAAAATAGCCTCATTTGGTAAGAAAAAGTAACCACCAGAAACATCAAAAGATAAAAGAGAACTACAATTCATGTGGAAAAAATACATTTGGTTCTAACAACTCAGACAAGCACACAGGTCAACTAATCACAATACATCTAAATTCATATCCTCTCTCTAAAAAGTGATACTCACATTGCAAGCAATTACTCGGTGTAAAGAACAAGTAATTTATGGTGAAAAATGGAACACACATGGCATGGGAAAGCACAGTATTGAAGTACCTGAATTTTTACAATTCGATTGCGTATTTTCAAAAAATCTTTCCTTCCCTTCCAGCCACGATACTTTTGCTGGATCTTTACAGCTGCAGAATGTAAATAATCTTCAAAGTGACCCCTCCTTTGAACCATGTTTAAAGAACCAAGGGCAGCTAGGTCAAGTGAAATTTCAGAAATATCATCACTGCTCTTTGCTAATTGTCTTTGACGGAAAGAACTTGTTCGATAGGCAGCATGAATGAGAGCCACTGCACGAGCAGATTTTCTGACAGCAGCCAGAGACCCTTTCAAGGAAAGCAGTTCGTATTCTCCCTTACTTGACAAAGAGGCAACTTGGGCTGCAATATCAGTTTCCTTTTCAGCTGCCATAGCTGCAGTATCATGATCCATCTCATTTTGGTCAATTTTCAATGATGAAAGATGCCTACTTAAAAAAGCTTCAGCCAAGTATCCAGAGATTCCTTTGTGGCCACGGCATGAAGCTAAATCAGCTGCACTTTGTCCTCCAGGAAATGCTGGATTTGGATCATCAACAGCAGTTGGATCCGCATCCAATCTAATGAGTGCAATCACTGTTTCTTCTCTGGACGAGGGGAACAGCCCAGCAACTTTCAGTAAACAGTCATTAAAAAATAGAAGCAACAATTTGGACATCAAGGCATTGATGATTCTTCTAGCATATAATTCACACCAAAATGTCAGGATTGGGGCAGCAGAAGTGGATAACTATCCCTTTTAAGCAATTGAATTGTAACACTTGCACTCTATAAAGATATAGCACAATAGGAAATTCTCCAAAATAGGACTGCAGTCCTGAAAAGACAAATCAATGTGCACACACACACACACACACACACACACACACACACACACACTTGTAAATAAATGCATCCATGCATCATGCATGTATGAAGTTAAGAAACATAGTTTTCCAACAGAATAAAAAGCCATTGCTAGCAACAGCAAATAATATGAGAAATCAAAAGAATGATTAAAAAATTAAATAAAACCACAACAATAATGTTGCTATAGATAAAGTTTTAAACTGCAAGACAGTAGAACTCAGATAGCAGTCTGACCTCCCAAAATATGATGCCCAATGAAGCGCAGTTCTACCTCGTGCATCTCTAAAATTGGGATTGCCACCGGCAGCAACTATGAGGTCCATGGCCCATTCATAACCAAGACTGGCAGCCAAGTGGATGACTCCTTGACCTTCTCCATCCAAAACATCCGATCCTTTATCTCCTTCATGAACTTTACAGGCCAGCCACTCACAAAGTCTGTCCATCAGTAAACTTTGGATCAACTTATCTCTAAAACCAATGCCATCACCTACAGCGACCATACAATTATCTTGGACTTTTCCCAAATCCCCTTTACTATCATTTCTCAAGGAAAATAAAGTACTTATTTTGCATCTTTCACAATCCTCGATGGAGCAATTCGACGACTTCATCCCAGGGCCTAAATATAATAACTTTGATAAACGCATTTGAAAGAGAATTTCCTCCTGTTGAGCACTTTCGGCAGGCAAAGAAGCAGTTCCAAAAGGATTTTCACGATATTCAAATTCCCTCACCTCACTGCATGATAGTCTGTTACGACAGGTGATATAAAATGGAACACGCCCAGGAGCATGTTGAGGAACTTGACATCGGATGACACAATCATTCAAAACCTCGGCAGAAACTTCAATCTCACCAAACATACAACCCCATTTAGTTTCACTGGAAAACTTCTTGCTTCCCAAGAACGTACCAATGATCAGAACCTGATTAAAATCAGCACAAAGCATATTTCAGATTCTTGGTAACAAATATTTTAAAGCAATAAGAAGCTTGTAAGTGGTTTTAACTCATCAGCAACCAAAACCCCCCACAAACCACAGGGGAAAGAAGGGATCAAGATCAAGTATACAAACCTTCGTGTCAACACCAGAATAAGCCCAATCCGGTGAGAAATCACGGATGCTAAATAGCTGGTCCTGGGAAAGAGAAGGGCCCAGTGAATCAGTGTCCAACTGCATATGGTGCGACAAACTGGAAACTTCCTTGTCTTCATTCTCAGCACTCAGTGTACTCCAATAATTGCCGGAATCCGAAGCCATCAAAGAATCATCACAATCTCCACCAATTTCTTTATCCATCCATCTCCCGAAACTGTCAAGTTTCTTTAGCTCTCCTGATTCAATATTATTGGCACCTCCATCATTGGCTTTGTTCTCAACTTGGGCAGTAGAAGCAGCTACTGTTTGAGTCCCAGAGAGATTATGAAGTTGGGGAGAAATCAAATTGAAACCAAGCTCCTGTTACACCAACAAAAGCATAAAGTGTCACTTTGCGAATTTCATCACAGGAACCATTAATCAGTCTAGCATATTGCATAACGCAAACAGCAAACCTGGATTACATTTTGAGGAGTTGCTGTTCTATCAGTGATCAATCCAGTTGCACTAACCACAGTATCCGGAACTGCAATACCCTCTAATGTAGCATCTGTTAGCTTATTAGTAATGAACTCAGCTCCACCAGGTTGGTCAACAAAAAATTTCTGGCCAGGCAATCTAGATACACTTCGTTCAGAGCTGCTAATTTCAGGCAACAGAGATGATTGTGTGCCAAGATCAAATTTTGCTCCTGCAAGCCATGATCCAGGAGGATTCTTTGGTAACACATGGAATCCTAAAAAGTAGCACAAACAAAGTCATGTGATTAAGGTCTAAAAACATATGTGAAAAAAGAATCAAATAATATGCAATGACATAGAAACATCTTGTATGCATGTAGAAACTCATAAAACTTGTAAGTTACAAAATGCAATCAAGCAAGTGGGGAAAAAACATCGAAAAGGGATGAAATTTTGAGTAACAAGAGTTATTCAGGTGGCAGATTAGCAGTGATAACTGTGACAGTGAGGCAAACAGCAGTTCTGCCAGCTCAAACACCTGTAAAGACCACTTCAATCTTACTTGCTAATAGCAGCACCAAAGAAAAAGTGAACACACATACAGAGACTTTAAATTCTTTTATTGATTATTTTGAGGGTCTTAGTGAAAAGCGACATTAAGAAACACATTTGACACGCTATCAAATGTATTCAGCTACACCAAATATACATAAAATGTATTATTCATGCAATGTACCTTACCTTCAACTCTGGGGGAAAGTAAAGATGAATTGTGTGACATAGAGCCATGAATTGATTGAGCGAGAGAAGAGGTTCCTGGACCATTCCTAGAATCCACATCCTCAAATTCTGAAGATAATGCTTTTCCATTCCAGTCAATTCTGTTTGGACTTGATGCATAAGATGTCTGAACTGTAGATGCAGGTGAGGCTGCTTGTGCAAAGGAAGTCACCGGACTGGGTTGAAGGTTTTCAACCTGTGTACCTGAATCTTCTAGTAAACGTGATACACCAGACTTGTATCCCTTCATCACAGAAAGAATAAAGGAACAAGTATGAAAATTCTAATAGCACATGAAAGTATACATTTCAAGTTTTGGTCATTATAACAAGTATTTATAATAGAATACTGAGAGACAGAGAGATAGGCACATAAATTAGCACAATGAATGCCTCTATCACTAGAGCAAAAGGATATGATTCAAGTAGATTCTTAGTTTCTAATGATTATTATTAAACTTTAACACTGATTTAAAATTTTAAAGCACATTACCATAGAATCCTGAGATAGATAGAGAGAGTGTAGATCAACAAAGTATACCTCTTTCACTTCTCTGTAGTGTACAAAAACAATATGCTCTAACTGCCTGAAAACCACGATAAAAAAAGAAGAAAGTAAATGGTGTAAGCATGCAAAGGAGTGCTTATTAACAAATAATTAATTCATGGTCCATCATTTTTATAATTAGAAAATATGAAGAATAGCAATATAAAAGAGTCCCAAGTCCTTGTCAACCATATGCAGAAAAATCATGTTTTTTCCACATTTATAGGGGTTGGGAGAACATATGAAAATTAAATGCACTTTAGACAAAAAGGCTGAGAAAGGGATATGACTGTCTTAACTATAGAAGAGTTAAAAACTGTGAAATTCATTTAAAACATCTCTTTGTACCCTGGTGCATGTTTCCTCCAAAATGTCCATAGGAGAACAGTGTCCCACATACTAGGCTGTCAAATACTTTCCACATTGACTATTAGAAGTGGTGTGACATTGTGAAGAGTTCCAAAAGCCACAACAACAAAACTAACAGAGACACTCACCCATCAAGCATCCAATAGCACCGCCGCTGAAAGTTCTCATTATCCTCCCCATGGGCATAGTAACAATGGAGAACATCCACACTGCCAGCCTGCAGAAACCAATTGAGAACTGAATGGCTAAATAGCCAAAGAGATTTACTAATTCCAACCATCCACAATGAAGAGATTTAGCGGAGCATCAAATTTGAACAATAAAAAATATAACACTGTTACAGCTAAACATTTGAAATGTCGCTATATAACCCTATAGAGAACGATTCCTACTGCTCGACCTTGCATGCAGCAACTCACAATGACAAGGACATCTCAAAATAATGTTCCTCTGCTCATGTTTTTCATGCCAATATACAATCGGCACTTTATATGAAATAACTAATGCAAAACTATAACCAACATTTGAGGCTTAGGTAAGCTAAAGTGACTCGATAAGTTAGAAGTTTCTGTAACACATATGGAATTGCGTTACCACAAATTTACAACTAACAAAAAAAAGGCGAACTTACAACTAACAAATTGAAGAGCACACCTTCAACTTTTCGTGAGCTTCTCGGACAGTTTTCCCATCTTTTTTCTTCCTCCAACGATGACCATCTTTACGAAAATATCTAAGTGCTTTTCGATCAAACAAGAACATAGACCCAGCTGAAAACAACAAGCATATAGAACACAAAATGAAACCCAATGCCCCAATTTCAGTAGCAAGAAAAATGATCACTTGAATCAAATAAAACAGCATGACATAAAAAGAGAACCTGCAGGCCTAGCTGGTGGCTCTGCAGTCAACTTAAACTTCTGGTAATTGCGAAGAATTTCCAATATTTCAGTAGGTCGAAGCCAACGGTGCTTTGCTTCTTCCAATATCTGCTCTATATCTGCCAATTTTGTTTTTTTCAACACGGATAATTAAACACACACACACACACACACAAAACCCATTTCACAATTGAAACTCTTAAAACAACAATATTTAAATAAATATGAAATCACATTCAATGTATTGAACATACAAACAGGAAAAAAGAAAAAGAAACTCACTTATTGTATGATCAGGGATGTATCTTCTAGTCTCAGCCATCAACATAAACCCTAAATTTCATCACCTAGTAATAATAATAACAGCAACCTATCTCTAATTGATTACAATAATTCGAGAATTAATAACAAAAGATTCTCGGAAAAAAAAGAGAGGAAGAATTTGAGAAGAGAGAGTGAAACTAGAGGAGATAATTAATTTTGACTATCGAATCAAATATAAAATAAATAAAAAACCCTAAAAGGAAGCAAAGATTCTAATTTTACAAGCTGGCCTGAGACGAGGGAGGGGGCGAGGGAGGTTGAGACGAGGAAGGAGAGAAAGGAACGTGTGAAATCCACTGCATTAACAGGAGAGAAAGGGACAAAAAGTCAAATGTCTAAAGGGTTTGTGTCCACATTGGCATGTGGAGTGAGGGAGATCAGAGGATTTATTTGTTGGATTGTGGGTCATATCTGACGTGGCATGGCTAGAACATAGGCAGGATTTCTGGTACGGTAACCTACGTATCTGGTCCACTTCGGTCTAGTTACTTGCGTCGCCTGGTTTGGTTTGTGTCGTTGATTGACTGCTTCTTCTCTTTGTGATTTAACGTATAATAATTTTTTCTCTTCTGAAACTTATTGATAAATTATTTTTTTAATTTATCTTAAATACAATGCCAGAAATTGTAATTCCGTCATTTTCCTTTCACAAAAAACATAATATTCACTATAAAAATAATTTATGCATCCTGTGTTTTTATGGGAAGAAAGAGTATAGTTTTTTATATAGTGAATAATTCCTCTCGTATTGTTGATAATTTTTTATCCATGGCTAAATCAACTTTTAACTGATTCTTTAGTGATTTGTCTCTTTTATTGATTAGATTTGAATCTGGGATCATCCATAATTATATATAAAAACACAAATTTTATATCAGGATATTTTATTTGATAAAAATGCGTTAAATTGTTAAATTAGATCTTGATTTTTTTCTATTTACATGTACCAGATCCATTCTTGTTGTTTTGCGTAAACTTTTTTATCCTCTGGGACAGAAGATTCATGAAGTTTTTGTTAACAAAATAATTCATAAAATTTATGTTCAAGCCTGTGTTTTCAATTTCCATGTACATATAAATATAATTAAAATCCAAACATAACAAATTACATTAAAACTCAATAAATTATTAAATTTGTCATCTTTACTGCAATGGTCGAATTAATCAAATCCTCGCAGCTCTTCCCGGGGCCCGGCATTGATTTCCAGGTGATGAGATCGCAGTCACCAAGTGGCTGGTGTAGCCAGAGGCGGAGCAAGAAGAAAAAAAGTAAGGGGGCAATTAAAAGAAATATTTTAAAAATTAAATTAAATTATAAAAAAAGGATTGAGAAAAAATTTCTTGCATGAATCCGGGCCCTGCCAGCCTTACCCCGCCTCCGCCACTGGGTGTAGCTGAAGGATACGAAAACTAGGGTGTCAGAAACTTTGCTTGAATATGTTCCCTTCTCGAAAGGTTTAGATACACACGGCTTTAATATGCACGGCAAAAACAGATAATTTTTGTACTAACGAGTCAGTATATCTCAGCTATATTGCGGATAGTATTGAAATGATTTTCTAACACGACAAAATAACGTGTTTTCTAGTGTTATAAAATTTGTTAAATATAATGTATATGTACAATGTAGCTATTAAAAAATATATTAAGTTAATATTAATTAAATACTAGAATGAAAGGTTGATATTTTTATAAAAAGTAAAAAAACAAATAAGAATACAAATATCTTATATCAACTTTTCTCTTTATTTTATATATTTTCTTGTATTTATCTTTCATTATTAATATTTCTGTAAATAACAATGTAGATACTACTATTAATAACAACACTTCTATTAATTAATTATAATATTACTTTTTATATTTGAGGTGAGCTGGGATAACTAAAATCTATAAACATCTTGGATTGTCGATTAAACAGAACAATTTTTTTTTTTACAAATTTCTACTAAACATTTTTTATATATTTTTTCTTGATTTTATCTTATATTGCAAACCCTTATTTTACGTTGTATACTCAAGTTTTCCTTACATTATTTCTTTCCTTCTATTATTAACATAATAATATTGAAAAATTCTCCTTCCACGTTAGACTTATTTTTTAAAAACAATATCTAAGTTCAAAATTTCAAACATGAAGCTCAACTTACACGTCTTGACCCTCAAAAACCTAATTTTCATGTGAAGCTAAGCACCCGTTGTGTTCTAGTTTGTAATGTTATTTTTTTTTTTCGATCTTGGTAAATCTTAATACACAACATTTCGTATGAGCGACGACAACAGCTTGCGTTGCTTTGCTGATACTATTTCAAAAACACCCTCTTTCTTTTCCTCAACAAAATCTTGATTTGTTCGGGAGGTTACCAACGAAGTAACTAATGAAGTTGCTATGGATGATGTTTCTTGTGTCTTGGCCACTGTCATGGAGGATATATAGCATTAAGCACTGTTCGGTATCAGTTCTTTTTTCCTCTTACATATATTTTAATGAGTAATTACAACATTATGTGCTGGAACTGAGTAGGTGCAAGGAAACGGGATTTCAAGACTATGTATTATTGGTGAACGAGGGAGTAGATATAAACCTCATTTTTTCCTACCCGAGACTCATACTTCACTGGTCAGAGCAGAGGAGGTTTCTACTGCGTTGGGTTTTGACACTGTTGTTAGAGTGGATGCCAATGGTTTTGCTGGTGGTATACAGGCTTCATGGAATTCTCAGACGATTCATGTCTGTGTTCATCACATTCATTCCCGTTGTTTAACTCTTGTCAGCGGTGGATCATTCTGGGTTACAATGGTTCTGCTATGCGAGTCCTATTTCTGCTTCCAAGGATAAATTATGGACTCGTCTCCATGAGTTTTCTGCTGGTTTGCTGGAGCCTTGGGCCTTAGTAGGAGACTTTAATGGCCTTAGTAGGGAAAAATATTCTTTTGAAACGGAAAGAAAACAACTAAATATATCTTTTGCAATACAAAATATAAATAAATAAAGGATAAAATAGTCAAAATTGCTAATTTAATTCAATCAATTCCATAGGTATTACAAATAGTATAATTAAATTTAATTATGTAATTTAGTATTTTATTCCAATCATGATAATTATAACAAGTCATCACTAATCATTAGTGTAATTGAATTCAGTTTTACTTGTAATTTGATTCAAAACAGGCTGTAAAGACACCATTGCAAAGGAACCAAATGGCATCCACGTGATTGTTAAGAAAAAACCCAGTGGTCAGCGATTACTTTGTTTGCCGGAGACACGGTTTTGAAAGAGTCATAGGCCACTCGGGGCACCAATGGGGCCAGATGGCGCTTGTTTCATGCCTTTTTTAAGACCTCAAAACAAGTTGAATCATGTTGAGATGGTAAAACTTTGTGTTAAACGCGTGTGATCATCCAAATTCTTGTTTCATGGAATGTTCTCCAGGTCTCGGTTCAAGCCTGTCATGGCCCACAGGACGAATTTTCACCACTACGACGGAATAAATTATTAAAAAGGAATTTGGTCTCTTGTGAGTCTCAGAACTCGTCGGTGACAAACTGTAAGCGTGCCCGTCTGAAGAGGAAAGGAAACTACAATGAACGTGGCAGCCAATCTTTACATGTATCGATGCACCATTAATCATGGCTAACCATCCTGCAGCAAGTAATCGTCATCTAGGTGACCAATTATCTGCTTAAACCCATCACGAGCCGACCCTTTTCCGATAGAAACATGCCTCCTTACAGGAAGCCCCCCTGGGTCTTGAAAAAATGGACCAAGCAAAGTGCAGATTTACTACAAAAATGATCAATTTCAACAAATAATCCCATGCATGCAAACAATCCAAAATATTAATAGTGCTATAGGCATCACCCCTTCCATGCTTTGTGACCGCAAACTAAAAACAGTTCAATTACAATCACAACATGGTGCCAGTGGAGAAAAAATCACATGATGGCCTATCATAACACAAAGAACACAGGTAACCGTTGTTGTTTCACCAAAACATGTCCGGGTATTTCCATATGTAGCATAAAAGAACTGCAATGCAAAGGGTGTGGGAGATTCTACTAGTTCCCGCTAAACTAGCTCTTCATGCTTTTGCTCGGGCGTCAAAGATTCATCCTGAGGGGAAAGAAAAAAGGTTTCAGATTGCAATCTAACCAAAATACATAACATCTCGGACTTCACTGAAACCATTGACAATTTCCAAGATGCACGATGGATAAACTATTGAGTATCATTTCCAAAGTTTTTCAGGTGATCAAGTTGTGGCTAGCAACAGAAAGGAAGTGCAGAGAGGGGCAATTGCTTTCACCAACCTTAGTACAAACATAAATGTAATGAACATCGGGATTCTTTCCAAGTACTGCTTCCACCGAACTCCCATTGTCATCTATAGATACAGGATTCATCAGCTCCTGAACTGGATGTTCTGAGCCTTCATCTGACAAAAGTTTATCTGCCATCAACGACAGCAAGATGAGAAGCATTTCAAATTCATTGCTGTCAATACTTAAGGATCATTAAGAAAGTTATATATATATATAAACTATTAAACAGGCACAGTCCAGTGCAGGAGAATGGTGCAAGACTATTTTTTCTTAGGTGCTAAAATCCTAAGCACTAGAAATTTCTTTGATATGCACTAGAAATTTCTTTGACATCAATTTTTATCCCTTCTTCCATTTTTTTGGAGGTACATTTGTTCTGGCCATCAATCGGTTTGCATAAAGAAGTGAATGGTTAACTGTTCCACAATCAGTAACCAGTATTAAAAAGTAAAAAACAGATTTAAAATTTAAAAATAACTTGCTATGCTGTAAAAGGAAGATTAACTTTCTTCAACAATCTAGACATTGAATTCCCCAAATCTTTTCAAAGACAAACATGTGTATGCTGTATACACAAGCAAAACTCAAAGAACAGAAGAATAATTTTAATACAGGACTTCAAAGATACAAAAACTGAAATAGGAAAAGTAACTACCAACCAGGTCCCAGAAAAAGTAATGCATTGTGTCATGCAACAGTGTGATAAGAGGAATACTAGGAAAAAACATCTGAAACATCGGATATGAGTTCAATAAACCTATAACATGGAGCTTTATCCTCCACGAACATGAGTCCCCTAATAATTGTAAGCGATACAATGGAGCTCCATATGTAACCTGCAATCATTTATCCCACTAGCTAAGCTAAAGGCATAAAGTAAAAAAGCAAACACATCATAATGTTTTTGATGGATTGATCAAGCAAGTAGAGTGCTTTTACCAGAATATACACTCCATTATCCTTGAGAACCCTATAGTTTGTCATCAACTGCTTCAATATATCGTGAACATATCAAGCAAAAAAAAAAGTAAAAATAAAATCAAGAAACATTTGAACATTGTTGTTTACAGCCTATCATTCTACCTCCAAACTTCCTTGAGCATCTTGGGAGCATTTTTTCGTGAATCATTCCCACACTACAAAAAAAAAAAATAATAACAAGCTGATTGCTGTATATCTATCCAGGATCCCAAATTCTAATTAAGTATTAAAAATCAGCAAACTTAATCAATACCAAAGACAGCATCCTGCTGCGCACTTACCAGGATAGAGTCCAAAGTTCCTGAAGAAAAAAAACACATCAAGCAAACATTATGAAATGCTTTGTTACAGCATTTCGCTTACATGTAACCCAGTTATTCAAAAGATTCAATGAAAACAGTACCTTTATCAATAACAGCATTAAATGAACCAGATTGAAATTCACTCATATCTCGTACATCCATTCCAATATCTGTTAAAAAAACATTTACTGGATAAATAAGTCTAAACAAGAAACAAAATCTTGGGTTTAATTTAAATTTATTGTTCTCTCGAGTGTTAAAAATACATCCATTCAGTCATCTGCTTAAAAAGAGGACCTTCATTGCATAAAAAAAGACTTCCATAACAAGCCATGGGTTTAATTCAAAATGTTGAATTTCTCCCCAGTGCTAAAAATACATAAATTTCAACTGAGAAATAACAACAGAACACTTACTTTTATTGCATAAATAGCGTTCTTAAGAAAAAAGAAAATCATGGGTTTTCTTTAAAGTGCTAAAAAAATACGTACATTTCAATTGAGGATGATTGCTATACTTCTTTTTCATGGCCTCAATTACCACAGAAGATATATCAATGTTAACCACATCTTCATATCCATCACTCACCATCCCTTCACTAAATGCTGCCACATTTCAAATAAACAAAAACACACACCAAAAAAAAGAAGATTAAAGGAGGTCTGATCTTGTGATTCGGCGTGTCAGATAACAAGGAACAGATAATGTGAGGGCCAAATTCATACCTGAGTTGCCACAACCAACGACGAGGATTCGAGGATGGACATGACGAGGGATGTAGAGGTTGATGAGAGGAGCCAAGGAAGGATACTTTTGGTACCAATCAAATGGTCCTGATTCACTGGAATATCTATTGTCCCAGTACCATGGCTCGCCGTATGCTTGTGTAGAGGTTCCCATTGTCAACTACCCCTCTGTCTCTCTCTGTTTGGTCTCTCAAATCTTCTTTGTAAGTCCCAGACAATCAAGAGTTGCGAGTAATTTTGTCATTACTTGTGTGTAAATTTTGTTGTTGTGTAAGGGGATTATTGTCATTTTGAACCATGATAACGGTAACGACAGGTCATTCATTTAACGAGTCCAGGTCTCTTGTAAAGAAAAGCCACGATAAATTTTACACTGCTCCAAACAATCAAATCCTTTTTTTTTTTTTTTGTACTTTCATGATGGGATCTTGGGGGAGAGAGAGAGAGTAAGGCCACGTCTGTCTATTTTTTAACGGAACAGATTATCGATAAATTATATTTTGGCACCTGTAAATTTAGTAATGTTTCGCTTTGGTTTTGTTGTTTACAATTTTTCAGTTCCATTCTCTCGGAAACTACTTGGCTGGCTCAAAAAAGTGCGTGGGCAAAAATTGTGTTGGGAATGTTATAATAGAAGAATGGGCAAATACATGAAATCTCGATTCTGTATTTCCATCCCGAGAGAGAATGAAATTGTTAATTTATAGTCTACAATATTAAACATCATGTTCACTCAACTGACTTTCGCCGAAGATAATAATTATACAATCTTTACTTCACTCGGACTCATTTATTCACTTTTTCAATAATTTATATATATATTTTTTTTTGTGAAAAATAGATTAATTTTTTAGTAATATCATGAAAATAAATTAAAAAATATTTTTCAGTAATAAAAAATAAGTTGAAAAAAATATATTAATATTTTAATTTCTTTTAAAAAATTATTAAAAAAATAAGACGAACATTGATAGATAAAAAGTTAAAAGGTTATAAAATTGAAAAAAAAAATTATAAATTATTTTAAATAAAATAAATAGTAATAAAGAAATCAAGTTTGAATTAAAAATATTGAAAGATGATGGAATTACAAAAATAATTTAATTTCATAACTTATTTTAAAAAATAAAATTAAATAGAAACGAAAATAAATAAATAAAATTCAAAACAATATATATAACAATCAAAAGATTGATGATTAAATTTGATATAATCAATAAATAACATGATATTTTTCAATTTCTTTAAACTTTTTAAAAATATATTTCATCCAAAATAAAAAAAAACACTTTTCTCAAAATCAATAAAACTTATTTTGTTTGAAATTTTTTTTTATTGATTGATTTTTATAATAATAAACAGCAACATAAAGTTTGGAGAATAATTTTAAAAAAACCACTGACTTGGTATAAATATAAAACGTTATTTTACAATCTAATCAAACACAAAACCCAACACTGCATGCATCTTATCATGCCACCAAATGTAGTGTAATTATTCATCATTTTTCAACTATAAATAATCTGTTAGGGATAGAATGGAGATAAACAAGTTCAGTTTGAACATTATTTTTATTTTGCCATTTTTCTCCAAATAAAAAACAATATAATAACATAATTTTTAGTTTTCTGGGCTGGAAAAATGTCATGAAATTTTAAAATAAACATGTATTTTTATTTCTCTTGAAAATAAAAAACTATAAAAAAGAATAAAATTGAAAATAAAAAATTTATTTAGTGTTATTAACATGACCTTAATCTCCTCTTTCAAAAGTTTCCAAGGAGTACTAATTTCGTTTGCAACATGCTTTAATATTTTTTATAGTATTTAGAAATTCTAAAGCAAGATATATAAATTTAATAATGAAAATGAAACCCAGAATAAAATTGGAGAATTCCACGAAAACTATTACTTAATATATTTAAAAGAATTGAGATGTCATTTAAAGTTGAGATGTCAAATTACATGAATAATGAAGGAGCTTGCAGATCTCGTCATCTCTTTATTTTTTTTTGTTTATGAAAGCATTAAAGGTTTTTGAAGAATTGATGGTAGTTGTTTTTTAAAGTATTTAATTTTTAGAAATATATTATAATAATATATATTTATTATTTTATTTTTAAATTTATTTTTAATATTAATACATAAAAAATAAAATAAAAATTAAAAAATTTATTTATTTATTTTTTCAAAATTTCATAAAATTTCACTTCCACCGCTACAATGGACACTACAAAAACAAAAACGTGCTTCAAGAAAAAGAAAAGGAAAAGGAAAGGAATGGGGTCCAATTAGAAGGATATCAAAAGTCGAAGGACGTAAAAATCAATTAATCGTAGTTTCTTTAAACGACAGAGAATGGTTTAAACGACACGTACGAAGAAGGCAAAACCTGCAACAAACCGTGCTCTTCAGTCCGTAGTCGTTCATCCACCCATCAACTCAAACTCAGTGACTTGTAGCTCACAGGCAAGAGCAACAAAAACCAAAATGTCAATCCAATAAAGAATGAAAAGAAATGGAGCAAGAAGAGCAACAATCTTGCTTCGAATGCCTTAAACGACGAATCAATTCCGATTTCTCAGACAAGCTAATCTTCTCGTATGCTCTCTCCGATTCTGCTTTCCCCTTCGCATCCTCTGCCGTCGTGCAGGTACTTGTCATCATCATCTTCTTCCTCTTCTTATTTTTAAGTTTTTCTGGTTGATGTATTTAAATTAGCAGCATAATAATTGGTGTCGTCTGTGTTCGAAATGGAGCAGGTGTCAAATTCTAATGGAAATTCATCTACTTCGGCTTCGGCTTCTCAGTTTGTGCTGGTGCAGCTGCCGAGTCATAAACACAATTGCTTGACCGAATACGTGTAAGATCATTTTCTCACGACTTCAATTTTCCACTGATTATGATTCCTTCCGAGGCTTTAAAATAGGTTTATTCACGAGCTACTTAATCTGCGAAGAGATTCGAATTCTCAAGTGAACAATTGTTGTTGCCTAACTTGCCTTACCAATCTCGACGATGAACAACATAAATGAGATTTCTAGTATAACCGCATGGTTTTTAATTTCACAAATCATGACTTTATTTATTTATTTAGTCCAAAGGGCATCATCATAAACTATGCAACATACGAGTGTAAAGCATTTGCACAAAATAAACTAATCTCAAATGAATTTTTGCATCTTCTCATTGGCAGTAATGAGTGTGTTCTGCAAGATAATGAAGAAAGCGATGGTCATGTGATTGATGATAACCAAGATCAGGCAAAGGTCAATGGTCTGACTGCTGGGCCAGCTACATCAGATTCTTCATTAGATCAATCTCTGCGTTTACAAAATGGTGACAAGATAGCCAATGTAAATCATACAGGGTTCGGAAGTTCTGCCTGTGCCCACTCTAGTAGGTTTGCATGTGTCCGAACAATACCTGCATTGGTCCCAACTGCTCATATTGGTATTTCTTCCTATTCCAACTTCCAAAAGATTGCTTCTGACTTCTTGTCTGGGTCTCTGGAAGATCATGTATTGCGCTCCCTCAGTCTACTTATTGAAGGAAAAGCTTCAGGGAGAGACGGTGTGAATTTTCTTCGATTAATTGGGCTACCTTCATTTGAGGAGAGTGGGATTCCAGGTTGCTTGAGGCATCCAAACATAGTTCCTGTTCTTGGCTTGCTCAAAACATCCGAGTATGTCAATTTGGTGCTTCCTAAAACTCCATGTACCTTAGAAGGCATTCTGCATTACTGCCCCAAAGCCTTAAAGTCTGAGTGGCATATAAGGTTTCTGGCATATCAGCTGCTGTCTGCACTAGTTTATTTACATGGTTTAGGGGTTTCCCATGGTAATATACACCCATCCAATGTAATGCTAACTAATTTGTGCTGGTCTTGGCTTCGTATCTATGATAAGCCTATATCAGGATCGAATGCAAGTTCAAGAAAAGGTGAATCTGATACTCCTTCTGCCTCTGCAAGATTATGCTGCTGCACTGACAGCTGTTTTTCTCAAGTCCTCTATGCGGATTTGAAGCTTTCACCTTCTGTAGAGTGGCATTCACAATTTGATCAGTGGTGGAAGGGAGAGCTGAGTAATTTTGAGTATCTGCTCGTCCTAAATAGATTAGCTGGGAGAAGGTGGGGAGATCACACATTCCATACAGTAATGCCATGGGTTGTAGATTTCAGTACAAAACCAGATGAAAATTCTGATTCAGGGTGGCGGGACTTGAGCAAAAGCAAGTGGCGACTGGCAAAAGGTGATGAACAGTTGGACTTTACCTTTTCAACATCTGAAATTCCACATCATGTATCAGATGAATGCCTTTCCGAGTTAGCTGTCTGCAGTTACAAAGCTAGGAGGTTACCCCTGAGTGTTCTGCGTCTGGCTGTTCGTTCAGTGTATGAACCTAATGAATATCCTTCTAATATGCAAAGACTGTACCAATGGACGCCTGACGAGTGCATCCCAGAGTTCTATTGTGATCCTCAAATTTTTTATTCTCTACACTCTGGCATGACTGATCTGGCAGTACCTCCCTGGGCAGGCAGTCCAGAGGAGTTCATCAAACTGCACCGAGATGCTTTAGAAAGCGAGCGGGTCTCATACCAAATCCATCACTGGATTGATATAACCTTTGGCTATAAAATGTCAGGGCAGGCTGCTGTTTCTGCCAAGAATGTTATGCTGCCTTCATCAGATACTGCAATGCCAAGGTCAGTGGGACGCCGCCAGCTTTTTACTCGACCACACCCTGTGCGCCGGGTTGTTGCCAGGAAGAAAAATGATAGTGCCAATACTTCTATGAATCAAAGCCAATTAAATGTCGCAGAGAATGATACACCTCTCCTTTCTGAAACTGTTCATTTGCAACAATTAGAAGAAGTAACTGCATTTTCTGAGCATGCTGGGTATTTGAGTCCCTGCTATTATTACAATCCAGAAAACATTGCAAAGGATGTGCCTTCTGTTAAAGAGTTAGCAAGGGAGACATTTGAGAAAAGCATATGCAAACCACTTGAAATGAGCAGAAACGGGGTGCCATGTGATATTAATTTAAGCTATCTTCTTGAGCATATGGAGGTGGAGGGTGAAGGTTCCTTGGGATATCAAGAATTATTGCTTTGGAGGCAGAAATCATCTTGTTCAAGTGCCCTTTCAGAAGATGTTGCGAAGGACATATTTTCTGTTGGTTGTGTCTTAGCTGAACTGTACTTGAAGAGGCCCCTTTTCAATTCAACTTCTTTAGCTTCATACATTCAAAGTGGTATTTCACCTGGATCAATGCAAGAACTTCCTCCTCACACTAAAGTCCTTGTTGAAGCCTGTATCCAGAAGGATTGGGCAAGGTATTGGTTTTTACCTTTATATATATACTAGGTTTTGTTTTTCTTAAGATAATGAAATAACATGGTTGGGAATTTTGCTCTTCTCATCCAATGTTTTAAATGATTTTGTTTTACTTATTTATCTTATTCATATGTACATGGGTCTACTTTTGCGTGTGTTTGTGGCAGTGTGCTTGCATTTGAGCTATATTTCTTCCTTTATCTCTCTTAATGATCAGGAGGCCATCTGCCAAAAGCATTCTGGAATCTCCATATTTTCCTGCAACAGTGAAGTCAGCCTACTTGTTTATTGCACCACTTCAGCTTCTAGCAAATGATGGACCCCGTCTTCAATACGCTGCAAATTTTGCAAAACAAGGAGCATTGAAAGCAATGGGGACTCTTGCTGCTGAAATGTGTGCACCTTATTGTTTACCTCTTGTAGTCAATCCTCTGTCAGATATTGAAGCTGAATGGGCTTATGTTCTGCTGAAAGAATTCTTAAAATGTTTGACACCAAAGGCAGTGAAGGGCTTGATCTTGCCAGCTATCCAGAAGATTCTGCAGGCTAGTAATCAACTTTGTTATTACACATCTCATTTGTGTGCAGAATTTTCGTTTCTTACTTTGTACTTATTTAAGTATTTAGTTCAGACTGCAGGTTATTCACATTTGAAGGTATCTCTTCTCCAAGGTTCATTCGTGCAAGAGATATGGAACTTCATCGGTAAACAAGCATATTTGGAGACAGTACATCCTTTAGTTATTTCGAATTTGTGTATTGCTCCTCACAGGAGTTCAGCTGCCGTTGCTTCTGTGCTACTGATTGGCACAAGCGAAGAGCTCGGTGTACCTATCACAGTTAACCAGGTTCATTATATGTAGAGTTTTGGCCTTTGTAATTGGTGGTAGAAGAAATAAATTCATACGCCCAAATCTACTTGGATATGCTTTTTTTTTTCCTTGTGGCTATAAGACTGTCTTTTGTTGCAGACGATCTTGCCTTTGATATACTGCTTCGGAAAAGGACTCTGTCCTGATGGAATTGATGTGCTGGTTAGACTTGGTATTCTCAGTTCTTTGGTTTATGGGACTATTGTCCTCTCTGGAATTTGCACATTCAGCTTACTAAGATACCTTTATGCTTTGATGTTTCAGGTGGTCTTTTTGGAGAAACCTTTATTATCAGGCAGCTGTTGCCATTGCTTAAACAAGTTGCCCGTTCTTGTGTCAATGTTTCAAATACCACTAAACCTGAGCCCGTTCAGAGCTGGAGTGCTTTAGCTCTTGTAGACTGTCTAACAACATTAGATGGTCTAGCTGCTCTCTTGCCAGGGGAGGTGGTTGTAAAGGGGCTGGTTGAAGTATGGATGTCATTTGCAGCTCTCATCAAACTTGTTCTCTTCACAATGAAGACTTAACAATCTTAACGCTGCATCTTTGATCATGCAGGATAGAAGTTTACATGTTATGGTTCTTACACAGACCAACTTGGAAATTTCAGTGCTTCAGGTGGTCCAAAACTCAAAGTTGTTTTCTTCATGATGCAGTTACTCTTGATTTAATTTTTTTTTCTTGAAGGCTTTTGTAGCTTATTGATTCCTTATCTCAAACGTGATTCATATGAACCATAATTATTTTTCATGCATCAATGTTTGAAGCACAACTTCTACCTGTTCAACGCTTGCTTATTTCACTCTAGCATTTCTTGTTAGCGAGATGCTTATTAGGCACCTGAAAAGTGCGCTCTTTGATGCTTTGAGTTGGAGAGCTGTCTTGATTTTATTTGTTTATCATCCGACTGTCATTCAGTTAGCTATTCTGAAGTTCCCTGCCCTCTTTTATATGAAGTTGATTATCTTAATGTGCCATGACTTTTATTCCCACTTTTTGTTGACCCTATTTGTATTTCTGTGTCTCTAACAAGTATAGTGACCTCTCTGTTGGCTAGGTTGCTGCTACTACTTTATTAGCAGCTTGTCAGAGAATGGGACCAGATTTAACAGCATTGCATGTTCTGCCACAACTTAAAGAGTTATTCGATGAGCTTGCTTTCTCACAGGAAGCACTGACTGGCTCTGGGTCTTTTGGCCAAAACTTGAAAATTTCCAAATCAAAAGTAGATGGGGAGGTTCAAATTGGAAGCCGTATGGATCTTGTGTGAGTGTCAGTCGTACTTATTATTACTTTTCCAACAAACCTATTTGGCTTGGAATACACCTTGCACTGATAGCTGATTTGTTTTATTCATGCTTGTCTCGATCATTAATATGGCTCTGCTTGTACTTATTTTCAGGTTGCTTTTGTATCCTTCTTTTGCATCTCTTCTTGGGATTGAGAAACTTCGCAAATGTTGTGCCACATGGTTGCTTCTTGAGCAATATCTCCTACGGTATCATAATTGGAAGGTATGCTGCCATCATGCTCTTACTGTTAACATGAAACTTTTAGTATGAAAATCTGCGTGACATGCATTTGCATGCATGAGCTCTTTGCATATCATATTTCTGAACCTGTTATGATTCAGTGGGAATATACAGGGGAATCATCTCGAAGTGGAGCAGAAAATACAACTGCTAATAGACCTTCTTTGAACAAGGGTTCAACATCTGATTATAACCCTGCCAAGCTGTTACTTAATGGGGTTGGGTGGTCAATTCCACAATCACAAGGGATTAAAGGTGCAAAAAACCTGATGCCTCAAAAACGATTCAATGACATTCATCAAAGGCCAGTTGAAAGCCATGCAGTAACTTCAAACCTTTTGAAGTCAGAACCCTGGTTTTGGTTCCCCAGTCCAGCTGCTAGTTGGGATGGTCCTGATTTCCTTGGCCGTGTTGGGAGTTTGAAAGAGGAATTACCATGGAAAATTAGAGCATCTATTATATATTCAATCCGAGCTCATCATGGAGCCTTAAGATCCCTTTCTGTTAGCCAAGATGAGTGTACGGTTTTCACAGCAGGAACTGGTCCAGGGTTCAAAGGAACTGTTCAGAAGTGGGAGCTCTCAAGAATAAATTGTGTTTCTGGCTATTATGGTCATGAAGAGGTTTGTATCTTCTATTGTCTCATACATAAGCTGTTGCCTCCTGTGCTGTAAACTAAGCAATCTTTAACTAAAAAAAGTATGTTAACATGCAAACTTGCACACACATAAACGCTGATACTTGAATACTCAACGGGAATGCAGTCAAGGTAGTTTTCTGCATGCTCCTATTATCAGGGGAAAGTAACAAAGAAGATATTTGTTTGTTCTTCTCTCTGTACCTTTTAATTTAAGATTGTGATGTTCCTTATGGAGTGAGGATGGTATTGCACGTATTGGTTTATAAACATAAGAGCTAACACCAATGGCTCCGGTATTTTCAAATCCTGAGGCTGCAACTTTAGTTTCTAATGTTCCAAAGTTGCTCCTAATTCTTGTCAACTATCAGCTTTGCATTGATGTTTGCCACACCTTAAGCTCTTTTTTTTATGTGGTATGGTTGTTTCCTACAGCTAATTGGTTATGCTACTCTTAGGTTGTGAACGACATTTGTGTATTATCATCGAGTGGAAGAATTGCATCTTCTGATGGAACCATTCATGTTTGGAATAGTAGAACAGGAAAAGTGGTATCAGTTTTTTCTGAACCATCAGTTTATTCTGCACATATTTCAAGTCCATCATCTCAATCAAAGACAAATGATCACCATTCAAACATGCTGAACCCTAATACACTATCAAGTGGATTATTGACTAGTGCATTTGATGGGAGCTTATACACTTGCATGCATTATTTGGATTCTCTTGAAAGGCTTGTGGTTGGCACTGGAAATGGTTCCCTCAGGTGAATTTTCTTTGTGATTCCATCTTGAGTTGATGTGGAGAACAGTCTTATTCTGATGCAGTTAATAGTTTAAAAAGTTTACTCAACTGCACAGGTTTATTGATGTTTCCCAAGGTCGAAAGCTTCATCTTTGGAGGGGTGAATCTGCTGAATTTTCTTTTCCTTCTCTTGTCTCTGCCATTTGCTCATGTGGATCTGACAAAACGCCAGCAGATGGAGCTTTTGCTCAACCTTCTTGGGTTGCAGCTGGACTAAGTTCTGGTCATTGCAGGTTATTCGATTTGAGAAGTGGAAATGTTATTGCCTCTTGGAGGGCTCATGATGGATATGTGACTAAGGTATATGATTAAATTGCCAAAGAAAGAAATTTAATTTGAAGTGGTATTCTTCTTACTTTCCATGCATGCAGTTGGCTGCACCGGAGGACCATTTACTTGTTTCCAGTTCTCTTGACAGGACCTTGCGAGTTTGGGACCTGAGAAGGTAGTGTCAAATTTTCTTATTTACATCTTCTGAGTGCTTTTAAATCCCTTACTGGCAAATTGCGTCTATTAGGTAATCTATGGAGCTTGATTTTGTTTTAAATTAACAAGAACCTAAAGCCCGTGGGAAAAGTACTTAGAAATGCCTTTATTCAATATGAATTGGATCAGTGAAATTACTATTTTTTCCTTGTAAAAAAAAATTGAATTGTCTATTAGGGGTACTGTGGTCTATTCACATGGTTCATTGGTCATTATAGAATTGATCGGGGCAGCTCGGTCTTTTTATATTTTTTCATAGTATAATTATTTAATTCCTCTCAAAAGCAAAAGATTATTTAACTTGGATTTGGGAGCTTTTTCAAAACAACACAGTTAAATGATTGTATTGCCTTTAAAATCAAAAAAATTTTAGCTTGCTCCAGCAGCTCATGCATCAGCTTATGGTGGCAAAAAACAGATTCCTTGGTCTTTTTTGAATCGTCATGGCAAGGCCTACCTCCCTAGGCAGCATGTGTGGTGTAATTCTCTGTAATTGGGCGCCAATTGACCTTTTTTTTTCTCCTTCTTTTCTCTCTCCTTCTTTTTCGCGCCCAACCTCCCAAAATTTCAAGGCAACCCTTGAATTTGTTTTTCTTTCAGAATTGGTTCTTGTTCTTTCAATTGATATTTTATTTGAATTAATTTATAGAATTGAAATTTTTATCTGTTAGATGTGGTTTACATTTCTTTGATTGCTATTTATTTTCTTTGAGATCATTTTCAAAATTGATTTTTTTTTATGATTTCATCCATTTTTTATTGATATTTTTTATGCTAGCAAATTTTTTAAATTGATATTTTTTTTCAATTTCATTCTTCAACATTAAATTGAGCTTTTTGATTGAGCTCATGTATAGGATTTAATGGGTTGTGAATTTGGAATATTAACCTAAGTTTGGAGATTTGCCTAAGTTTATTTTTTTAAAAAGCTCATGTTTTTTCAGTTTCATCATTAATTTAATTGGAGATTGAGTTCCATTATTTTTTTTTATTTACTTTCTATAGGAACATTCACTAGTTTTGAAAATGACAAGCATTATCTTAGGTCTTTCATTTGTTGTTCTTTGTTAAATTTAGCTTTTTTCAAAAGAAATTTTAGTTTGAATTAAATTAAATCAATTGCCTAAATATAAGCATGATATGTTCACTTTATGATATTTTTGTTGGCTTAAATATAGCTTTTTTGGTTTTTTTTTTAATTGAATATTTTTTTCATTTTCAGCCTTCAATATTTGGTTGATTAGAATTGGGCTTTATATTTTGTTTTGATTTGGGTTTCATGGGGTGATCTCATAGTCTTATGCTTTGGATCGTGAGTTTTGCGGGTTAACCATGGTTTGCCTGAGTCGAGCCAATGTATTGTTGTCTTAATATTTTTTTTTTACAAAAATGTTGTTCAATATGTCAACAACTCAATATTTTTAGTATGCATTGAATTTTTTACTTCCTAACATCTTTATAATTTTTTTCAAGGTTAGAAAAAAAATATTTGACGGGCTAATAATCTAGTGAATTCTATAACAATACAAATGCCTCTACTAAACTGATGAAACTTTTACAGTGTCTGCTAGGATTTAAGTATGCAAGTCTTTGTTTTTTCCTTACCAATTAGTTCTAAATGAGTCCTGTCCCTAGATCAATGTTAGAACTTTCATTCTCACTTATCTTTATGCTAGTCTTACAAATCTGAAATATTTTCCTTTACATTACCTTATTCTGATAAATTTCTTTGAAAACATGATGGCCCATTCTGACTTGTTTCTGTCCTGTCATTTTGTGTTGTCAAATTCTATTTTCCAATTTAATGGACTTTTTAATTTTTCTTGCAGGAATTGGCCGCCACCACAGCCATCTGTTTTAAGAGGTCATACAGATGGTGTATCTGGTTTCTCAGTTTGGGGTCAAGACATTATTTCCATTTCCAGAAACAAGATCGGGCTCTCCACTTTATCTAGATCTACAGAAGAAGTACGTTAACTGCCTTATAATTCAAACCATTCTTGTTTAAGCACATAACTTGCATCAAATGTATGAATTTATTTTCATATTGCTTATACTGATTAATGCCAAGCCTAATCAAGCCCTGCATTAGGTAAAAACAAGATGAAAATATATGCTCTCACCTCATTGAAAAACATGATGGAACTATCAGGCTTTCTGAGTGATTTAATTTTTAATCATTGGAACGGAATTGGTAAAAGCAGCCAAATAGACAAGTGCCATATGATTAATTTGTTCTGATATTTATAGTAGTAATAGTTAATTTGTTTTGATGATTTCTTAAAAGCCGCCAATAGACAAGTGCTTCTGATAATTAACCTAGAATTGCCCAGATCTTTATCAGATGCACTTTATCAACTCTCGTCAATGCATTGCTCTCTCTCTCTCTCTAAGATGTTCTCAATGAATTCCATTTGGCAGGATGGGCAGCAGCGGATCACACCTCAGAAACTATATGCGGCAGATAATGGAACAAAAAACGTCTCAGTATTATCGAGCATAAGTATTCTTCCTTTCTCACGATTATTTGTAGTTGGATCTGAAGATGGTTATTTGAGAATATGTTGTTAGTTATGCCTGCTGATAAACCCAGCTTGTTCTTTTTTATACTGTATGGTTTTGGTAATATTTTTATTAATACTTTGTAAATAATGATTAAATTTGTAATCTTTGATTCGTTTTCTATGGTCCGAGATGGAGAGAGATGGCTAGCTTCTGGTTGCATGAAAATAACAAAACAAATCAGGCTCATTAACCAATTTACACTAATCGATGGGAAATGCTACATGCTTCTCTGTCAAAAAAAAAAAAACCTAGGCAGATATGCACATGACGAATCTTCCACAAGTGTTGAACAGGAAACGGTACTTGTAATTTCCCACAGCTTGTGAGATATATAAATTGGCTAGTTCCGAGGACGCCAGCTGCTTTTCATTAATCTTAAAGATTTATTGTCAAGTCATTGTTAGGTATTTTTTTTCCTGAACATGTAAGATAAAAAAAAATATTACGGCTTTGTGTGACAAGTTTGAGAAAGTGTTTGGAAATGTGGTGTAAATTGTATTTTTAAAAATTTTATTTTTTTTAAAATGAAAATTTTCATTTTAATGTCCAGATGTTAAAAATAAATTTTAAAAAATAATTTTTTTTATTTTAATGTATTTCTAAGCGAAAAACACTTTGAACCGTCGTCGTTATCATAATTTCAAACAGGTTTTTTTAAAAGTGTGTTTGGGAGTGGTTGTGGTTGTTTTTTAAAGTTTTTTTTTTAAAAAAAATGTATCAAAATAATATTTTTTTATTTTTTTAAATTTATTTTTTATATTAACTCAACAAAATAATCTAAAAATACTAAAAAAATATTAATTTGAAGTAAATAAATAAATAAAAAAATTTAATTTTTTTAAAATATTTTTAAAATATAAAAACAACCGACAGCATTTGAAGTTTGAACATATTGACTGACAAATACCTTGGCTGAAAGTGCTTTGATGGTCTCAATTTGATTGAGCTGCTCTGTAGACTGTAGCAACTATTTTTCAATTATGTTTGTTTATGTATATTAAAAATATTTTTTTAAAAATAAAAAAATATTATTTTTTATTTTTTAATTATGTTTGTTTTTGTATTTTAAAAATGTTTTTGGAAAAAAATAATTTTTTAAAAAATAAAAAAAATTATTTTTTATTTTTTAATTATGTTTGTTTTTGTATTTTAAAAATGTTTTTGAAAAAAAAAATTAAATTTTTTTTAAAAAAAAATTTATATTGTTTTGCTTTGTTAATATTATCAGATTCACCTTTTCTGATATCAGTTAGCCTGGTGCAGTGCCTGAGGGCAGCATCCATTATATCACGAGGTTGAATGCGAGAACTTCTAATTACTTTAAATTCTTAAGATTCATCCATGTTTTTCCAAGTTATTGATGTGTATGTTCTAAGCAAGTAATAATATGCATAGTTAAATGAAAAAGAAGAAGAGTGATTTTACAGGCATGCAAAGCATATTCTAGTTTAATGCCATGGATTTCAGTTTGACGTTTTCCTGAATCTAAGATTCATAAGATTGTCAGTTTGCAAGGAAATAGTACATGTGCATTCTGCAGAGACATGTTTTGCACCCGCAAGCAGAGAATCGATTCTGTTTCCAGTTTCAAAAGTAATGTTTATTCATGCAAAGGGTAGTAAACCACTAAAAGTTTTGAATAAATACTCTCTCTTAAATCATTCAAATAGGGAAAGAACTTTCTTGTTTTTCCCGTGTCCTTCACATCTTCAAGTGGATTTTGTTGCCGTGAATGATATTGTCACCGTCATGCCAGATGTTGTCAGCGATATCACTCCCCCTCCTGGTATCCCCTCTTTCCTCTATTTTTTTTTTTTTTAAGTTTAATGTGAGTGTCCGGGTCAGCTTGCGCGCACCTCAACTAATCCCACGGGCCCTGAAGTTAATGACCATGTAAGCCTCCAGTGGCCATCATATGAGCAACCACAGGGCTCGAACCTGAGACCACAGAGGGAGCAAACCTTTTGGTCCCAAACTCTTACCACTGGGTCACCACCTAGATGGTTTCCTTTCTCTTTTTCTCATAGCCCAGCATTGTGTTCTATGACCTGACCTTTTCTCTGCTGATATCCGTTATCATACAAACCCATTCGGGTAAATCCCTATTCTCTTGTTTAGGAAAACACGTTTGGATTAAAATAGCGAACATTATTAATTATTCTCTCCACAAGCAAGCAAAAACTGAGGACATGGTGGTGTTTATATTAATACAGTTGCCAGACAAATCGTCAAGTATAAGATTACATTGGCCACAGTAATTGCCAGTCAATCCATTCGGCTACAGAAGTTAAAGGAAGGTTTAATGTACTTTACAGAATGTCATAATTTACAGAAGGAATCACGTGAACACTTATTTGCATGAGTTTGGCGTTGAGCCTTACAAGTATGTCCACACGGAATTATTTGATACTTACAAAGACAGAAATCAACTATTCAGGGGAAAGGAAGGTACAACTTAGCCAAATGTTTTCTCGCTGCTGTAGCACATATACAGAAATCCATCATCATCCTTGTAAGATTCATAGATTGAATCCATTTGACTTGCTGTAAATAAATAGCACGAGTTAGCAGGTTGCTATAAGCTGTGTATAAGCTACAATATCGAGGTGAATCAGGTGTCCAATTTTACCTGTTTGAGGCAATGTGTTCTTCACAAATACGAACAGAGCCTTTCCAGGAGTCAACTCTAGCCTACTACTTAAAATGTGGATGAATTGCCCGATGGTCATGTCTCGGGGAACCAGGAATCTGGAAAAGAGAGAAGGATGATGATTGGAATCTTGCAGTAATATGCTGTCTAGAAATTTGGTTATGAATTTAAGAAATCTATACGTCAAATAGGGTCATCCGGATATACTAGTGCAGGATTAACATGGCGGTGGCGGGTTAAATTGTTTTTGTTTCAGATTAACAGCTGAAATTTTGTCATTGTATAATACAAAGGGAATCAGAGAGCTAGACATACTTTCTCTTTTCCATTTCCGGCAGGTCCGTCCTTGAATATCTTTCAATAATCACCTTAAGAAAATCGAAGAAAAACCGATGAGCTCGAATGGGTGAAGAGAACAAAAACAAAAAAAAAAAAAAAAACCCTTTTATTGCTAATTAAATTACATCGATGAAGTCAAATTTAGCTTAGCTTTCTCAGCAATCAAGCTTTGGCTTAGTTTGCAAGGTTACGTAACTTACAAAAGGTACATCATTCTAAATAGAATTCCAAAATTACTTCTTTTGTCCTAGTCAACCAAGACCAACAATATTCGATAACAATGACTGCATTCCTTTGACAAATGCCCTGCATCAACTAGTAAACATTTTCTCCAAGAAAACATATAGGATGATTTTGATTGCCACGAGAGAGCAACCACCTTAGCTATTAAAAATTCATCATTATTTAAAAAAAAATAAAAAAATTCATCATTATTGAAGTTTTAACACTTGAAATGGCAAATCACAATAAAAAAAGAACATACAGGAAACATCTGTATATTCAGAAAACTTGCACACCCAAATCACGACGAGGAATTTCCACCTATTTTGGGATTTTCAGATTTATTTTAGAATTCCAACCGTATAATCTTTTCTTTCTTAGGTAGGGGCTAGCTTTCATTCACCGAGCCCTCCTAGATCAGGTATATGGCTGCGCATTCTATTTGTCAAATAAGACAAAGACCCCGGAAAGCACCCAGATTAGAAAAGAAAAGGGATAGAGCGCAAAAATCTCAAGAACAAAAATTGTGCTTGCAGAAAGAAAACCAGAGAAGCAATCGCATGATAAATCAATCAAAATAACAGCTCAAAATAAAAGAAATACAGAACAATAAGAGAGACATAAGAGAGAACTTACAGGAACTCGATCTGGGTACTTGACAATAATATTCTTCGATTCTCCAAGTCTCTCATCTATGAACCATATACACCCGCAAGTCAATATCAACCAATAAGAAACCATCAGAATATATATGAACTATGAGGGGAAAGAACCAACCAAATGTGAATTCATTCTTGAAAGACGTGGCCTTTCCCATGGATTTGATGCAAATAATGATTTTCTTCTAGAGTTTTTGTGTCGGTGATGAGACAATTTGGAGGAAATGATTTAGCAGGATAGAGGAGGAGGTGATGGAGTTATTGTTTAAAAGACAGCTAGAAATAGAATAGTCAGTCGTGTCAAGTTATGCGCTGTTGCTTGCCAAAAGACACGTAGGTTGTCAGCTTCATCGATTAACAAAGGGCACGGCAAGGCAACTACAACTGCTTGTTGTATTGTCGTTTCTTGAACGGTGGGGATGGGTAGGCCTTCATAAACTGGGTCTAAATCAGGCCCAATCAATGACGTCTATATGGGCCTGCATTTCCCCCCCTGTTGAAATGACATGGTGTCTGCCAAAGGGCCGTTTGTTTTTTAAAAGAGTATACTTTTTATTTTAAATTATTTTTTTTTATTTTTTAAGATTATTTTTACGTGATATTAAAAATTAATTTTAAAAAATAAAAATAAAATATTATTTTGATATATATTTAAATAAAAATACTTTAAAAAACAACCATTATAGTTATAATGATACTTAACACTATATTAACTAGAGGTTAAATGCATCGCTTTTTATATTATTATTTAAGATTATATTTTAAAATAAAAATCACTATTTTTATCATTTTATTTTAAAAAATAAATTATTAGTATATTTTTATATATATAAATAAAATAGTTTGGATATGAATAAAACCCAAATAAAAAGTCAATTTTGATATATAAAAACTAACTTCATAGAAAAACTGCCGTTTAAATAAGAAGAAAGATATAACAGTGGGCGAGCAAAATTTGAATACTGAGAGAACACAAAGGGAAACAAGTGTGGATTATTTTTAAAAAAAGAACTCATGTTTCTTCGACAGGATTAATATTAAACATAGTATGAGTTTGTCACGTTCGAAGTTCAATCTATCAACGACAAGAATGCTTCTCTGTATAGTGATTTGCAGAGCGTGTGGTGAGAAAATTGAACTGGCAATAAGCACCGCCTGCGCGTTGTAATTTATATATTATTTTATGTTCTTTGAATTGGATGTCAATTATAGTTTTTTTTTTTTTTGTTTTTTTCCTGGGGTTGGTGGATCGAGGGGGCGGGGGGTTGGTGAGGGATTGAGAGTATCATCCAAATTCAATTTTATGCGCAGTTTGTTTTTGTTTAAATTTTTTTTTAAAGAAATAAAATTTTTAATTTTTTTATATAAATTTTTTTTTTAATACTTTTAAATTAATTTAATGCACTTCAAAAATAATTTTTAAAAATAAAATAAAAATAATTTTAATCTCACCAACCCACGAGAGGAAAACTAGTGTCCATATTTATATTGACTAGAAAAACCATATTTATATTGACGAGTGGCCTTGTATATTATACAAAATTCTGAACATCACTGCTATCGTTTTACAGCGAAAGATTTTGAGATTTTTTTTTTAATTTTTAGTTTTTTATATTTTGAGACTTTTTATATTTATTAACATATCTAGTTAACTTATATACATCTCAATTAACTTCATGAATTTTTAAATTAAAAATTATATAAATATCCAATAATAATTATTATATTAACAAACACATGCTGGAATTTAAGAATACATAGATGATTTATTTTCAGATTTTTTTTTTGTTTTTTAGTTTAACGTGGATGTTCGGGCCAGCTTGCGTGCACCTCGACTAATCTCATGGATCCTGAAGTTAACGATCATGTAAACCTTCAATTACTATCATATGAGCAACCATAAAGTTTAAATCTGAGACCATAAAAAAAACAAACCTCTTGATATCATATAGTTCGAACATGAAATCAGAGCAAAATTTTTATTTTCAGACTCTTAATTTTCGGGGTGATGGATCCACACCAAGTGCTGACCCTTAATTTGTTTTATTACGAGTTTCAAATAAGCTGAAGTCCTTTCATAGAGCACCGTCATCATTCAAGAAATATTGAAAAGGGTTAATTAATCGAGGAGGGGAAATCATAGTTCCCCGCCTCACATGTTACTGTTCATATATAACAGTAACATTTTTATTTTTATTTGTGTTTTTTATTTCTCATTTCATCTGATCAATATTAGTTTTATTGAAAAATAGACTTTGTTGTTTATTTTTATTTTTTATATAAGTTATCTTAATCTAAAAAAAATATTAAATATTAAATTATATAAAAAATATTTTCACCACCTCCCAACAACAACAAAATCAGGAGAGAGGTGGGTTGGTACCCTTTTTGCTGATTTTCAAATTTGTTTTTATATAAAAATGTTAAATTATTTTAATATAATATTTTTTAATGATTTTAATAATATGGTATTAAAATAAAATAATTAAAAAACATTTTTAAGATGTATAATAAACTAAAATATAAAAATATTATTTTAATATTTTTAAAATATAAAAAGTAAATGCCAAACATTGAAGTAAATGCCAAACACTGAATCAGATCTTGCACTCTTACCTGCCAACATTTAGTAAAACAAGTCCTTGTTTTTTATTTACAGCCAAATTAAATCTTTTATTTTCAGATAACCAATAATTAAGTCCATTTTCATACCTAGGTAGGATTTGTTTTTGTGTTCCAATTGCATTTTTAATTTTTTTTTTAAGATTCTTGATTTTTTCTTGCTTCAAATTATTTATTTAAGTGTTTTTTTATTGTTTTGATATGTTGATATAAAAAATAATATTTAATAAATAAATAAATTATTTTAATATATTTTCAAATATAAAATACTTTAAAAAACAATCGTTGTCACAATAAACCATTCCAAGAAGCTAATTTAAAAGTTTTTTTAAAGTTTTATGATCATAGTTGTCAAAATAAAAAAATCATCGTTCACCTGTATAAAATGAAAATTAATAAATATATTGTTTTACTTAAAAGAAAATCAATAAATATGTTCATGTTTTAAATTTGCTACATAAATATAAAATGAAAATCAATAAATCAATAAATATTTTTTTCTTGTTAATTAATCAAGTTATCCTACATAAAAGAAAAGATGTTAATGTTTTAAATTTGCTCTCTATCTCTCACAACAAATATAAAGTCTGATGCTCTTGTTATCTTACAGTATAATTATTCTTTCAGTATACTGAGTAAGTTTGGAACATGTATTAATATCATAGACATCATATTCCTTTTAAAAAGAACCCCTAGAAAAAAAAAATTATTTCAATCCGGTCCTTAAAGGGTATATATACACCAGGCTCCATCGACATGAATCATGAAAAATCTTACAAGTGAAGGGTTGAATTTAACGAAAAGTAATGTAAGAAAGTCAATTGAATCGAATGTTGAAGCTGAGGGACCGTAAGTGATTTATCCCATCCTCTACCGACGGCGCTTCTCTCGCCTATCAGGCATCACTAACGCGTAAAGCGTGCTATCAAGGGCTGCGATTAAAACACAAAATCAGCCATTGGATCGAACAGCGACTCGTGAATTACACATAAATGAATGAATCTAGTCCAAATTACGTTTTTCAGGGCCAGGCTACACTTGCCTATAAATTACCACCTTTGCCTCTCCTTCTGAACTCGCATAACTTTAGCTTGACAAGAAGAGGAAACTCCCCATTTTCTCTCAAGCAGCAACTCTACTCTCTCTCCTCTATACCCTTCTCTCGAGGTTGGTGGCTTTTGTCTTTCTAGTTACTGGGTCATTGGATCTTAATGTGTTTGTGGGTTAATACGGGTTTGATTTGTTGTTTTTATTGATTGCTTTCGGGAATTTATATGTTGAATGTTGAAAATTGAGTTTCAGTCGTGCTTGTCACGCCCATGCTTATCGTTAGTTACTTGTTTAGATCCGAGTTTATTTGCGTAATTCTGTGTTGTTAATGGTGGAGCTTTTTAGATCTGAATAGTTAATGTTATGCAATAATGTTTTTTTTTCTTTGAACGAACGAACTTAGGATTAAATAATTTATGTTATTTTGTCTGTGCTAGTTAGATTTTCTTTTCGGGAATAAATCCTGTTTGCGTCGTGGAAAAGAGGGATTTTGTGAGGGTGAGGGATAATGGGGCTTTGAATGAATTGAAAAGGAAGTAGTTATTGATTTTTAAATCCTGTGCTATTAGTTGTGTTTGAGTTATTTAATGATTGGGTTTTATTTGTTCTATGTGCAGCTTGAAAGAAATGGCAGAGACTTTCCTATTCACATCTGAATCAGTGAACGAGGGACACCCAGATAAGCTCTGTGACCAGATCTCTGATGCTGTTCTCGATGCTTGCCTGGCACAAGACCCTGACAGCAAGGTGGCATGCGAGACTTGCACTAAGACCAACATGGTCATGGTTTTTGGCGAGATCACCACCAAGGCTAATGTAGATTATGAGAAGATTGTGCGTGATACATGCAGAAACATTGGATTCACATCTGATGATGTGGGTCTTGATGCCGACAATTGCAAGGTTCTAGTTAACATTGAGCAACAAAGTCCTGATATTGCTCAGGGTGTACATGGCCATTTCTCCAAGAGCCCGGAAGAGATTGGTGCTGGTGATCAAGGCCATATGTTTGGCTATGCCACTGACGAGACCCCCGAATTGATGCCTTTGAGCCATGTTTTGGCTACCAAGCTCGGTGCTCGCCTCACTGAGGTTCGCAAGAATGGAACTTGCGCGTGGTTGAGGCCTGATGGAAAAACCCAAGTTACTGTCGAGTACTACAATGAGAATGGAGCCAGGGTTCCTGTCCGTGTCCACACTGTTCTCATTTCTACTCAACATGATGAGACCGTGACAAATGATGAGATTGCAGCTGATCTCAAGGAGCATGTCATCAAGCCTGTGGTCCCAGAAAAGTACTTAGATGAGAAGACTATCTTCCATCTTAACCCATCCGGCCGTTTTGTCATTGGTGGTCCTCATGGTGATGCTGGTCTTACTGGCCGTAAGATTATTATCGACACTTATGGTGGCTGGGGTGCTCATGGTGGTGGTGCTTTCTCTGGAAAGGACCCTACCAAGGTGGATAGGAGTGGAGCTTACATTGTCAGGCAGGCCGCCAAGAGCATTGTCGCTAGTGGGCTTGCTAGGAGATGCATTGTTCAGGTCTCCTATGCCATTGGTGTTCCCGAGCCTTTGTCAGTATTTGTAGACACATATGGAACTGGAAAGATTCCTGACAAAGAGATCCTTCAGATTGTGAAGGAGAGCTTTGATTTCAGACCTGGTATGATTTCTATCAACCTTGATCTCAAGAGAGGTGGCAACAACAGGTTCTTGAAGACTGCAGCATATGGACACTTTGGCAGAGATGACCCCGACTTCACATGGGAGGTGGTGAAGCCCCTCAAGTGGGACAACAAGGTCCAAGCTTGATTAAGGTCTCTATACCAGTTTCTGATGCATGGATGTTTTGCCTATTTGCTGCAACACTCTGTTATGGGAGTTTGCCTATTGCCTGTTGGCTTTTAGTTTTTTTTTTTTTTTTTCCATTGATGTTTGGTAGATTGTTACCTGAGAGGAGCAAATTAAAAAAAAGAGAGGAAGTGAAACGGCAGCTGAGCTGCAATATATGATTTTTTTGGCTTTCAAGATAATGCTTGCCGCGTTTTGCTGATTTCCTATCGGGCTTCTATTTTTCTGGGTTTGATACGTAATAATCTGGCCGGTGACAAATTTTGTTGTCCATTTGTTAGCAGCTGTTCATTTTCTTTGTAATATAGCTTACTATCCCTGTTAAAAACTCTTAACGCTCTTGTTTTTTATTAAAATTTTAGTCAAAGTCCGTGCAAGCTGGTTCGGACATCCATGTTAAACTAAAAAAAAAAAAATTTATATAAATAAACTTTATAACTAAGATTACAGGCTTAAACTATCATGCTAGTTAAACATCAATCTTTTTTAAGGTAGAAAACCTTTTTTTTTTTAATCTCAGCAATCCATTTCTTAAATTTATATTCTTAAACATTTAGTTAAGCAAATCATATTTTAATTTTGCTCGCGGACGAATAATAAACTGATTTTGACATTTTTTTTTATCTCGCCAATCTTGAGTTGATAAATTTTGATTTGTTCCTCAGAAAACTCTCACACCATCCCATCTAAAATTTTTGACATTCCTTTATTAAGGTTGGCTCCGAGAGAAGAAATGGCATCCCTTTGCTAAGGTTGGTTTCAGGAGAAAAAAATTGCTGGAGTAATGTGTACAAAGAATGGAGGAATCGTCTCTTTCTTAATACCAACCATGAAACCAATTATTTAATAATATACGAATATGGTTAGAATTAATTCTCTTTCTGACACATTCTTTTTCTTTCAAGTTATACAGATGGTTAAAAATTCTAAACACTCAAGCTTTTATTTATTGATATGCAATACTTTTAAAAATCTGCATACATAACACTTGTATTTATAAAGAGATTATAAGCTTAAATTATAATAACTTAATAAAAATTATAAATATTTGTTTGAAAAATATTCTAATTAAATGAACATATATATTCTTCTTTAATCTAGGAAACATTTGTGCATGAACATGGGTTGGTGAATGGATGCCTCTCTGTTTTATGGAATGCTGCTTTATTGCTTCGAGGAGCAGATGTCCTTGTTATTGCTACGAGCCTACGACATTTGATGAGAGCATTAGGGTCCTTTCTACGTTCTACCACATGGGACATGGCTATCCTTGCCCTCTGAGAAGGCTTGCGTAGGTAGCTGGTAGTTCTGGTATGGAGCTGCTTTAAAAATGTCGGATCTTTTATAGTAACAGTTACAGAAATTGAACCACATGTGGCCATGGTTAGCGGATGTGATCTGGGCAAATTTACAGGCATTGGAACTTGTTTCAAGCCTGGACAGTCGATCTCGTAATAGGAATTTAGGATAGCACAAGAAAGAGTCCTCTCTGTTTTCATCTTATCCACCGACGAACATGGAATTTCTTAAGGGAGGGCGGAGGAGCTCTTGGCACAACCTTGTTATATATATATATAGAAATCCCAAATTACCCTGTTACGACACGAACAGACTCACCAAACTCCCCTTTGCCCGATTATCGTCTCCCCTTTGCCCTTTAATTTCAAATTGCGAAGCCAAACAGGCCATTGTTTGCACTTTATCTTTGTGTTGTATATCTTGTCAATTACTTTGAATGTAAGCAAGGTGGCTACTGCTGTCACCTTCATTCTAAGGATGCACGCATGAAAACCAACTTGATGGCAGATGCATTTTCACCTCAATTGTATCTGGAGCTTACACCTGATCGCATTTTTTCTCAAAACAGCACATTCCCTCTAACCTCTAGTGATTGATATAAGCCAAAATTAGACAGATGCCAGAGACCAGGGTCAAACTCGTCCATTCAACTATTCGGGCATTTCTTCAGCTGAAATGGCTCGCCGATCGTCGGATGTGGGATGTGGGTCAGCCGGAATGTCCATAGTGCTTCGGTTGATGGCCGTGCTGTTGGTTGAGTTACTATTTTTTTTGGGTGTAGTGGGCTTGAGGCTCGGGCTTATTCTATGAAGGCTTAGAGCCTTGTGCATTGTCAACCGAAAACTTCCTTTAGGCTTCTCCATGCCGATGGCCTCGGAAAACAACGACAATAAATAGCAAGATTCATGGAAACCCCCCACCAATGTTACATGGAGGTGAGCATTTCAATTGCTAGCTTTTTTCAATTGATTTTTTTTTCCCAGTGGTTTTAAATTTATGGAGACGTGCAAGGGGAATCTTCATGTTAAAAAAAACGTTGATACAATATTAATCTGTTCAAAGATTGAATAGGTTAAAGAAAAAACCCACGTATATAGTTTGCGTAAATCTAAGATAAATTATCTATACATGGATTTGATAAATTAATGAAAAATTCTTCCTTACAAGTTTCTTTTTGGATTTGAATCAAGATGATGCATTGCAATGAGGTCGGAATTTATTGAATGAGTTTGAGCACAAGATGATATATGAAAATTTAATTAATTTCCTGCTTCTTAGTCTAATTTGTTTTTTTAGATGAGATGACTGTTATATAATATTCAATATTTATAAAATATTCCCTCTCATGTATTTGAGAATTTTTTAATAATTAAACGAGTATAATACGAGGGAAAAAAAGTCATAATTTAGAAGAAATTTTAAAAATAGATATTTTATTTATAATAAAGAAAAACTGAATCTTTTTTTAAATAATCTTTATCTTTTATAGCTTTAAGGTTTTTTGAGGTTAAAAAATAATATATATTTTACTTGGATGAGTTTAGAAATGATGAGTCTGATAATTCACTGATAAGTTAATGTTTAATTGAATCTAGAAAATGATAAATTATTATTTATCAATCAATAGCCATTTTTTAGAAGAGCATATACAAACAAAAATAATAAATACTACCAATAAACTTACCTAATATCTAAGCGCGAGGTCAAGACGTGATGACATGGCTATTTATTTATTTAAGATGGCGGTTTGATTAATCGACGAGACAAAACAGCACTCATCAAACAACAAAGAGTGCATTGATCAAGGACTTGTCGAAAGAAGCCTTTGATGGAATGGTAGGGCCCAGCCATTTGATATGTCTGAAAAGCAGACTTTAATGGGCAGTAGGCCCAACCCAATCCTTACAGCGGAAAGCAAAAGGCTCTTTCTTAATTGTGGCCATGATGGAGAATTAGGGTGTGTTTGGGTGGGAGGTGTTGTAGTTTTTTTTTTTTTTTTAAAGTACCATTCTCTTAAAGCACACACCACACTTTATAATTCCTGGATGAGCAAAATTTTTTTTAATGATTTTATATCGTTTTAATATGCTATGTCAAAAATAAATATTAAAAAATAAAAAAATATTATTTTATTATATTTTTAAATAAAAACATTAAAGATTAAAGATTCTCGACACTGCTCAGGAACATGCATGATTTAGAAGAGAGAGATTTTAGCCTCACTAAAATCATCTATTGAGAGACCGGTTGACCATTGACCTACCTGGGTCCACTTTGTTTGTTAATTGCAATGCCTTACGAGGCAGGTCACTTTCTTTTATTTAATCAGTGATCTAAGCAGGAATAAATAATTAAAAAGTACTTTACAATAAGCCCCCAAAAGAAATTTGGTTCTTCCCATTTCCATCGGGACTCATCTGTGAGGTGGAGCGTGTTTCATCTTTTCCGTTCTGTCATTGAGACACTAAAAATCATGAAGGACATGTTTTGCCAATAAATCTTTAATTTGTTAAAAAATAATATAAATTATATCTTAAAATTTTATCTAGAAATTTAAATTATTGAGTTGATATAGTTCTTTGATATGGTACCAGAGCCTTAATGACCAAACGGTCATGAATTCGATTCTCACCTCCCTTATTTATTTGATAAAAATTAAGTACAAGATAATATAAATTTATGCAAGTTTCAAGTTTAAAGAGCTTTCACTTGAGGGGATATGTTAGAGAATAATATAAATCATATTATATGAACTCATCTAAAAATTTAAATTATTAGCTTCTTTGAGACAACCAATTTCCTTTCAAGAAATATTGATGCAGTTCACACTGACTTTTTTTCTCAGACACCAAAATTGCTACTCACAACAACTTTTAAGAGTTATATAAACAAGCCACTGAAGGGGCTGAGGAGCAGAAAAACTAGCTAGCAATTGAAAATAATGGAGCTAACAACTATAGGAAGAAATGCTCTGTCATCATTTCGACGAGGCACGATAAGTCTAGATATGGATGCAGATTCTATTGTAGAGGAGGATGAGGGAGTTCATTTGCAGTGGGCTGCGATTGAGAGATTGCCAACCTTTAAAAGGATCAAGACCTCACTGTTTGAAGCAAGCAATGCGAAAGATGGCGAAGGGAAGAAAGTAACTGATGTTACTAAGCTCGGGGCAGCTGAAAGACATCTCTTCATCGAGAAGCTGATAAACCACATTGAAAATGATAATCTCAGGTTGCTACAGAATCTCAGAGAAAGGATAGAAAGGTAGGTTTGCCTCACGTTCTTCGGACATGAAACTTTTAATATCAAAATCTTTTAATGTTAGTATTGACTGTCAGTACTTCCGACAGATATTTGTTCGAATATATTCCGTAGAATGTATTCACCCCTGCAGCTAGGGAAATGGCAACGTGGACTAAATTTCCTGACTTCGAGTCAGAGTTATTTATTTGGATTAGTTCTATTCCTAAATTTAGCAAATAGAGAACCAATAGGAGATTTTTGCAATTCAGATTCAATCTCTGTTTACAGTTATGTATGGACAAGTGCAAGTAGCTCCCGTCTGCTGGTGGAGTTTAAATTATGTTGGTTAAAACTAACAAATGACTTTCTTATAGAGTGGGCATGAAGTTACCTACTGTGGAGGTGAGGTACAAGAATTTGTCAGTGGAAGCAGAATGCGAGGTAGTTCAGGGAAAGCCTCTCCCGACGCTATGGAACTCCATTGCGAGCTTCTTGTCTGTAAGTTGGCTTTTCTGTTAGTCTATTGTTTCAAATTCTTGGCCTTCTCTTAACTGTTCAGAAAGGGTCATCATTGTAGGACGGAAAAAAATTCTGACGAGTCCAGGACCAGTACATGATTTTTAAGATAAAATAAGCATAAATTGTCTCCAACAGGATTAACAAGCTATCCCATGAACAGGGTTTCAGAAAGATAGTGAGGAGCAAGCCTCGAGAAACCAAGATAAGCATCCTTAAGGATGTTTCTGGCATCATTAAACCATCAAGGTAACGCAAATCAATGTTTATAGAGTATTTAAAAAAGACAGCTAAAGATAAGATTCAATTCAGATTAAGAACAACTACTTTTTTTCTGGGCAAAGCAAGTCGGTTAAGAACTTTATATGGAAATTACACTGCGCGCGCGCGCACACATTGAAAGAAACATACTGATCCAAGTAGAATGTCTGAGATTGTGACTGATGAAGACATGGTATATGCAGGCTTACTCTTCTTCTTGGTCCGCCAGGCTGTGGGAAAACCAACTTATTATTGGCTCTTTCAGGAAGACTAGATCAATCCCTTGAGGTTAGTATTTAAGAATGCTGCATACGATGAGATTTGAGAAGGTGATATGCTGAGCTTCAATATTGTTAAGACAGTTTGAAGTTTGTTTTGTGTTAATTTGGCACCCTTTGAGTCTCATATGATATGTAAATACATGGGAATTCCAGTAAACTCCATGAAGCCTGTGGGGAAAACTTCAGAATCCTTTTTCCAAGAACCATCTTAAAATCACCAAAACAAAGCATGTTTGAACACACTACGAAAAAACGAACGGACTGCAAAAACAGATGATGCGCTTCCATTATCCTTAATGCAGAAGCCAGATATTAGTCTTTTTTTACATTTCATATGCGCGAAACAACTCCATGATTACAGTCGTGACAAAATCCCTTTTATATTCTTTATTACAGGTTGAAGGGGAAATCTCTTATAACGGTTACAAGCTTGATGAGTTTGTTCCTCAAAAAACATCAGCCTACATAAGTCAATATGACCTGCACATACCTGAGATGACTGTCAGAGAAACTATTGACTTCTCGGCACACTGCCAGGGTGTTGGAAGCAGAGCAGGTAATTTTCTTTGCTATCTTGCCTTATCTGTTCTCAGTATCATTGCATCGTTCCACAAGTATTAGTTAAGACTCTACTCACTTTCCTGGCTTGTAGATATAATGCTGGAGGTCAGCAGAAGGGAAAAGGAAGCAGGAATTGTCCCTGATCCTGATGTAGACACCTACATGAAGGTGAGTCAATTTTAGATTTGATAATTTTGGTCAGCCATTTAGTCAGTGTTTAGAGAACATGATTCTTGCAGGCAATCTCAGCTGAAGGACAAAGAAGAAATCTCCAGACAGACTATGTTTTAAAGGTAGTTATTATTAAGCAGGGCTAGAGTAACGTAGGTGATGGCAATATTTCACGCTTGGTATTTGTGTCTATATTGACACACAAACTTCAACATTTTGGCCTATTAGATTCTTGGACTGGACATTTGTGCTGATATAATGGTTGGTAGTGCATTGAGAAGAGGGATTTCAGGTGGTCAAAAGAAAAGGCTAACAACAGGTAAAATAAAGTTTTTTTTTCTCCCCTCTTTTGCTGGCACGGAGTGGGAGTGAGGGAGCCTCATATCATCCTTGACACAAGCTTATAATGCAAAATTTCATCTTCCAGGAGAGATGATTGTTGGTCCCACTCAAGCTTTATTTATGGATGAAATATCAAGTGGGCTAGACAGCTCCACAACCTTTCAGATAGTTACCTGTCTTCAGCAACTGGTGCACATCACAGATTCAACCGCACTAATTTCACTTCTTCAGCCAGCACCTGAAACTTTTAATCTATTTGATGATGTAATATTGATGGCTGAGGGTAAGATTGTCTACCATGGTCCTTGCAGTCATGCACTCCAATTTTTTGAAGATTGTGGTTTCAAATGTCCACAAAGAAAAGGTGCTGCGGACTTCCTTCAGGAGGTGCGGGAAGCAGCTTTAATTCTCCTTATTTCTTGCACTGCTCCTAAATTCCGTCTTCTTTTCTTGTCTTAATTTTATCAATCAACCATTCACAGGTAATCTCAAAGAAGGATCAAGCACAATACTGGTGCCACGCTGACATTCCTTACCAGTATGTTTCAGTTAATCAGTTCATTGAAATGTTCAAAGCAAGTAATCTTGGACAGACACTAGCAGAAGAGCTCTCAAAACCATACGATAAATCCCGGTGTCCTAATAGTGCCTTGTCATTTAGCATTTACTCCTCAAGAAAATGGGAATTATTCAAAGCTTGCATGGCTAGAGAGCTGCTTCTTATGAAAAGGAACACATTTGTTTACGTTTTCAAAACTGCACAGGTTAGGATTCACTCAAAAGGCTAGATCGCGCAATGTTTCCATAGATGAACTATCATTTACTTAAAACTAACACATTTCAAATTCCCTTTCTCCCAACAGCTCATCTTCACTGCAATTATAACAATGTCAGTATTTGTACGCACCAGGACGGCAGTGGACTTGATGAGTGCAAATTATCTGATGGGCTCTATGTACTATGCACTGATCAGGCTTTTTACTAATGGATTTGCAGAGTTGTCCTTGACTGTTATTAGACTTCCTGCAGTTCAAAAACAAAGATCATTCTACCTATATCCAGCTTGGGCTTATGCCATTCCAGCCTCTATACTAAAGATTCCATTTTCACTTCTTGATTCTATAATCTGGACAGGCATAACTTACTATGTTATTGGGTATAGCCCTGAAGTGACAAGGTAAGGTCGCGTGTTATACCACCAAAACTAAGAATTATAGTCTTCATAGAAATTAAAATCTTTCTTTCTAGTCTACGTTATATATAATTCCTGTTCAACCTGTGGGATCAAGGTTTCTTTGCCAGTTTCTTCTGCTATTCGCTCTCCATCTAACCTCAACATCGATGTGTCGATTCTTTGCCTCAATTTTCCAAACGATGGTACTAGCAACAACAGTTGGTTCTGTGATCTTAGTTCTAATGTTCTTGTTTGGAGGCTTCATTCTTCCACGGCGTAAGCTGAGTTCATAATTTCCTTTTGCTTTAATACAAAAGGAGGACAAGGAGACCAACTAAAGTTTGGTACTTGCAGCCTCTTTGCCGCCTTGGTTGAGGTGGGGATTCTGGATTTTTCCCATGACATACGGGGAAATTGGCATAACCCTAAACGAATTCCTTGCTCCACGATGGAAAAAGGTGCGCACTAAAATTGCACTATTGTTGGTTCCTTGCTAAATTGACACGAAAACCTTCATAACTTGAGTTCATTTTCAATCACAGATGTTAAATGGAAACACCACCATGGGAAATGGTGTCCTGACCAGCCATGGTTTGAACTTCGAAGGCTATTTCTATTGGATATCACTAGGGGCTTTGTTTGGATTCACAATACTTTTTGATCTTGGCTTCATCTTAGCCTTAACTTACTTGAAACGTAAGTCATTCTCGAACAATTTTAACAAAAACTAAAAAAATAGAAGGTCGGCCACTGTTAACTGTGAACCTCTGCCTATATTTTTTTTTTATGATATACTTAAATTTTCATTTTTTTCCTTTCTATTGTATCCTTTATGGTCTAATTATATAAAATTAAGAAAATACATGGTTCACCCCTAATTCATAATAATAGTTATTTTGATACAAAAATTCATTTCATTCATTTTATATTTTTTGAGTTAGAAAAAATAAAGAATATTGTCAGAAAATTGTGAAAGATAGATAAAATAGTTGGTTTTCACGGTAAATATAACAAAAATTATCAAATTTGATATCAACGAGTTTTATTTATTTAATGATGAGAGTTCAATGTAGTGGGTTTTCCTGAAAACATGTCTAAAAAGAAGATTGAGTACCGTTTTAATTCTTTAGATCTAGTTAATTTTGGTTTTCTTTGGTGATTTTAAGGTGTTTTGAGGTTGGTAGATGATATAAAAAAGCCTTTTTATTGTATTTATTAAGATTTTTTAAATGAAAATCAATAAAAATTGAATTTTCAACCCCTAAAACCTTATATCATAATTCCTAACCATCACTATAATAGTTAGATTCCAGGCATAACAGTACATATCATTTATTCTTCATTAAAATTAAAAATAGCATCAAAGCACAAGTTTCATCCAGTCCTACACATGATTTAATCAAAAACTCGAACTTAAGAAAAACTCGGGTTGAGAGTTTTTAAGTTTGACTTACTAGATCAAATTTAATGATAATTTCAATGAATTCTTATAATTTTGATGTTTTTTTAGAATAACTTTGATATTTTTTTTAAATGCTGCGCGGCGAGTAAACTAGTATGAAAAAATGAAAAAGAAAATTTAAATAATAATTGACAATAGCTTACCTTAACACAGCACCGAAGATGTCCAGTGCTATTATTTCAAAAAAGAGGTTCTCTCAACTCCAAGGAAGAGAAGATCAGGAGTGGAGTAGGCAGCCAGAGAATGAATCAATCCCAGCTCATAACGCAGAAACAAGAAAAACAGGTAAGATAGGCGGAACTATTGTTAAATCCAACTTCAACATGATCAAAAACTCATGCAACAAGTATTACGCTGTTGGTTATACAGAGATGATGGTTCTGCCATTTGTGCCACTAACGATGACATTTAAGGACGTGCGGTATTATGTTGACACACCCCCAGTAAGTTTAACCACAGTTCAAATATAATAATTAAGAGTGTGATCCTCAGTAGACTTCAATGATATATCTATTATATCCTTCTGCACAGGAAATGAAAAGGCATGGCTTCAGCGAGAAGAAACTTCACCTGCTTTCTGATATCACCGGAGCATTTAAGCCTGGAGTTCTTACAGCATTGATGGGGGTTAGCGGAGCTGGGAAAACAACCCTCATGGATGTTCTTTCTGGAAGGAAAACTGGAGGTATTATTGAAGGAGATATACGAATAGGAGGGTATCCAAAAGTACAACAAACATTTGCAAGGATTTCAGGTTATTGCGAGCAGAACGATATTCATTCTCCACAGATTACTGTAGAAGAATCCATTGTTTACTCTGCATGGTTGCGATTACCACCGGAGATCGATGAACAAACAAAATCGGTATGTTATCCTGACCACAAATATGATCAACTGAGGCAACACTATCATCCAGATAATGTTTGAAGGGAAAACTTGAAAACTTCACTAGGCAAAGACACACAATACGTTGTCTACCTAGCACATGAAGCCTCAGAACCAAAGAAATGCATTTCATGAATTAAAAAATCCGCGTCGAATGCATTAAAAATTATGATTTTGTATACAAAATGAACCATATCATGTTTGAGTGAACTGATAGCAGCCCTTGATTTTCTGTCATGCAGAGATTTATCGAAGAAGTCATTGAAAGGATCGAACTTCATGACATAAAGTTTTCTCTGGTCGGAATTCCAGGCCGAAGTGGTCTTTCTACTGAACAGCGTAAAAGGCTAACAATTGCAGTGGAGCTTGTTTCAAATCCATCGATAATATTTATGGATGAACCGACATCAGGTTTAGATAGTAGAGCAGCTGCAATTGTCATGCGCGCGGTGAAGAACGTGGTTGCCACAGGAAGAACAACAGTTTGCACCATTCACCAGCCGAGCATTGACGTCTTTGAGGCTTTTGATGAGGTAGCACACGTAATGCTTTCTTTTACTGGCATTATGAGTAACCTACTAATATTTTTTTGGATCCACGTGTATACTCATTGGAACTAAGATTTGGAGAGGAGCCAGCCCAATCTATCTGATATGAACAGGATTCATACCCTTCTCAGTTTTATTATATCGTTGAATGACTAAGGGAGATGTTTATTCATGCAGTTGATTCTAATGAAAAGGGGAGGAATGATTATATATTCAGGAATGCTCGGTCACCATTCATGTAAGCTTATCGAGTACTTCGAGGTATGGCCACCAGTACAAGCACTGAACTTCTTTATAAGCAAATGAAAACCTAGTTGTAACAACCATCATTTTTATCAACAATTTTTCTTACCCTTACTATTAGACTTGTCAGGCATCGTCCTGAGTGTGAAGTCGATACGGATAACTTATTTACATGTCTTCACTACTGGACAGGGTATTTCAGGTGTGCCAAAGATCAAAGATAACTACAATCCAGCAACATGGATGTTGGAGGTTACTTCTGCATCGATGGAATCAGAACTTGAATTAGATTTCGCAAAACTTTATAAGGAGTCTCCTCTGTACCAGTAAGTATACATTTGTTTCCCTGATTTTTTAACATGATATGCACCCGTCGTGCAGTTAGAAGGATTATAAAATAATCTGAACTTGAATTGCGGGATCTGTATTAATCATAAACTTCATTCTACTCTTTGATCATAGGGAGACGACTGAGTTGGTCCAACAGTTGAATAAACCTCCTCCAGGTTCAAGAGACCTGCAGTTTTCCACTCCTTTTCCACAGAGTAGATGGGAGCAGTTTACAGCATGCTTATGGAAGCAACACTTGTCCTATTGGAGAAGTCCTGAGTACAACTTGTCACGATTCATCGTCATGATCGTTGCATCGCTGTTGTTTGGAATAGTCTTTTGGCAGAAGGGAAAGGAAATGTTAGCTCATCTTTCCCTTCAACTTAAATCAGAAAAGCAGCATCAATTTCTTAAGAACTGATGAATTGCCTTTCCTTTGTTCTTGTAGAAACAATGAGCAAGACTTGATCAACATGCTTGGATCAATGTACATTGCTGTAATATTCCTGGGCATAAACAACTGTTCAACAGTTGTACCATACGTGGCAACAGAGCGGACCGTATTCTACCGTGAGAAATTTGCAGCAATGTATTCCCCATGGGCTTATTCATTAGCACAGGTTCAACATCAGCACGAAAGAGTCATTTACTTTTCATAGCAATAAGTTACTCGTTTTACTTTCATAATTTTCCATAAATGATAATACAAGTAATCCTTCTGAATACTGCAGGTGACTATCGAGATACCTTACGTTCTATTGCAAGCATTTTTGTTTGTAGCCATCACATATCCAACAATTGGGTACTACTGGTCAGCCTCTAAAGTCTTTTGGTACTTCTATGTAACCTTCTGCACATTTCTCTACTTTGTTTTTCTCGGAATGCTGCTAGTTTCAATGACACCAAGCGTCGAAGTAGCTTCCATATTGGCTACAGCAGTCTACACTATATTAAATTTATTCTCAGGCTTCCTTCTGCCAGGAAAGGTAACTCCTCTGTAGTTCTAGGCTGCATTTAATACTACACAGGCTTGCTTCTTACCTATGCTATTTTATGTACAGAAAATTCCCAAGTGGTGGATTTGGTGCTATTACCTCTGCCCCACATCATGGTCCCTAAATGGTTTTCTCACATCACAATATGGAGACATTGACAAGGAGATCTCCATCTTTGGGGAGCTCAAGACAGTAAGTTCCTTTCTACAAGATTATTATGGCTTTCGACATGATCACTTGGGCATTGTGGCGGCTGTTCTCGCTGCGTTCCCAGTTGCTTTCGCTTTTCTGTTCGCATATTGCATAGGGAAATCAAATTTTCAGAGACGATGAAGGAAGATCCATACAATCATTTTGAATTTCAAATATTTTCATGTATAAGCAAAATATATAAATGATCATACCCTGTCGAAACTAGACAGTAATTGGGCTGCGCCGTGCATATGCAAGCCATTATGGGTCGCGCCACGCTAGCTCACGTGCTAGAAAACCTTAGCCCAGTCTCGACACTATTTACTGATGTGTCTGTCGGCCCGTGCTGTGCTTGGGCTGGTCCGACCTAGTAATAATTGTAATTATTATTATCATTATGAAATAATGAAGAAATTACATCATATATTTAAGCAGCAGAGAAGAGCCGTCTTGTAACAAGAGAAAATCTGGAACCATGGTATGTATTTGGCAAGAAAGTGAATTGCACCCATTAGTTAATTAATTAAGTAACAAAAATTAAAAGAGGAGATGAATTCTCCTTACAAAGCTTTTGTCACCACTCGAATCTCATGTTCATGATCAGCAAAGCAGAAGTGATGCCAGCGAGACATCACACTTACGCTAAACCTCAGAACAGACATATCAAAAGAATAAGTTATTTAAAATTATACAACATTTCATAATCTTTCAGAATATTATATTTTCCAAAACTAATAAAATCAAATGATAGTTCAAAATTTTTCATTAATTAATTAACACAAAAACAATAATTTATAATACTCATTACATTGTCAAAATCCAAACTTAATTAAAACAGAGTAACCCTAAAATGGACGGAGGGATAAAAGTTAGGTTATATATTAAGGGTTCCTAGTCTAGTAAAAAAAAATAGATTAAATAAAAAGTTTATCTTTCATCCATACAAAAGAATCTTAAAATTTTAGCATTCATAAAGATGATAATTGCATGTTGATGAAGTAATGGGAGGCGTCATAGATTCTCGTTGCTGCTGCAGCAAGACGTCATAGCCATTAATTATTGGCGCTGTTTATAGAAATAAAACATGAGTTGAAGTTTAACATTTACTCCTTTGCATGCTCGCTGGGCTGCAGCTGAACATTGTTTATATATAATTAGGCAGATGGGAAAGCTCAATATCATTTATAAAGCTATCTAGGACAAGGTGAAAACAGCAGATTTTATATTAAAATACAAGACAACAAGTTCCACGCAGCTAATATTATTACAAGCATATATATGAACAAGCATCCAAAATAATGTCATTGACTTTCTTTATTTAAAAAGAAAATATATGGGATGTAAGCCTTTTTTTTAAAAAAAATTATCTCATATTACAGTATTAAAACTGAAATAACTTTAATACCAAGATCAGTTCAAGAACAAGGCATGTTCATTGATCAGAAGAGACGTCAAGATCTGTAATAACTTACGTACGGCGCTGTGATTTCATATTATTTTGTAATGATTTAGCTCTGATATCTAATAGAAAGACACAAAGGAATATCTGTGCTGCAGAGGAGAAATTCCTTGCTTGTCAACTGCTTATGGATTTGGTATGAGATCACGCCATATGATTGATTAGTACTAATCGGGCGATGTTTTTAAGAACAACAGAGTAATATTAAAATAGTAGCGACTCCCGGGCATTGTATATAGTTACACAATTAACTATTTTGCTGCCTCTACGTGCATTGAATAATTTTTTTTTAAAAAAATTTAATATATATACTTTTTAAATATCTTTTTTACAGCAAAAACTTTAATTATAAATTAAAAAGTCTATACATACATTTAATTAAATAAATCAATAACTATTTGTACTTATAAATACAAAAAAATGTTAATGTATCTATTTCACTCATCTAGTTGCAGGTCGAATAATTTTCTTTTCTAACGCAAATGAATTAATATGTAGATGTTATTAACATGTTTGTTGACAACGAGTAAAAAATATAACCATGAATAGAAAAGTCGATACTTACATATAATAAATATATAATGAAGATCATATGAGTCAATAAAGATATAAAATCTCAAGCTCATTTTTAACATAGTAGTAAAATGAGATATTGTTGCTATTGCTACGTTGAAATACCATTTTCTTAGTTTTTGTATAATATATATATTTTTAAAAAGTGTAAAGAAAAAAAATTACAAAAGAATGATGATAAGAACAAAAAGAATGGTATAAATAGACTAAGTATAGAGTGATAAATATTTCAAGTGTAGAGAATAAAAAATAATATTTTCCAAAAAAATATGTAAAGAAAAAAAGAAAAACTATGAAAATATTTTTTAAAATGTTGATAAATGTAAAATGATAAAAATATCAAGTATAAAGACAAAAAGATACAAGAAAAACTTGTTTTCTAAATTATTATAAAAAAAAGATGAAAATAATAGTTTTGTCATCGCTACAATGAAAAAATTGGAGAAATTTTCAATTATGCCATTTCTATAGTGTTTTTTAAATTTTAAAAAACTAAAAATTACAAGTTTACCACCACTACAATAAAAATATTGGAGAAGATTTCAATTTTGCCATTTTTACAGTGAAATGCTGTTTTCTTTTAGAATATTTATAATATAATGACCTTAGAATATCATCTAACCAAGCAGAACTGAAGAAATTTAACAAAAATATATTTTGCAAGAGAAATTTACTTTAACGTAGCACTATAAAAAGTTTATTTTGGATTATAATAGTGAATTAATTTTTTACTCTTCATCAAATCAGACAAGAAAACCAAGCTTAGGGGTAAAATTATTTTTTCTATGTAATCCATTTGTCATTTTTGTTTATATTAAGGGTATATAGGCTATAAAAAGGGGGAGGATATCCTTCATATGAAAGACGATTGTATTTTGTCTCAAACAATACTCATTTAAGCATATGAGAATTCCTAAATACATGGAAGGGGTTCTTTTGCAGGTACAAGATAGGATCCATCTACCACCTTGGCTAGGGAGAACGATCCATATCGTTAAAATCAAAAGATTAATCTATTATCTAAAAAATCAGCTTGACCCTCGATTCATCCAAACTTCATCAACATTTATAAAACATCACATTATTTCACTTCATAGACAAATAGAAAAACACCCCATACATGTTAAAAGTGATTGAAACACAACTGATTGATGGGTGAAGTGGGATGAGACCATGGAGTCGGGCTTTTTTTCTAGGATAAGACCATGGAGTGAGGTTCTTCTTATAGGGCGAGCCTATGGAGTCGAGTTCTTTCTCTAAGGCGAGCTCAAGAAGTTATTGTACGTGTCCAAGTACGTTAAATTAAAGATATTTTAAGAGGTTTTATGAGCCTATTAAATTTGAGTTTATCAACTATCATTCTAACGTTACAATTTACCCAGGCTACTTATACAAAAATAAAAATAAAAATCACTAGATCTCTAAGCCGAAAAAAAAAAGGTTACGAAAGCAGCAAACTGTTCTTGTGGACAAAACGAATAGCCTAACAAGTAAAGCCCAAAGCTTTTGATCCTATCTTACTAGATAATTTTTACAAGCTCAGTTCTAGAAGGGGGTTGGCTATTTGCAACTAGCTGAGCTTTCAAAAACGTACGTTCAAGTTATGATTCAAAGTTGTTTTGTGAGCCAAATTTATTATTTTCCCATTTTTTTAGGATTTTTAGTTTCAATATTCTTTTTAATTCAGGATTTTGAGTTTTCTATGTTATAAAATTGGTTATTTAAAAAGATATAAACCTACTAAAATGACAGATCTAATTAGAAAAAAAATATCCCGTAATAAAATATTATTAGGTTAAATGTCCTAAAAATATATTGAAAACCTATTCGATAAATATTTCTTTTATTTGCTGTCCTTTTATGTTGTTTCCATGCCGTCACTGTCGAGTCGTTAAATGATGATGTACGTGCTTTGCCAATGAATCTTCAACCAACTTCCTTTCAAGAAATATCAACGCAGTTCACACTGACTTTCTTCTCAGACACCAAAATTGCTACCCACAACAACTTTTAAGAGTTATATAAACAAGCCACTGAAGGGGCTGTAGGAGCAGAAAAACTAGCATAGCAATTGAAAATAATGGAGCTAGCAACTATAGGAAGAAATGCTCAGTCATCATTTCGACGAGACACGAAAAGTCTAGATATGGATGCAGATTCTATTGTAGAGGAGGATGAGGGAGTTCATTTGCAGTGGGCTGCGATTGAGAGATTGCCAGCCTTAAAAAGGATCAAGACCTCACTGTTTGAAGCAAGCAATGCGAAAGATGGCGAAGGGAAGAAAGTAACTGATGTTACTAAGCTCGGGGCAGCTGAAAGACATCTCTTCATCGAGAAGCTGATAAACCACATTGAAAATGATAATCTCCGGTTGCTACAGAATCTCAGAGAAAGGATAGACAGGTAGGTTTGCCTCACGTTCTTAGGACATGAAACTTTTAATATCAAAATCTTTTAATGTTATTGACTGTCAGTACTTCCGACAGATATTTGTTCGAATATATTCCGTAGAATGTATTCACCCCTGCAGTCAGGGAAATGGCAACGTGGACTACATTTCCTGACTTCGAGTCAGAGTTATTTATTTGGATCAGTCCTATTCCTAAATTTAGCAAATAGAGAACCAATAGGAGATTTTTGCAATTCAGATTCAATCTGGGTTTACAGTTATGTATGGACAAGTGCAAGTAGCTCCCGTCTGCTGGTGGAGTTTAAATTATGTTGCTAAAACTAACAAATGACTTTCTTATAGAGTGGGCATGAAGTTACCTACTGTGGAGGTGAGGTACAAGAATTTATCTGTGGAAGCAGAATGTGAGGTAGTTCAGGGAAAGCCTCTCCCGACGCTATGGAACACCATTGCGAGCTTCTTGTCTGTAAGTTGGCTTTTCTGTTAGTCTATTGTTTCAAATTCATGGCCTACTCTTAACTCTTCAGAAAGGGTCATCATTGTAGGACGGAAAAAAATTCTGACGAGTCCAGGACCAGTACTTGATTTTTAAAATAAAATAAGCATAAATTATTTCCAACCGGATTAACAAGCTATTCCATGAACAGGGTTTCAGAAAGATAGTGAGGAGCAAGCCTCGAGAAACCAAGATAAGCATCCTTAAGGATGTTTCTGGCATCATTAAACCATCAAGGTAACGCAAATCAATGTTTATAGAGTATTTAAAAAACACAGCTAAAGATAAGATTCAATTCAGATTAAGAACTGCTACTTTTTTTCTTGGCAAAGCAAGTCGGTTAAGAACTTTATATGAAATACATGCGCGCGCGCACACACACATTGAAAGAAACATACTGATCCAAGTAGAATATCTGAGATTGTGACTGATGAGACATGGTATATGCAGGCTTACTCTTCTTCTTGGTCCCCCAGGCTGTGGGAAAACCAACTTATTATTGGCTCTTTCAGGAAGACTAGATCAATCCCTTGAGGTTAGTATTTAAGAATGCTGCATACGATGAGATTTGAGAAGGTGATATGCTGAGCTTCAATATTGTTAAGACAGTTTGAAGCTTGTTTTGTGTTAATTTGGCACCCTTTGAGTCTCATATGATATGTAAATACATGGGCATTCCAGTAAACTCCATGAAGCCTGTGGGGAAAACTTCAGAATCCTTTTTCCAAGAACCATCTTAAAATCACCAAAACGAAGCATGTTTGAACACACTATGAAAAAACAAACGGACTGCAAAAACAGATGATGCGCTTCCATTATCCTTAATGCAGAAGCCAGATATTAGTCCTTTTTTACATTTCACATGCACGAAAGAACTCCATTATTACAGTGGTGACAAAATCCCTTTTCTATTCTTTATTACAGGTTGAAGGGGAAATCTCTTATAACGGTTACAAGCTTGATGAGTTTGTTCCTCAAAAAACATCAGCCTACATAAGTCAATATGACCTGCACATGCCTGAGATGACTGTCAGGGAAACTATTGACTTCTCGGCACACTGCCAGGGTGTTGGAAGCAGAGCAGGTAATTTTCTTTGTTATCTTGTATTATCTGTTCTCAGTATAATTGCATCGTTCCACAAGTATTAGTTAAGACTCTACTCACTTTCCTGGCTTGTAGATATAATGCTGGAGGTCAGCAGAAGGGAAAAAGAAGCAGGAATTGTCCCTGATCCTGATGTAGACACCTACATGAAGGTGAGTCAAATTTAGATTTGATAATTTTCGTCAGCCATTTAGTCAGTGTTTAGAGAACATGATTCTTGCAGGCAATCTCAGCTGAAGGACAAAGAAGAAATCTCCAGACAGACTATGTTTTAAAGGTAGTTATTATTAAGCAGGGCTAGAGTAACGTAGGTGATGGCAATATTTCACGCTTGGTATTTGTGTCTATATTGACAAAGAAACTTCAACATTTTGGCCTATTAGATTCTTGGACTGGATATGTGTGCTGATATAATGGTTGGTGGTCCATTGAGAAGAGGGATTTCAGGTGGTGAAAAGAAAAGGCTAACAACAGGTAAAATAAAGTTTTTTTTTCTCCCCTCTTTTGCTGGCACGGAGTGGGAGTGAGGGAGCCTCGTATCATCCTTGACACAAGCTTATAATGCAAAATTTCATCTTCCAGGAGAGATGATTGTTGGTCCCACTCAAGCTTTATTTATGGATGAAATATCAAGTGGGCTAGACAGCTCCACAACCTTTCAGATAGTTACCTGTCTTCAGCAACTGGTGCACATCACAGATTCAACCGCACTAATTTCACTTCTTCAGCCAGCACCTGAAACTTTTAATCTATTTGATGATGTAATATTGATGGCTGAGGGTAAGATTGTCTACCATGGTCCTTGCAGTCATGCACTTCAATTTTTTGAAGATTGTGGTTTCAAATGTCCACAAAGAAAGGGTGCTGCGGACTTCCTTCAGGAGGTGCGGGAAGCAGCTTTAATTCTCCTTATTTCTTGCACTGCTCCTAAATTCCGTCTTCTTTTCATGTCTTAATTTTATCAATCAACCATTCACAGGTAATCTCAAAGAAGGATCAAGCACAATACTGGTGCCACGCTGACATTCCTTACCAGTATGTTTCAGTTAATCAGTTCATTGAAATGTTCAAAGCAAGTAATCTTGGACAGACACTAGCAGAAGAGCTCTCAAAACCATACGATAAATCCCGGTGTCCTAATAGTGCCTTGTCATTTAGCATTTACTCCTCAAGAAAATGGGAATTATTCAAAGCTTGCATGGCTAGAGAGCTGCTTCTTATGAAAAGGAACACATTTGTTTACGTTTTCAAAACTGCACAGGTTAGGATTCACTCATATGGCTAGATCGCGCAATGTTTCCATAGATGAACTATCATTTACTTAAAACTAACACATTTCAAATTCCCCTTCTCCCAACAGCTCATCCTCACTGCGTTTATAACAATGTCAGTATTTGTACGCACCAGTACGGAAGTGGACTTGATGAGAGCAAACTATCTGATGGGCTCTATGTACTATGCACTGATCAGGCTTTTTACTAATGGAGTTGCAGAGTTGTCCTTGACTGTTATTAGACTTCCTGCAGTTCAAAAACAAAGATCATTCTACCTATATCCAGCTTGGGCTTATTCCATTCCAGCCTCTATACTAAAGATTCCATTTTCAGTGCTTGATTCTTTACTGTGGACAGGCATAACTTACTATGTTATTGGGTATAGCCCTGAAGTGACAAGGTAAGGTCGCGTGTTATACCACCAAAACTAAGAATTATAGTCTTCATAGAAAAAGCTTTCTTTTCAGTCTACGTTATATATAATTCCTGTTCAACCTGTGGGATCAAGGTTTCTTTGCCAGTTTCTTCTGCTATTCGCTCTCCATCTAGCCTCAACATCGATGTGTCGATTCATTGCCTCAATTTTCCAAACGATGGTACTAGCAACAACAGCTGGTTTTGTGATCTTAGTTCTAATGTTCTTGTTTGGAGGCTTCATTCTTCCACGGCGTAAGCTGAGTTCATATATAATTTTCTTTTGCTTTAATACAAAAGGAGGACAAGCAGACTAACTAAAGTTTGGTTCTTGCAGCCTCTTTGCCGCCTTGGTTGAGGTGGGGATTCTGGATTTTTCCCATGACATACGGGGAAATTGGCATAACCCTAAACGAATTCCTTGCTCCACGATGGAAAAAGGTGCGCACTAAAATTGCACTATTGTTGGTTCCTTGCTAAATTGAAACGAAAACCTTCATAATTAACTTGAGTTCATTTTCAATCACAGATGTTAAATGGAAACACCACCATGGGAAATGGTGTCCTGACCAGCCATGGTTTGAACTTCGAAGGCTATTTCTATTGGATATCACTAGGGGCTTTGTTTGGATTCACAATACTTTTTGATCTTGGCTTCATCTTAGCCTTAACTTACTTGAAACGTAAGTCATTGTCGAACACTTTTAACAAAAACAAAAAAATTGAAGGCCGGCCATTGTAAACAGTGAACCTCTGCCGAGATTTTTTAATTTTGATTCTTTGGTCTGGTTAATTTTGGTTTGTTTTTGGTGATTTTGAGGGTTTTAGAGGTTAGTTAGTAAATGCATGACTATGTGAGATGGGTATAACAAGAAACACGTAGCTTGTTGTTTAATAAAAAGGTGGATGACATGTCATTGCCTCACTCAAGCCATAAATTTAAATTTTGTTAATGCCCTGACATGCTAGGCCACTAAGACGTGTGCGTAGTTTTTTTTTTTTAATCTCTAATATTGAGTTTTTGATTAAATTTTTTATTGTTTTTTTTTAAATTTTATCCTTTAATATTGAATTATTATTGAAGTACTTTTTATTTTTTATCATATAATTAAAATTATTAAATCCATTAGAAACCAAAATCCAAGTCACGAGTTTGACAATTTAATTTAAATTGATCAAGATTGATTTAAAGATATCATCATCTAAATATTAAAAAAATAATAGTTTTATTTTAAAAAAAATAATTTTTTTTAACAATTATCCAAATTATTTTTAAATGCATGCGTTTAATCTTTATTTTTTATGTTATTTTTTATCATTTATTTTTTTTTATTTATAAACCGGTTGAGAATTTTCAAGTTCACCTTGGTGGATTGAAATCTTAATGAGTTCTCGCAACTTGAATATTTTTTTTACGTAATGCTGCGGGAAGTAAACTAGTAAGAAAAAAAAGAAAAGGAAAATTTAAATAATAATTGACAACAACTTACCTTAACACAGCACCGAAGATGTCCAGAGCTATTATTTCAAAAAAGAGGTTCTCTCAACTCCAAGGAAGAGAAGATCAGGAGTGGAGTAGGCAGCCAGAGAATGAATCAATCCCAGCTCATAACGCAGAAACAAGAAAAACAGGTAAGATAGGCGGAACTATTGTTAAATCCAACTTCAACATGATCAAAAACTCATGCAACAAGTATTACGCTCTTGGTTATACAGAGATGATGGTTCTGCCATTTGTGCCACTAACGATGACATTTAAGGACGTGCGGTATTATGTTGACACACCCCCAGTAAGTTTAACCACAGTTCAAATATAATAATTAAGAGTGTGATCCTCAGTAGACTTCAATGATATATCTATTATATCCTTCTGCACAGGAAATGAAAAGGCATGGCTTCAGCGAGAAGAAACTTCACCTGCTTTCTGATATCACCGGAGCATTTAAGCCTGGAGTTCTTACAGCATTGATGGGGGTTAGCGGAGCTGGGAAAACAACCCTCATGGATGTTCTTTCTGGAAGGAAAACTGGAGGTATTATTGAAGGAGATATACGAATAGGAGGGTATCCAAAAGTACAACAAACATTTGCAAGGATTTCAGGTTATTGCGAGCAGAACGATATTCATTCTCCACAGATTACTGTAGAAGAATCCATTGTTTACTCTGCATGGTTGCGATTACCACCGGAGATCGATGAACAAACAAAATCGGTATGTTATCCTGACCACAAATATGATCAACTGAGGCAACACTATCATCCGGATAATGTTTGAAGGGAAAACTTGAAAACTTCACTAGGCAAAGACACACAATACGTTGTCTACCTAGCACATGAAGCCTCAGAACCAAAGAAATGCATTTCATGAAATAAAATATCCGCGTCGAATGCATTAAAAATTATGATTTTGTATACAAAATGAACCATATCATGTTTGAATGAACTGATAGCAGCACTTTATTTTCTGTCATGCAGAGATTTGTCGAAGAAGTCATTGAAACGATCGAACTTCATGACATAAAGTTTTCTCTGGTCGGAATTCCAGGCCGAAGTGGTCTTTCTACTGAACAGCGTAAAAGGCTAACAATTGCAGTGGAGCTTGTTTCAAATCCATCGATAATATTTATGGATGAACCGACATCAGGTTTAGATAGTAGAGCAGCTGCAATTGTCATGCGCGCGGTGAAGAACGTGGTTGCCACAGGAAGAACAACAGTTTGCACCATTCACCAGCCGAGCATTGACGTCTTTGAGGCTTTTGATGAGGTAGCACACGTAATGCTTTCTTTTACTGGCATTATGAGTAACCTACTAATATTTTTTTGGATCCACGTGTATACTCATTGGAACTAAGATTTGGAGAGGAGCCAGCCCAATATCTAGCTGATAAGAACAGGATTAATACCCTTCTCAGTTTTATTATATCGTTGAATGACTAAGGGAGATGTTTATTCATGCAGTTGATTCTAATGAAAAGGGGAGGAATGATTATATATTCAGGAATGCTCGGTCACCATTCATGTAAGCTTATCGAGTATTTCGAGGTATGGCCACCAGTACAAGCACTGAACTTCTTTATAAGCAAATGAAACCCTAGTTGTAACAACCATCATTTTTATCAACAATTTTTCTTACCCTTACTATTAGACTTGTCAGGCATCTTCCTGAGTGTGAGGTCGATACGGATAACTTATTTACATGTCTTCACTACTGGACAGGGTATTTCAGGTGTGCCAAAGATCAAAGATAACTACAATCCTGCAACATGGATGTTGGAGGTTACTTCTGCATCGATGGAATCAGAACTTGAATTAGATTTCGCAAAACTTTATAAGGAGTCTCCTCTGTACCAGTAAGTATATATTTCATATCCATTTCCAGCAAAGCAAAACTTCATGGAAATGTTTGATAGCACAATTTGTTTCCCGGATTTTTTAACATGACATGCACCCGTCGTGCAGTTAGAAGGATTATAAAATAATCAGAACTTGAATTGCAGGCTCTGTATTAATCATAAACTTCATTCTACTCTTTGATCATAGGGAGACGACTGAGTTGGTCCAGCAGTTGAATAAACCTCCTCCAGGTTCAAGAGACCTGCAGTTTTCCACTCCTTTTCCACAGAGTAGATGGGAGCAGTTTACAGCATGCTTATGGAAGCAACACTTGTCCTATTGGAGAAGTCCTGAGTACAACTTGTCACGATTCATCTTCATGATCGTTGCATCGCTGTTGTTTGGAATAGTCTTTTGGCAGAAGGGAAAGGAAATGTTAGCTCATCTTTCCCTTCAACTTATATCAGAAAAGCAGCATCAATTTCTTAAGAACTGATGAATTGCCTTATTCCTTTGTTCTTGTAGAAACAATGAGCAAGACGTGATCAACATACTTGGATCGATGTACATTGCTGTAATATTCCTGGGCTTAAACAACTGTTCAACAGTTGTACCATATGTGGTAACAGAGCGGACCGTATTCTACCGTGAGAAATTTGCAGCAATGTATTCCCCATGGGCTTATTCATTAGCACAGGTTCAACATCAGCACGAAAGAGTCATTTACTTTTCATAGCAATAAGTTACTCGTTTTACTTTCATAAATTTCCATAAATGATAACACAAGTAATCCTTCTGAATACTGCAGGTGACTATCGAGATACCTTACGTTCTATTGCAAGCATTTTTGTATGTAGCCATCACATATCCAACAATTGGGTACTACTGGTCAGCCTCCAAAGTCTTTTGGTACTTCTATGTAACCTTCTGCACATTTCTCTACTTCGTTTTTCTCGGAATGCTGCTAGTTTCAATAACACCAGGCATCGAAATAGCTTCCATATCTGCTGCAGCAGTCTACACTATATTAAATCTATTCTCAGGCTTCCTTATGCCAGGAAAGGTAACTCCTCTGTAGTTCTAGGCTGCATTTAATTACTGCACAGCAAAATGATATGGGCTTGCTTCTTACCTATGCTATTTTATGTACAGAATATTCCCAAGTGGTGGATTTGGTGCTATTACCTCTGCCCCACATCATGGTCCCTAAATGGTTTTCTCACATCACAATATGGAGACATTGACAAGGAGATCTCCATCTTTGGGGAGCTCAAGACAGTAAGTTCCTTTCTACAAGATTATTATGGCTTTCGACATGATCACTTGGGCATTGTGGCTGCTGTTCTCGCTGCGTTCCCAGTTGCTTTCGCATTGCTCTTCGCATATTGCATAGGGAAATCAAGTTTTCAGAGACGATGAAGGAAGATCCAAACAATCATTTTGAATTTCAAATATTTTCATGTATAAGCAAAATAAATTATCATACGCTGTTGAAACTAGACACTAATTGGGCCGCGCCGTGCATATCCAAGCCATTGTGGGTCGTGCCACGCTAGCTCACGTGCTAGAAAACCTTAGCCCAGTATCGACACTATTTACTGATGTGTCTGTCGGCCCGTGCTGTGCTTGGGCTGGTCCGACCTAGTAATCATTGTAATTATTATTATCATTATGAAATAATGAAGAAATTACATCATATATTTAAGCAGCAGAGAAGAGCACTCTTGTAACAAGAGAAAATCTTGAACCATGGTAGGTATTTGGCAAGAAAGTGAATTGCACCCATTAGTTAATTAATTAATTAACAAAAATTAAAAGAGATGTTGAATTCTCCATGCAAAGCTTTTAATTGAAATTGTATTTTTTTTTAAAGATTTTAACTTCATCATTTGATATTAAATTTATTTAAGATTTATTTTTATTATTTATTTTAATTTATTTTTTTATAAATTTATCATAATCTTATAATCCAGATAGCGGGTTTGATGGATTAATCTAGATTAACTCATATCTTTCAATATATCTAATTAACTTGACTACGACCACCAAGTTTTTCATCTTTCAAACATGTATAATGTTTTTTTTTTTTTTTTTTTTTTGTGGTTCCTAATCATCCCTGTAATTTAACATAAATTCAAATCTTAATTATATAAAAACCTTAATTATCAAAACTTTATAAGATAAGAATTGGTTTAGTCTAATAATAGAAATCTTATAGTATTGATATTAATTTATTAAGATATATTCTTAAAAATACTTGCTTAGATATATATTTTTTAATGCGTTAAAAAATATATTTTTATCGTCTATTGCTCTTCACAATTATTTATGGGTTTAGGATAATGTGGTTTTCTTTTGATAAACTGACATATGAAAGCTTGTAATTAATTCACTTTTTTTTTTTGCAATCATTGTTGTTCATTGACGTTTAAGAATTTTTTGAGACTGTTTCTTTATGCGAAGTATGATTATTAATATTTTTTGCTTTACAAATTACTTAATTTTTTCTTCTTTTAATTAATAAAAAAATTATAATCCCATTGGTGAGATGAATCAAACATATAAATCGTCACTTTTATGGCACAATGACATCAAAAACTAAAAAGAAAATTGCAACTTACCATACTGAGAAAATTGAACAAAACCCTTTTTAGTTTTTATAATATTGATGAAGAATGACCTTCTATGTAGCAAATAATCTCTTCATGAATGTTTGAAAATCTTCTTTTATCACTTGATGCTCTCACTCTAGCTAGCATTCACATGTCGAAGAGAGTTGTTTTTCATTCCAAGCCTGAGTGAATGCCTTCTTGGTACGTAGAGATAGACTCAACGGGAGCTTTAGGATCCCTTTTCCGATAGGTTCTGAATGAGAAATAAGTTGTCTGACAGTTTTCCGGTCACCATTTAAATGACATCACAGTTCTATCCAAAAAAATCGAGCTATCCAAATGATCAGCAGATACATCGATACAAATTCTACCTTCTCTGGAAGTTCAGTCTTCCAAAGAAATAAGCAAAAAGAGATGCGGTAATAATGGGAAAGATGATTAGCACAACACCGACAACACCCAAAAAGTTGTGGTGAAACCCAAAGTAATCACCTACAAAATCAGCAACAGTCATCGTCTCTCCAAACACTGATATTTCTTTGTTCACATCTCCATACTGCGAGGTGAGCATAGCATTTAATGTCCAAGATGAGGGGCATATATAATACAACCAAACCCACCACTTTGGGATGTACTGCAAGAAGAAAAGACCACCTTAATCAATAATTTGACTGTATATATCAGTATTCCCCTTGAAAATACTGGAAATAATCGAACGTGGCAGAGGGTTTGATATTTTGAAAGCTTACTGGTTTCGGCACGATAAACCCCGAGAAGAAATTCAGCGTTGTGTACGCAAACGCAGCTAAATTGGAGGCGACTTGAATGTTTGGTGTCAATGATACGAGCAGCATTCCTAGGTAGTTGAAAAACAGCAGCATACAAAACATGCTATAGAAAGACCAGAATATCTTATAGGCAGACAAGGAGTAGCCAATCATAGGATATGTGATGATCACATAAAGAATCCCTTCAATGAGCAAGTATGGAACCTCAACCAGCACCTACACGAAAAAGAAAAACCCCCCTAAACAAAATTATGAAAAGAAAACAAAAGGATTACAATCTAATTTCCATTTTGAACATGTAGATTCCGATATTCTAGCATTTTCTTCTAAAACTCGACTTTAAAACCCAGACTATTCCTTCAATTGGTGATGTAATAGGAACATCCAGTGACTTGTCAGGTTTGCTTCATAAGTACATAAAAGAACTAGAAACAAGAATCTGGTGACAAACTTGGCTGCAAAGAAACTAAACCTGTGCAAATGAATAGGCCCATGAAGAGTACATTCCTGCAAATCTTTCACGGTAGAAAACAGTCCGCTCTCTTGCAACAAATGCTAGGACTGGAGAACAATTGTTTATGCCGAAAAATATTATTATAGAGTACATCGAGCCAGCGATACTGAACAAGTCTTGCTGGTTGTTTCTACGAAATCGAGAATAAATTACCATGTCAATGTTCTTTTCCGAAAAGAGACCCTGCTACTAAATATCAAAAGCTTGCATTGACTTACATTTTATTTCCTTGCTGCCAGAACAGTAGGCCAAATAGGAGAGCTCCAAAGGACATAAAGACAATGCGCAAAAGATTATACGAAGGACTTCGCCAATAAGACAAGTGCTGTTTCCACAAGCATGCTTTGAGTTGCTCCCAGCCATTCTGCGGAAAACAGGTAGGAAAATGCAAGTCTTTTGAGCCAGGAGTTGGTGAGCTCAATTGCTTAACCAACTCTTTGTTCTCCCTGCAGTCAAAAGAGCAAGGGACTTTCTGTCACTCAAGTTACAAATGTACTTTCTTTTGGAATTCCAAGCACACATGTAGGTCCACATTAATTTTATACAATCTTAAGGATGGAGTTTAACTAAGAAGAGAGCATAAACCATGAAGTCCAATATTGATGATAAACCTCGTCACATTCATTGATCTTACTCATATAGGGTGGACCCTTCATAAGCTTCACCAAAATCAACACCAAGATCAGCCTCTGCAGTTTTAGAAGAAACCTCTAACATCCATGTTGCTGGATTGTATCTGTTCTTAATCTTAGGCACTCCAGGAATATTCTACTCAAGAAAGTCAGGAAAGTACAATCAAGGTTGGATAATTGAAGTTTGTCAATTACCGGAAGCATTCCATCCGAAAGAGAATGGCATAAAAAACAAAAGAATTGTAAAACAACTAACCTCAAAATACTCAATGACCTTGCTTGACCGCTGACCCAGTGGTCCAGAATATATTATGCGTCCACCAATTTTCATAAGAATCAACTGCATTGAAATAGAGAAATGTTAAGCAATAACACGCATTTATATCCAATCTGCAGATTTGCATATAAAGAAAACCTGACAGAACCAGCTTCATTATGTTATATTCTAGTTTTACATGTCAATGCTATCCTCGTACAATGGAAGATAATCTGGCATCAGGTGGTATAAAACAATTTCCAAGAAGAAAATAAAATATGCACATTATCACTATTTCACCTCATCAAATGCCTCGAAGATATCTATACTTGGCTGGTGGATGGTGCAAACAATTGTTCTTCCTGTTTCAACTATGTTCTTCACTACTCTCATGACAATCGCAGCTGCTCTTGCATCCAAACCTGAAGTCGGTTCATCCATGAATATGATGGATGGATTGGCAACAAGTTCCACAGCTACTGTCAGTCGTTTACGCTGTTCAATTGATAAACCACTAATTCCGGGAATGCCTACTAAAGAATCTTTGATTTCATCAAGCTCGATAGTTTCAAGGACTTGATTTACAAATTCCTGAAAAAGAGAACAAAAGGTTGGAGAAGAATACCTCACCGCAATTCAGTCTTCACAATCAAGTTCAGGATCAATTATAATTTTTGCTTTTAAGAGGGTATCATACATATTTAGTTTTCGTATCAATTTCAGGAGGAAGCCGCAACCAAGCAGAATATATCACAGATTCTTCTACAGTAATCTGGGGGGAATGTATGTCTGTTTGTTCGCAGTAACCTGATACTCTAGCGAATGAATGCTGAACCTTTGGGTACCCACCAATTCTAATCTCTCCTTCAATAGTGCCTCCAGTTTTCCTCCCGGAAAGAACATCCATAAGAGTTGTTTTCCCGGCTCCACTAACACCCATTAATGCTGTAAGAATACCAGGTCTGAATGCACCAGTAATGTCTGAAAGAAGCTGGAGCTTCTTCTGTGGAAAACCACGTTTTCTCATTTCCTAACACAAAGACAGTGACGTTTGTTTGAAGACATAAGTTGCTCCCCGTATTTTATGATCATGCGGAATTCAAAGAAAAACTAGATTCATCTTGATTACCAAAGGAGTATCAACATAGTACCGCACATCCTTAAATGTCATAGTAAGGGGCTCAAAAGGTAAAGCCATCCTTCCTGCAAAATTGATTGGTGGCAGTTGACACTGCTTTATAAACTGTAGGGGATATGTACATTAATAGACTACAAAGAAAAAACTTTAAGATTTTTTTTTATTATCTTTTCTACCCTGAAATCAGTGGAAGGATGAGAAAACAGTATGCTCACCCTTTTTATCTCCTGGACTAGATTTAGGACATGCACAGGTGAGGGTCTTCTTGTCGTTGTTTATGTCAAAAGAAGCACCATCATCTAGTTTTCCTTGCTGTTGATAGTATCTTTCATAAGAAATAATAGCTCGAGAGTTTCCTGGGGCTAAATGAGTACCAATGTTAAGTATGCTGTTAGAATGGATGCATCAACATGTTTTTTAAGAACCCTGCTAATAGAAATAAAAGATAAACTCACATTTCAAGAAGGTTAAAGCCAAAGCAAAGCCAACGTTGAAGAGCACTGTCAACCCAATTAAAGCTCCAACTGATATCCAGTAAAAATAACCGTGAAAGTTCAATCCACGGCTTTCCAGAGTTTGCTGTTGTATGGTTGTGTTACCTGACACGGTCTGTGGATAGAAATAAAGAATGAATGACTTCACTGCATGGATGACTGACTAAACTTTTTTTCTAGTGCAGATAATAGGAAGAACTATCACTCTCCTTCCGGGTCTCAAAAATAATGATTAACCAGGCAAGAGCTTATAATTGCTAAGAAATTATTCCCTGCTAGCACTATAAACTTCAAGTCAGTTTAAGCGAAAATTTCCATCTCTCTTCCAGATGGTACAGCAGAAGGGGTAAATTTTCCCTCCCAAACTCTAGATTTGATAAAGATAATGACTATAGAGATCATTAGGCCCAATATGAAAATCATATGATCCATTTCCGAAAAGCTTCCTTCTCGGATTACTACGTGTAAACCTAATGGATGACTTCAAGTTTTCAATTTGTCGGTTACCTTTGCCCACCTAGGAGTAAGAAACTCATTCAGACTTAAGCCTATTTCACCATACGCCAACGGAGAAATCCAAAATCCCCATCCCAACCACACAGGCATAGAGGCTGCAACAGAACAAATAGTTCAGCAAAATATTCTGAACAAATTCTAATGTCGGGATTATTAGCAGAGATGCAAGGAAATCTTACGCTTTGGGATTAAAAAGCCACCAAATAGTAAAGTAATCAATAAAGCGAGTCCTCCAGCTGTCACTGAAGCAACCATAGTTTGGAAGAGGGAGGCGACAAAGCGAAACATGGATATTGATGTTGAATGTACCAGAAAGAGTAGAAGGAACTGGCGGAAGAACCTAAGAAACAAAACCAATAATCGATATAAAATTAAGATCATGGCATCCAAAGTTCCTATTTGTTCTTCTTCGCAGAAACTCAGAAACAACAATGGCTGTCATATATCCTTGGAATCCCATGACAACATTTCCTACAATTTATCTTAGTGGTTAGCTTATATTCTCCTTTCAAAAGTATAACTTTTTCCTCATATTTGATTGTGTCTGAAATGATGCTAACAACTTATTTGCACAGCTCGAGGATGTTATCTAAGTTGGATTCTCATGCGCGACTGTGATACCCTAGCTCTTACACTATATTTATCAACGAGTCGCTTTAAATCCAATCTGCTGAAAATTTGTAACCCCTCGCCAGAGGCTTACCTTCCAAACTCTGGGCTGTAACCAACAACATAATAAGTAAGAGTTGTCCAAACAAATGCTTCCACGAGAGAAAGTGGAACTTTAAGGATAGCTGTGGGAACAACATAAGCCCAAGCAGGGTAAAAGCATAACTCTCTCTGCTTATAAAAAACTGCAAGTCGGGATACAGTCATATGCAACTCTGGGATTCCATCAGAAAATAATATAGTCAATGCAAAGAATAAAGCGCTCATGTAATAACTTGCATGGATCGCATCAACAGCCATCCTTGTGCGCAGGAAGACAGTCATTGTTATTGAAGCAGTGATCACTAGCTGTAGACAGGGAACCCAGAGATGCTTTCAGATAAGAAGGGACTGGATCAAAGAAGATTGTATATAATAAAAGGAAAAGGTGTTGCCTACAAGGAATATACCTGTGTACATTTAAAAACATAAATGAAAGAATTCCTCTTCATGAGAACAAATTCTCTCGTACTACAAACTTTGAACAGTTCCCATTTTGATAATGAGTATTTTCTGAAGCATAAAGCAGTCTTGTGGCTATTAGACTTATCAAATGGCTTCATGATCTCCTCATCTAGCATCTGACCAAGCTGGCTTTCTTTGAATTTCTTAACAAACTGTTCTACAGAAACATAACTGTGAGGTTGTTCTGTGCAGTACCAATACTGCCTTTGATCTTTTCTAGAGATAACCTGCAGAGATTTGAATTGTTAAATGATGGCTTTTTTTTGTAATAGTTATAATTAGAGACAAACCTGAAGCATAAAGACTTACCTCTTGAAGGAAGTCTGCAACTTCTTTTCTCTCAGGGCACCTAAACCCAGAGTCCTCGAAGAATCTGCAAACACTAGAACGTGGGCCATGATAAACAACCATTCCTTCTGCCATCAACATGATGTCATCAAAGAGGTCAAAGATCTCTGGTGCTGGCTGAAGAAGTGAAATCAACACAGTGGCATCGGTAATATGTGCCAAATGCTGCATACAAGACACAATCTGGAAAGTGGTCGAACTGTCTAAGCCATTTGATATTTCATCCATGAATAGGGCTTTCATTGGACCCACAACCATTTCTCCTGTAACAAAGAACCAGCAAATAGTTCATTGAAGCAAATTAAATCATTTTCGACCTAAAACACTTGACACTTGTATGCAGTCAGTTTCATACATCATAACACACAGTACCTGTACTTAGTCTTTTCTTCTGTCCACCTGAGATACCTCTTCTCATAGTATCCCCGACCATTGTGTCGGCACAAATATCAAGTCCTAGAATCTGAAAGGTGAATAGCATGGAAAATATTACTATAGAAAACATACTTCAATAAGAAGCAAGGAGGATATAAGAACTTCAGCCTTGTAAGTGGAAACATGTAGTAAACAACCTCCAAAACGTAGTCTGTTTGAAGGGTAATTTTCGCTCCTTCTTCTGATATTCCCTGTCAAAAAGAGGAAAACATTCACTGTCACAACCATAACTTTTATCATAGAAGCATGAAGGAAAAACACATTGAAATTAGAGCTATAGTCAGCCTTGAGTATGATCATCAAACATGGCCATTCATGTTGAACTCTCTCAAAATGTCTACTCTGAGAAACAAACTTCTGCTACGTCTAGGTGAACCTTGTGTATATGGCTAATAAAATCTTAGACATTCTTCGTGGCTGTTACCTTCATGTATGTATCCAAATCAGTATCTTGGAGAATCCCTGCCTGCTTCTCCTTTCTACTGATTTCCATCAAGATCTCTTCCGTGCAAGTACAATTTAGTTAATATTTACAATGAAATAGAATAATAGAATTAACTTGAGAGTGATTTAGATATCAGAATCAGCACTGGTGTTGCCAAAGAATTGTTACCAGCTTGGCTTCCTGTGCCCTGACAGCGTGCTGAAAAATCAACCGTCTCCCTCACTGTCATCTCTGGTATATGCAAATCATATTGGCTTACATAAGCTGCGGTTTTCTGAGGAACAAACTCTTCCAATCTGTGACCATTGTAAGATATTTCCCCTGCAACCTATATAAGAACATAAAAAACAGTAACCTGGATGGATAGTCTAGGAAAGTTTTAGTTAGCAGTCAAATCAGCAATGTGATAAATATAATTCAGTACGAATCAATAGAATCATCTTGAATTTAGTGCATATACCCGTTGAAAATAAATTTTGGTAAACAAAACTCAGCTGAATTACATCTTTGTAAACGCTGAATTTCTTTACAGAATGAAAGTACTATTCCAATTTTCAGTGATTTCTAAAAACCTCTTAGGATACTGAAGCTTTGTTCTTTTCATCCCATGAAGGAATTTTTTTTAATGTTATTTGCGTAATTAAGAAGCATTAAGAAACCTTGAGAGAATTGCTAGGTTTCCCAGAGAGAGCCTTCAACAGAGTGGTTTTGCCACAACCTGGAGGGCCAAGCAGTAAAGTCATCCTGCAAGAAGATAAACTGAGTGAACTTGAAATATATCAGCAGATTCTGTATTCCTATTTCTTGTTCAACATGAAAATGAAGTAGATTGACATAAACACACAGATATATTCCTCTGAATACTAGAAGTTGCATGCTAGAGAATGTGTAGGAATCCGATCAATAATCTTCTGAAAAGCTGAAGGTACAAGATGTCAAGATGTGCCACCTCGTAAGTAACCAGCAAGTTGATTTGGTTCCGTACAAATATGAATTCATTCCCAAATAAACTCATGACCCTGATTTAAGAGAGAAATCTTTGTAAGTCTGCTAGCTATCACTATCTTGTGTTTTTCTCTGATTCAGAGGGAAAAGGGCCGGAATCAAAGCAGAGGTTTGTTTAGTCACCACTTTGTTGGTTTGGTTTGTCAACATGAACGAGACAAGATGTACAAGCGTACGTGTTAAATGATTTAGTTAAAAAAAACTTCATCATATTTGAAGGCTACCTTCCTGGCTTAATGATGCCGCTGACATCTTTTATGATGCTTATCTTTGTTCTTTGTTTCGAACGTGACAGATTGGCAAACCCCTGTTCAGAAACAGATAATTCAAGGATTAAGCAGTTTGTAAATGTAAGAGAAACCAATTGAAAATGTTTCATTTCTACCATTTTCCAGACTCCAATAGCATAGATTCACATTGTTTGAATGACGTACATGTTTAACATTCATGGAGTCATATTCGCTGTCTATTGTCAGCTCAAGAGACAATCAGAGCAAGATAAATTTTTCAACTTTTAGAGTTTAAAAAAATCTAATTTGTTGTTACAGATAGAAACTGATATCAACTTATTCTCATCATACACAGGAACTCACAGAGAGAATGCTCTTAGCAGTGCTCCACAGAGTGGGAAGAGGTTTGCCACGAACTACCTCGCAGTCTGCTTCAACACAAACATTTCTGTATTTCACTTCTACGGTGGGCAATTGTATACCAGCGCTGAAAAGCAAAGCAGAACCAAATCAACAAACCATTTCGTGAATGCCTTAACCAACAAACATGCAATCATACCACAGATATGTAACCACGCATTAAACATGCAGGCGTTAACGATATGCCGTGCGCATACAAGAAGGAATGGCACAAGTAGTAAGTACGTTTTACACGGTTTACTTAATGCAGCAATGTTTCCAATTGTTTTTCAGACTATCTGCATATTTTTGGATAAGCTAGCATGTAAAGATATGGTTAATTACATGTCAATTCTTTTCCTAAGCTTCTGCAACAATCGGAGATTATCATTTTCAACGTGCTTGATCAGCTTTTCATTGAACACATGCCCTTCTTGAGCTCGAAGTTTGGCAACATTAACAACTTTTCCCCCCATTGCATCTCCTTTTCCATTTGTGCCATCTTTCTCCTCCGATAAAGCAGTAGAAATCCGTTCAAAAGAAGGTAATCTCTCAATAGTAGCCAAGCATTGTGATGCGTCTTCTTCATTTTCATTTCTACGATGGTTGGCATTCCCAATTGAAAGGCTATGAAAACTAGGCTCGTGACTTCTGAATGAGGTTCTTATGCTTCCTCCAAGCTCTGCTGAGTCAATCTTCTTTGACTCTGTCTCATCAGAGTATGCCACCTGAGCCATTATTGGTTAAATTTGAATTTGAATGCTTCAGCTTGTTGAGTTATACATAAATAATCAAGATACTCAACACGTATGCGTGAGTGTATGGTTACAAGTAATGCAAGACAACACACACTCACGCTGCAGCAAGCAAATAGCCGCCATGCTATTTATAAACACAGAATATGTGATTAAGCGGAACGTCTTATGCTGCAGGCCTGGTAGCACAAACACAGGTCGACAGTCGAGTATTCTGCCGGAAGTGCCTTTAATTAATTAATTACAAAGCTGTGAGTGTAGGACGAATTGAAAACATATCACATTGTTAGATCACAAATGCAAAACGGCGGATTCAATTTGTTTAATATGTTAGTAATTGATATATATATGAACCAATGTTTTTGCCATTTCAGAGATAGATTCGAATGTTGTCTTTCTTCAAGAAAGCAAATCTATGGGATGTGAACATTTGCCATCATCGTCTTGTAAAGTAAGCTTTAGAATTGAAATCATTTTAAAAAGGAATTAAAAAAATAATTACAATTCTTTTTATTAGTTTAACGTGAGTGTCCGGGCCAGCTTGCGCGCACCTCGACTAATCCTACGGGCCCTGAAGTTAACGATCATGTAAGTCTCCAGTGGTCATCATATGAGCAACCACAAAGCTCAAACCTGAAACCACAGAAAAAATAAATCTCTTAATCTTAAATTTTTACCACTGTATTATCACCACAATTCTTGCATCGTGGATTCTATACTTTGCATTTCTGTTGGGACGAACAACGATAACTGCAAGCATCGAAACGGAGACTGGTGGATCATTGTCGAAAACACCCCTCTCTTGTCAGCACGATAATTAATATATACAAAATTACCAATAAGAATACTCCAGGTACGTACTGATAGTTCTATTAATAAATTGTTTACTGAAACAATGCTTTGTGATAATGATCTATCAGCATCAATATTTAGCCGAATAAAAAAATATAATAATAGTAATTTAACCATTTATGTGCTTTACTAAACGGAAACTCTTAAGTAACGAAAGGAAGATTTTCTGATCACTCGGGAAAACTTATGTTGGGAATATGCAGATTAATGAGTAAAAATTGAAGTACGGTAAACAATTCTTCGTGAAATTCTACCAAAAGCATCATCTAACACTAACAGGGTGTTTTGAAATATGATAATAGTTATTTTTCACTTAGAAATATATTAAAATAATATTTTTTATTATTTAAAAATTATTTTTGACATCAATACATCAAAATAATATAAAAACATAAAAAAATATTAATTTAAAGTAAAGAAAAAAATTTAATTTTTTTCAAAAACATTTTTAAAACGCAAAAATAAACATGCAATTATTGTTTGTTGAAAACATGCAATTATTGTTTTTTCAATTAACTCTGTTTGTTTTTGCGTTTCAAAAATACATCTGAAAAAATTTGAAACTTTTTTTATTTTTTTCTTCGCTTCAAATTAATATGTTTTAGGTGTTTTTAGATCATTTTGATGCGCTAATATCAAAAATAATTTTAAAAAAATAAAAAAAATATTATTTTGATATATTTATGAGTGAAAAGCACTTTAAAAAACAAACAGGCGCTATACAACAAATATTATTGTTTTTTTCCATCTCATTATTTTCTATTTTGCTCGAACTTAAATATATATTTTTTTTTTTTAGTAAAATGCGTGGTTACTTACAATCAACCTATTAAAAAGTAAATATATATGAATATAATTGAACAATCATGTGAGAAGGTAGGTTAGTATTATGTGTGTTTCGGTTGCCTAATCTTGATTATGTTTAATTTGTATTTCTCTTCGTGGAGCAAATTCATTAATGAGATTGGCATAAGATCATCAAATCGCAAACCTGGCAAAGGATACAAGAATAGGAAGAAAAAAAAATGAAGATATTAATTTATATTCTAGAAGCCAACAACAACATTGCCGGCGACAAATTGTTATATTCAGTGGGATCATCCTCCTCCTTTAATGTTGTGTGCTCTTGCTGGCGATGCTGCTGGTGTTAGCTTCTTTAGAAGCTAGTGTTTGTATTATCATTTTTTATTAATCTTTAACGGGGAGAAAAAAAAAAAAAACCCCTCAACAGTATCTAAAGTACACGACTGAAAAAAATAATATTGTACCCCTGCATATAAAAGAAATGGCATAGGATAGTTAATTAATATTAATGAGACAACAACAGATGCATGATCTACGCAAAAATCGACCTTCGATGAGAAAAAAAATACAAGATACAGAATCTACCTTCTCTGAAAGTTCAGTCTTCCAATAGAAGAAGCAAAAAGAGAAGCAGTGACAATGGGAAAGATGATTAGGACAACACCAACAACACTCAAAAAGCTATGATGGTACCCAAAGTAATCCTGGATAAAAGCAGCAACAGCTTTTGGCTTTTAAAAAAGTTTGAAGAACTATCATGGTTTCTTTTTTCTGTAGTTTTTTTAATGGGATTTGATTGTTGATGGATTAAAAAAATATTTTAGGGTTTACATGATGGTTAATATATTAATTTGATATATGGATGATTTAGGAGGTGTAATTGATGTTTAGAATGTTAATTCTAACTTAAAACAACTTGATTGTGGACTGGAATTTTAGGTTTTAGGGATTTATAGAATTTTCTGAAACTAGTAGATCGAGATTCTAGAATCCTGGTTGACCGGTTGGCTTAAAGTTGCTGGTGGCTGGTTGGTCTGGAGCGGCCGACCAGTTGGCTTCTGGTGGCAGTCAACCAATTGGTTATTTTGGTTGACCGAGAAGTGGGGTTCGATCAATTCTTTTAAATTTGGTTAGCTTGGGACATGTTCAGGATTGATCGATCATGTGGATCTATTTCGGTTTTGTATTTACATTTTGGTTTCAAATCTTAGAGTTGTAATCTTTTATGTTATCTATCTTGTGTTGTTTTTTAGTGTTTTTTCGTATCTGTTATAGGTTCTGCTGACGTTCCTACTAGTGATCCTTAGTAATCTCTAGTTCTACATCTATTTGTTTTTTGCTCTATTTTTCAAGTTAATGAGATAATTTTTAATATGCATGTAATATAAATAATTTATACATGTTTATTAGATGATGAGTACAACTGATTATTTCTTGAATAATTATATATGTTGTTGTTTTATTTTTTAAGTACTCATCTATTCTTGAAATCACATTCGCATTATGTTAAATTAAATTATATGCAATATGATATTCATTTGCTTTGATAATTATACAAATATCTATTATATCTTGATATCGGAATACTTGTCAGAAACTTCATACTAACGGAGAGTAGTTAGTTTATGTGCACATAATAATTTGTATATCTAACTAGTGAAAAAGGTACTGACCTGTGACGACTGATCCTCCCACAATTATCAAAGTCGCAGACCTTGTTTTTTTTATCTATTATCTGACTTGTATTTCACTATCATATGCTATTATACTTAATATGTATGTATATATTTGTTTTAATTTTTGTACTTCTATTGCATTAAAATTTATGGCCTATAACATATAAATATATGTGGTATATATTAAATGTTATTCCCTCACAAGTTGGTTTGGTTGAACTTATCCTTCTATTTTTATATTATTTTTAAGTCTTAGTTTATGTTAGCAGGTTCATATTTGGTTGAGAGTTCCTGCTACTTCCTTGTTGATATACATTTCTTGCTTCCACAAGACTTTCATTTTAGTCTTGTTTTAATGTTTTAGAGTGCTTCATTATTACATTGTTTTAGTTAAAAATTGGATTTTAATACCGTAACAAATATTATGAATTATTATTTGTTTTTATAGATTCTAAAGAATATTTGAAAGTTTACGAAATACTGCATATTTTGTATAATTTAATCTATAATAAGTATATTCTGAGATTAATGAGATTTAATGCAGGTGAAGTGTTTTTATAACTTTGCTCTTGTATTACCGGTCATAGATCTAGAATTTGGTTAGTGACAGCATAGATTCATCAACATGAATCTACGACGCATTCCATTACTTCATCAAATGCCATTGACTTTCTTTGATTATGCAAGACATAAACCTTGTCCCAAACTACTTGTATTTTTGTTTGGACATCATCATATGTCATTGACTTTCTTTATTTAAAATATATATATTGGATGTAAGAAATTTTTTGTGTAATAACTCACGGTGCTGTGATTTTATATATATTTTTTTTAGTTTAACGTGGGTGTCCGGGCCAGCTTGCGCGCACCTCGACTAATCCCACGGGCCCAGGGCCCTGAAGTTAACGACCATGTAAGCCTCCAGTGGCTATCATATGAGCAACCACAGGGCTCGAACCTGAGACCACAGAAGGAGCAAACTTCTTGATCCCAAACTTTTATCACTGTACCATCACATAATTTTGTAATGACTTAGCTCTGGTATCTAGTACAAAAACAAAAAGGGATTGTGCTGTAGAGGAGAAATTACTAGCTTGTCAACTGCTTATGGATTACGTATAAGCTCACGCCATATGATTGATTAGTGCTAGACAGTACTAATTCGGCGAAGTTCTTAAGAACAAGAGAGTAATAAAATAGTAGCGACTCCTGGACGTTGTATATAGTTATACAATGCATTGACCTCAGATCGTCAACGAACCAGGCAGAACTGAAAAGAATTACCACACAAATATACACTGCATGAGATATTTACTTTACTGTAGGACTATAGAGAGTTTAACGTTGACTATAATAATGAATTGATGTTTTTACATTTCAGCAGTAGAATTATAGTTTTAAAACCCGGTCCAACCCGGCGGGTCGACCCGGAGCTGGAACCGGGCCGGGTTGAAGAAAAAACAAGGGAAGGAAATTCCGGTGTGACCCGGTGATCCAGTTGACCTGACAAGATCAAGTCAAAAATCCGGTTGGAACCCGTTGATTTTTATTTATATTTTTTACTAAAACAATATTATTTTGATTTTTTTTAAAAAATAATTGACCTGAACGATCCAGTTCAACATGAGAACCCGGGTCTACAAACTAAGAGTAGAATTATCTTTTCAACGTGATTCATTTGTTATTTTTGTTTTATGTAGAAATCTAGGCATGATCCCGTCACCATGAGAAAACTCGGCTCATCATTGAAAGAGCCCCAGCAATGAGGCTTTTGTTTTGCTGTGGGGATGACACCCACCCGCCCACCCCATTCTTTTTCTCTGCTTGTGTTGGGAGACAAAGAGGGGGGCTAAGCCTAATGGCCCAAATAGTATGCCTTTTGTTTTGGTGGTATGATATTATATTCCCCCTTCATCCCCGTTTTACCTCTGTTCTTGCCCGAAACAAAGTGGAATCTAAGCCTAAATAAAGCGAATTCAGTTCAATCATGGGTCCAAATAGAACCACCATGGCCAACAGACACCCAGCCCGGTGTGCAGCACTGACAGAGGCACATAACCAATGTGCCTTCTGTGAGCACTTCCAAACGCAGTCCATCCTACCTGTAGCTGTACTGCATTTTTCTCGTCAGTAGTTCTATCCGTTTATTTACCTTTCTAAATTTAACTAAAATTAAAAATAATTATAGTATTTAAAATTATTTTCTTTTGAAAAGTGATTTTCTTGAAAAGTAAATTTTAAAAAAATAAATTATTTTTCAATAGTTGTTAGTGTCATAAAAATAAGTTGAAAAATACTTTTCAGTATTTAGTTATGTCATGAAAAATAACTTATTAATGTTTTTTTTTCAAGATTATTAAAATAACAAGGAATAAATCTTACAAATTAAAAAGTTAAATGAGATTGAAATTGAAAAAAAAATATAATTTCATAAATTATCTCAAATAAAATAAATAATAAGCAAAATAATAGAGATTAAATCTAACAATTAAAAAAATTAAAAGATGATGAAATTAAAATAATAATAATTATTATAATTTCATATATTATTTTAAATAAAATAAATAACAATTAAAAGAATAAGGACCAAATTTAATAGATAAAAAATTTCCATTAAAAATGATAAAAAAAAACAAATAACAATCATAAAAGTAAAGACCAAAGTTAATATAAAAATCAAATTTTAAAAGATGAAATTAGAAAATATATATATATAAATCAAAAGTTTAAGGATCAAATTTGATATAATCAACAAATAATAATATTTCTAAATTTTTCATAATTTCTAGAAAATATTTTTCTAGAAAAAAATAAAATGAAAATACTTTTCTAGAAACCAAGTTAAATTTTTCTTTGACTGAAAATTATTTTTAATTGACCAACTTTTTTAATAGGAAAAATTTAGAAAAATATTTTCACAAAAAAAAATTTCATCTTACAAACGAGGCCTAAATGATATCCTAAAGCTTGCACAGAAACACTAATCAAACTAATAACATCAATACCGGACATCTTAATTATGCTTACAGCATTGCAGAAGCAATTTACAAGAGTTTGTTGCAGTCCAAGGGGTAACAAATGCTATCTCCTTCCAGCTAACAAAAGCTTTGATTGTCCAAGAAACCAGGAACAGAACTGCCTGAGCAAAACATTCCAGCCACTCCCCAAAGAAAATTTGGCATTACTGTAAGGTGAGAAGTAGCAGTTGTTCTTGTCAGAAATCAACCACATGCCCCACCTGATGATCTAATCACTTGAGAGTACCATCGCCAATCATCTCCTGTTTCTCCTGCTCCAAATAGTAGATCTTGTCATTCATACCTTCCTTTCTATATGCCTCAACCATGATAGAATAGGTTCTGGAATCGGGTGGGCATTGCTTATCTTTCATCCGCTTAAAGACTCTTTCCATCTCCATCAAATCATCTGCCTTTGCACATGCAGATATTACTGCATTAAAGAATGATGTATTCTCCGGTATCTCAAACTTCGCAGCCAACTGAACACTGCTAATGACTTTATGGAAGAGACCCGCATTGGCATATCCATTAATAAGGCAACAAAATGTCTTTGTATCTGCTTTCATGCTCTCCGCTCGCATCTGATCAAATGCGTACTCCATGTTTTTTGCATCCCCCACGTCCGCAAAAGCCTCAATAACATTATTGTAAGTAGAGGTCGTCCATGGAAACTGAACCTTGCGCATGTATTCCATCACAGATGACATCTTATCATACATTCGTTTCTTCCCATATGCACCGATCAAAATATTAAAAGTGCGAGTTTCCGGCTCGATTCCAAAATTTCGAAATTTCTCATACCATCTCTCCATCAAATCAATCTGGCCCTCATTACCAAACACACTAAGAATTATATTCATAGTCCAAACATCAGGTTTACATGCTGCACTCTCTAACATCTCGGATAGCACTCTCTCCATCTGGTCATACATCCCCACCCTCCCATATCCGCTCAAAACTACATTCTGCGTGACTGTGTTTGGACTTATCAATCTTTCATCCATTTCTTGATACAAAGTGTCAATTAACTCAAATCTTGAAGCATCAACACAAGCTTTAAGTAAAGTACTATAAGTATAAACATCAGGCTGGCAACGAGGGAGAGACTTCATCTGGTTAATAATTGAGAAACCCTCATCGATAAGATTGTTTCGACAATAAGCTGCCAGCAATGCAGTGTAAAGTTCAGTTGTGGGTTCTATTCCTTCTTCGACCATTTCATCGAAAAGTTGATGGGCACGTTGAGGCTGACCGCATCTCCCCAATAGAACCAAGAGTTTCATGTAGGTAGCTTCTTTTGGTTGATAAAATGGTTGCTCCTTTAGCATCTCAAACACCTAAAGATCCAAAATTTACGGGAAAAAAAATTGGTTTGGTCGCCAATCACAACATAATTAAACACAAAACAAGATACCAAGTTCTTAATTTTCAAGTAAAATTGGTTTCATGCAGGTAAAAGGGTTGTTCCCTCAACATCCTCAAACACATAAAGACCCAAACTTTAAGCAAAATAATGGGTTTGGTTGCTAATTACAACATAATTAAAGACAAAACAAGAGAACCCCAATTGGTGATTTTGAAGTAAAATTAGTGAAAGATGAGAGTTAGTAAGTAACCTGAATTGCTTGGAGCCATTGTTTCTTGAGGACGCAATCAGTTAAAGCTTCAGCTACAGTGTTGACCCAAGCCTTGGCTTTGCTCTTACGGTCTAATTTCTTCTTGATGTTTTTTATTGCAGTTCTCCTGGGACGTGAAGCGTCGGTAAATCCAGGGAATTCGCCTTGTTTCCAATGCTTCTTTTTAGGAAAGGTTGAAGAAGGTGGTGCAGTAGCAGAAGAAGAAAATGCACATCGAAGAAGGAGTTTGTGAGGGTGAAGAGGGTTCTGGTTTTGTTTCAGTTGTTGGGTTTTGTTTTTGTTTTGAGGAAGAGGAAGAGGAGAGGGGAGGAGAGAAGATGAGAAGGAGAGAGACATTGTGGAGTTTTGTTTCTCGGGACTCTTCTCTTACTGTCTGTGTTGGGACTTGAGATGAGAGGCTGGACGACGGATGCAGCAGCGGAGACAATAATATCTTCCTTTGCTACTTCTTGTTTAGGCTTTTAGCTGGCTATCGTGCTTGAAAACAAGATTTTTCTTTTTCTTTTCTTTTTATTTATTTATCAGAAAGATAACATCATATCATTAGTCAAACTCAAATTGGACAGGTACATGTTGGTCCCCTACGGGATCAAGGATTTTTTTTTTTTAAAGTTAATTTTTTAATTTTTTTTTTCTTGAAATTGTTTTAATATATTAATATTAAAAATAAAAAATATTGCTTTTATATATTTACAAATAAAAACATTTTAAAAATAAAAATCAACTTTTACCACACTCTTAAATATCTTTTTAAACTAAAATTATGTAGTGGAATATACAAAATTAAAATAATGTAAAATATCAAATAGATATACAAAATTAATCTTGAAAGATTGGTATAATAATCTATATATTTTTTTAAAAAAATAGTAGGAATACTCAGTGCCTAGCACAGCACATGTATAGACTCCAAACACACGTGCATCTCGTAGCATACCAATGACAGAAGGGATGAGATTGAATAATTTTGTCAAATTGCAATCCTTCATGATATTTCTTTATCTTCCAAACTTTTCCAGGGACCTAATGTTTGAACCCCTACCATACCATCGGCTCCTTATTCAATTTTTTTTATAATAATAAACAAGAACTCTATTTTACAATTTTTTTTCTTTAATTTTAATGTTAAAATATTTTGCACAAACATTAATACATTAAAAAATTGAAAATAATTTCGGTAGCCATAATTGTATAATATAATGTTAAAAAATAAGCATGTCCACAACACGGCTAATAAAGTGTTGAAAATACAATACAAATTATATATATATTTTTAGATTTATATATATATATATATATATATATATATATATATATATATATTCTTTTGATATGTTAATTTTAAAAATAATTTTTTAAAAATAAAAAAAAATTATTTTAATATATTTTTAAATAAAAAAATACTTTAAACTATCATGGCTGCTTCAATCTTAACCACACCCTATCAATCTCAAACACAACCCTTAGTGAGAGGGAGCATTGCAAACGAAACAATAAAAAAGCCCTCTTAACAATTATTATTAATTTATTATTACGTATACATTATATTTTCCACTCGAATCTAAATTCATACACGTCATCAGGTGTTTTTTTTTTCTCATGGAGAAAAAGGGAAGAAAAAAGAAGAAGAAAGAAATAATAATAGACCTAGTGCCAGCAATACCAACAAGTAGATCAAGCTTAGCTTGATCCATACTTCAGCTTTTCCCATCTGAAAGGCTGGAACACGTAAAGAACTTCAGGAGAGCTCTTGAAGAGCAGAGCTACACACACACAGACGGCTGCAATGGCCACCATTGAGAGCATTGCTGGCCGGTAGACAAGAGATGTTCTTGCTGCACCATAAACCAGCTTCCGCTCACAAACCTTCAAGTGCTGCTGCATGGCTTTCATTTCGATCTTCTCGGTATGCAAGACGGCAAATTTTGGTAATTTATGCCCATCTTTTTGCTTGGAATTGTAATCCGCAAGGGAACTAGGGATGTCAAGCACCACATGCCCACTTTCTGATTTCTTATTGATTTTCCTCTGGATTAGATGAATGTAAGAGTAATGACCTCGTAGACATGCATAATCATAAGGAGTCAAACCTGTGTTGTCACGAGTTCTCTTCCATGCATCAATTCCCACCTGCACGAGGTACACGGATATCAGGAAAATGAACTCAGAAGGGGATGGGATGTGATGCAATATTTTTCATTCAAATATACAAGGTACTCGCCTAATTTTTTAAGTAAAATCCTGACAATTTTATGAGAGAAATAGGATTGTTAGGCCATTGACCAGAAATAGAATAATTGTGCAACTCATAGCCCAGATCATCTACGAAATGAGCATGTTCAGAGATGATTTCCAATGCTTGCCAAACATATCATGAGTGAAGATGACTCAATTGTTTTAGCATAATCAATTATAAGGTGCTATCCATTAAAATATTTGGAAGAAGATATCAGAAAGATAAATAGATACCAATCCAGGATCATCAGTCAAGGCATCCAGCACATTCTCGGCACCATCCCTACAAGCTGCAACGTGAAGAGGAGTCAAACCAGCTGGCCCAGCAACATCAGGCTTAAACATGAATCTGCTGTTGTTCTCATCAGCCAGTTGATTTTGCTGAGTGCCTGGTCCACCCAATTGTTTATCTGGGGTGTATCTTAATAGTAGTTCCACCATGGGCCTGCAATTTCTTTGCACAGCTCTGTGGAGAAGACCCATATTAAACAGCGCAAGCTCAATGGAGGAATGCTCTCCAGCATCTACTGTTCCATCAATCATGATGGCCAAGAGTTTTCTCACCACAGCACACCAATCACGGTTCATGGAGAATTGTACAAGCCATTCAAAGCGTTTGAAAGGGAAGGGATCCAACTGGCCCAATCTAAACTTCAAGTGACTTCTATGTAGAAGCCAGCCCATTTCATGTATGAAGTCCAATGATTGATTCTTGATTTCCATTGTTTCAGCTAGTGCATGAATATCAGTAGTAGTCTCGGCCACCTGAATTGCATCCTCCAGCGTTCGTATCTCTGAACATACTTCCGGCTCAGCAACAATGAAGGGGAAAAAGCTGCTGCTTAGACTATGGTCTTCAATCTGACAGATACAAATAACCAAAATTCTCAAAATAGCTGTACAAAATGCACATTCAAGCATGAGAGAAAATCACATATCTTATCTCTAGTTTTCCTGTTGGGTATGTTTGAGCCTTTTTCAAATGAGCCCTAAGTGGATAGTTTTTTCCAGATATAATTATGGCTCCAACACCTTATTTTAGGACAGTAAAAGAGTCTGCTAGACAAGTTTTCTTGTATATTAATAATATTTCACACACACACACACGGATTATGCTAGTTACAAATAAGGAATCCGCTTCCTTCTGAGAGAAGTGGCTGAGGGACTCTAGGTCAATAACAGAAAGGTTCCAAGTCCCTAATACCAAGGAAAACAGCCTCTCATATCCTGGATTTCATAATTGATACATGTTTGGCAACCAAAAGCTATAAAATATGTTGACAGGCACATCTCAAGCTTTCACCCTATTGCAGACCATGAAATTGTACAAATTGGGACCAAAGTATGCCACAGACTTCAAGAACTGAAGCAAAGAAGTTTCTGTACGACAATATAAGCATGAGAAGATGTTCAAAAAACATGATCAAAGAACTTTAATAGAGAACCATTCATGTTGCAAAACTAAAACAAGACAAAAACATCATGAGAGAGAAGGGGCAGATGATAGCACCTCAATAAAGCCTCTTCCAACAAAATTTGGTACAGAGCACTGAAAGTTCAAGCACTGGGGTTTTCCATGCTCATTCATTGTAGCAGCACCATCCATCAAGTCATAACAAGTTTCCTGGACCAGATATTTTCCTTCAACAGCACAAAGTACCCTGGAAATGGAAGGTAGTATGATTCAATTCACAGTTATCTCTATTAGTTTCAAAATTTTCTTCAAACAGCCTTGAGATTTGCTCTTCCCACTTTCCATAGATGGTCAAGGTCAACAAATTGATTTCTAAATTCTCATAGAAAGTCAATAACATGTTAACAAACAGAGAACATAAAAATAACCTTGTCACGGGCCGAACAATGTTAAAGCCCCTGACTACAAATTGAGTTCTCTCAGACAAAGAGACAGCAATTGGTGTAATGCTAGATATCCTGCAATTCTTATTGCTCTTTATAGGTAAAGGTGTGTCCAAAACAACTCTACCTGCAGCAAAGATACAGCCAGTCAAAATCCTGCTATTTTTTTCTGATGATTATGTGTGAAGCATAAACATCTGCACATGTGCTCACAAGAGAGAGGGTGAACCAACCATTATGAATAAAGGATACGCTATTCTGCGCCCTAACATACACCCATCCTGTTTGCCAAAAAGAGTCCCTAAATGTATCAAGAAGCCTACTCAAACTTGCTCCCAGATCAAGACAAACCTGTGTGTACCAATGATGATTAATTAAATCAATAATTCCTTTCTTCAGTAAGTATTAAGTTATGAAAATTTCTGAGTAAGCATAATGCATACCTCCTCCCATTTTGTTTTTTCGAGGCAAAGATATATTGTTAATATAATACATCCGGGCCTTATATAGCTCTCAATGTCAGTGGGACTGTGAGATAGCCATTGAAGGATCTGGAGTTGTACCACAATTTATAGTATTAGAATGTTTAGGAAAAAAAAATATCAGACAGGAATTCCACCTAAATAGCAGTTCAGAAAATACTTGTGTTCGCAGAGCAACGGGGAAATCATTTGGGTCTTTCCCGAAGAGTTTAAAAACGATTCTGTCTGTACGACCCTGAAAAATAGTAAGAGAGAACAGTCAAGGGAAATAGAATGTGCATGAGCACTGCACCGGAAACTATTGGGCTGGTAAGCCATAAACCCGAAACATAATAAAAGGATGAGAAAACCACACCTGAGCCTCTCCACTAGAACTAGATGGCGACTGGCTAGGAGTTGAATCAGAGTACCCACTCATATGAGGCAGGTTTGTCTTGTGTGAGTCTGATCGTACCCATAAAGGGCAATTGAAAGAGCCCATACCTGTACTTACAGGGGCATGAGACCTATCTAGGTTCTCTACGTAGTCTTGAGAATTATCATAAACATTATTCAAGTCAAAGTTATTCAACTTGATCCTTCCAACAGTAGCATCTGGTTCATTTGGTTTGGCTGGGAGTTTGTTTCTTGACAGGAACAATGGTATAGACTGTGGACCAGAATGCGCTTGATGTCCACCTTGTACGTCATTATCCAATATTCTTTTCTGTACCAAATCAGGAACAGGTACAGTCCCACATTGACCCAAAGGCCTTGGAAGATCCAGAGAATTAATGCAATCATCTTTCTTAGAAGCTGAACTAGAAGGCCTAGCAGATTCAGGACCATTTGTAAGCGCATCTTGCACTTTTTCAAGATTCCCAACAGTTGCTCCGGCATTCACCAAACCTGGAGATCCTTGCAGTAATCCAGATAGGCTCCTTCCATTAGTTGTACCAGCAAGATTGGCCAGGCTCCTCAATAGATGAGAAAGCAGATCCTGATCCTTGGTTTGATCAGAGTTATTTGCTGCAATTTAAGAAGTCAGAGTCTGTAGAATCAAAAGAAAGAGAATTTGACAATGATGACACCAAAAGAAAAGGGAATGAAAACTCAAATAGAACTCGGCTGATTATATTGAAATTTGTTTACTGAGATATATTACCCTCACAATTACTTCTGGAGAAAGAAAATCAGTCACGTTAGGGAAGTTCATAACACTAGCAAGTTCAACTGTGGCATAGACTTAGTCTATGTAAACCAGACCAATCAAATCATGTAAGCCCTGCATTAACCAACTCTGATGGTGGATCAATTGCACTGACTAACTTGATTGGTCAAGCATACATAGACCGAGTCTATGAAACATTTTTTCCTCCACTTCATCATGACAAAAAAGCTTTGACCCCCACCCCCAGGCAGGGCATTAACCAATTGCACTGATTAAATGGTTTTTTTCTATCACTTCATAAATAGGTGGTACCCTCTTCACACCTACATTGATTGATTTTTACGCTTCGAAAAAAATCCCATGCTTGACAAAACTATTAGCCATAATAAATGCCTCAAAGCTAATGTCTGCAAGAAAATACATTTACATTCCCACCTGAAATCTTATTCTGAAGAAAGAAAGCACTCGTGTTTCTCTTTTATAAGTGATTATTAGGTACTCTTAGTGTGTTGCTCCTTCACTCACATAAAAGTGGGAATCATAGATTGTTTTTGTCGTGGATTTTTTGTGCGAGTAAGGGAGCAATACACAGAAATTGCCTAATAATTTCTCTTTCGAACGAACCAACATAGACAGAAGATAGACCGTAAAGATTTTTAACATCTTGAAACTTGTAAGACAATAGGACCAGTTAGTGATCATGGAAATTCTAACCAATACCATTTTTCCACTAAAAGTAAAATGATAGAATAATAGAATGCCTCTGACTCAAGTAATTGTTGCTAGAACCAGTCTATGTAAACCGGGTCAATCAAATTATCCATTCCCATTGCATTTACCAATGTTTGATCAAGCCTACTTAGACTAAGCCTACGAAACAACTTTTCCTATAATTGATTGTAACTATAAACTTCAACCACCACCACCACCCCCACCCACACCCACACCCAATCACCCATTAAAAAGAGACAGTTATCACCCACTTTCCCAATGAATTATACATGAACAACGAAATAACACTGCCATCCCAAGCTAGGTTGGAGGATTTTTGGGTTATATTTACAGTTTTGGCATAATAAACAATTTTTCTGTGAGTAGTTAGTTTGACTCAGTCAAGACCTTGTAGGCCATTTCCAGCATCTAATTGACAGAACTTACCCGCCAGCATGGGTAAAGAAACAGAGTAAACAAACTTGATGAAGGGAAATACTTACATTGCAGATTGGAGAGAATCCTCAGTAAACTTATCAGCAGATAGCTGCTGCCCTTTTCATCATTCAAGGAACCTTCGTTGAATACATTTTCTGGATGTGTCTTCCTCCTCCGCTTGTTATGGCCAGCCAAACGCCTGCGACAGCTTCTTTTCCCTTCATCAAACTCTTGAAGAACATGAAACCTGCCCATATATAACTGTGTTGTGTCTAACTGGAGAGTCAAAAAGAAATATATATTTATATAATATGCTCATGCTCGAAATTTAGACAGTAAAACATTAACTACGAGAGTTTAATGCAATCAAATTCAATGATGCACTATAGATTTTTAAAACCTAGGATGTAAAGAAGGCACGATAATGATCATGATAAAAGTTGGCAAGATTCTAAAGTGTTTCTTTGAACAAAGAAACTGTAACCCAAACTGACCTGCTACATTGCTGGCAAAACCTTTGCATAACATTCCCCACCAAAGCCATACTGGCCTTAGAATGCACATCACAAACCTTATGTCGTCGGTGATAATCCTTGGCATTGCTCAGATCAGCCCTACAATCCTCCACCTGACAAACTGCACGATTTGAAGCCGTCATAGTAACCTTTGTCTTCTTTCCACTCTTTGCATCTTCATTCATGATAGGGTAGACTTGCCCACCTAGCTTCAAATTAAGGGACCCAGCCGCATCATTCAAGTCTTCATCTTCAACAAAAACAGCCCTCCTCCTCTTCTCCAATTCTCTCTTTCCTTTATCATCCCCCAGATTGTCATTGTCATCTGAACAAGAAGATGAACTGTTCGATAAACCTGCCTTCTCAGGAAGTTCAGGCCCAGTAGAGAACAACTGCCTACTCCTGCAATCTGATGGTACAGAATTCAATGGAGTAGCTGTAAAAAGATCGCCATCCCATTTCCAGTCGTTCAAATCCCATTCTAAACTCTTTTTCCCAACTGCCTTTAAATCCGACAGCACCGGACCATATAAATGACGAGACTTCCCACCCATTTTAGCCTCCATTTCTTTAAGTTATCAAAGCCCCACAAAAACAAAAGCACCAAGAACCCAATTCAACCAAATAAAGATACACAACTTGCACAAGAATTAACCCGGCAAAGAAAAGAACAGAAATGAAATCAGAAAATGCTTCAACTTAAATTCCCACTAAAATTAATCCCCCAAAACTCAGTCCTAGTCATCCTCTCTGTGCCCAAGAAATCCCAAGCACATCCATGGATCCAAAAAGAGTCACCTACATGGCCTTAACCCCTCAATTACAGCTCTTGTAACCTCAAAACCCAAAAACAAAAACCAGCCCTTAAATTACTCATACAGAAAGGAAAAAAACATCACAGGCCAAACAGATAAAGTCACTACCTTTATAGCTCAATAAGTACTAGAAACATTACTGATTAACAGGTAAACAAACTGAAACAAAACAAAAGGGTATACAAGAACTTGCCAGGAAACGGTGATCTGTTAAGGTTCCAGTTCAGGATCGCCTGAAAGAGAGAGAATATAGGCGAAGAGAGAGAGGAGAGGAGAAGACAGGGAAATTAGGAAAGGGTTAGGGAAGAGAGATGTGTGCGTGTGTGTGTGTGTGTGTGTGATATAAATGCGGTTTCTCAGCAATGAACTTTTTCATTTATTTTATGACGCCACCATGTTTGTTTTAGGAATCTCAGCCCCACACAAACAGTGTCTCTTTGCCTCCCTCGCTGTAAAAAAAACAACACATACAACTTCTCATCTTTGTTTACTTCTCAACTCAGATGTGTCGAGATTCTATTCGTCTTGTATCTTAGTTGGATCCTTATTAACGTTGTATGCATCTCAATCATTGACAAAACTTAGTTACTTGGATGGAACTCATAGCTAATTAATTACTGTCAGTTTTTTCCCTTAGAAAACAGTCAACATGCTCGGAACAGCTTTTGCCTACCTGAACTCCGCGTAGACTTCGAGATAAGAGAAGTCTTTTTACAAGAGAACCAATTCATATACCAATATACAGCCGTGCAGGTATATTGGTAACTTTTAGTAATTAACTAGCTAATAAATTTGTTTTGAATCACATGGAATTGTTGACAAATAAATAATGATTTTTGCATTCGCTTCTAATTTTATGCACGACGTAGTGGTATTTGTGCACAAATCTTGAGGTTTATCTTTGTTCCGAATAATAATTTTTTTTTATCTAAAACTAAGATTGAAGATTCTTCTTAAGCTACAACTAAAAATAACATTAATGACTTTGGTAGGGAAATTTTTCATAATTTACTCGAAGTCAATTATCTTCCATCAAGGTTTTTCTTTGTTGTCTTTAAAGAAATCCGAAGATATTTGTTGGACGATGGAAAATGTGGGGGAGATTTTCTAGCGAAATGTCCGATTATTCCTTTCTGAGATTTGATTGGAACTTTGATAAGATATGGACATCTCTGTGAGTCCAATGTCTCGGCGTGTTTTCTAAAAGCACGAAGAATTGCACCTCCTCGACTATTTTAATTTCTTACTGCAAGAAGTATGGTTTCCGATTTTTTTGTTATTTACTGGGTGGGGGGGGGGGTAATCTTACAGCGGTACGGATGTATTGAGCTGTGCATAGTCCTTGTGTTTGCATCGGAGAGGAATCTGGACAAACTGATTGAGACCATTCAATTACTAATTCCGATTATTCTTGATAATTTGCTTAGGTGGGGGGCTGAAGGCATCTGTAATTCTGAGTAATTCTTGGTGTAGAAGCGGAAAGAAAATTAATTACTACTCTAGAAATAAAACTGAAACCTAATTTCTCTAATCGAAAACGTGATTACAAGCTCTTCATCGAATGTAACTGACAACAAAAACATAAAAGAGAAATAAACAAGTTTTTGAGTCATATGATCAGACCCTCTTCAACAAATGGTCAAGCAGACTGGTTTAAACTTTAAACGGCAATTTCCTTCAAATAGCGAATCTCTTACTTGAGGGCTGGCCAACTTTGCACCTCCCTCTATATATCCAGTAGAATCCCCGCTGGAAACAAGGCCGTTGGCGAATACCTAAATGTTTGGCATCGTCCAGCCATTAATAGTAGAGTATCTCATATCTCATTTTGCGCACATAAATGGAATTAAGGGCACCGAAATACTGATCACATAGGTTACCCTTCAGACTTGGTTCGGTTTACGAGTGGAATATTTACTCTTCAATTTATCATTTTACGGAAATAATACACAAATCCATTTATGAATAATCTTTCCAAGACCTAGTTAAAGAAGGACATAAACTGGAGCAGTTCCTCGAAAACAAGTTTAAAAACTATACCTTAATAAATAAATAAATAATAGTGAAATAGGTCGAGAACGTTTATCCAAATCCATTTCAATAAACACGCAAGACCCACCACCAAGTATTGTACAACCTTGGATTAGTGATTCTTATTTTGCCAAGGAAAGGCTAAGCTGGTAGGAACATATACTTAGAGCACGCACGAGAGGATTCATATTAATTAGAGGTCTGAAAATTCAGCCATGCATGTCTATTTCGAACATGTCTGTAAAGCAACCAATTTGTGGACCCTGTTTAGTCGGCATAGAGTACTATATAACGTCTCCATGATTAATTTCTGATTTATCAAGAGATATTTCCAACTTCTAACGAGTTTGATTAGTTAACTGGTTCACGTTGATAATAAGAAACAGGTCTTCCTTTTTTTTCTTACACTCGTACGTTTTGTATTGCATTTCAGATGATAATTGCCAAACGTCTTCTAAATCAAACAAAATAGATGTTTTACTTGTAAATACAGTAGGGTCAGCACAGACCTAACGTCTTCTGAGTCAAAAAATCAAATGAGGGCTGCATATATATATAGGTAATGTGCAATTATCAATGGAGATGCATGGGTTTGCCGAGACTATTTAACTAATTAACAATTGCCAAGTGTAAAATTCCGGTGAATAATATGAGTACTTCTTCTTACGTCATTAATTATATATTACATTATTTATTCTCAATCGTAATATCACCCTATAAAAGAAATTAATTAGTTGCCAAATTTAATTTATTTTATATTTCCCGATATACCCCTCTGCTAAAATAATTAATTAAATAGGAGGAGTTATCTATATAATTATATTCAAAGAGTTGAAATTGAATACAAGAATAAGTGGCATAGTAGAAATCCTTTAAATGTACATTAATTTCGAGGTCTTTATTGGATTGGATTGGATCAGTCAACAAAAATTTAATTCCTAATTGGTTGAGAAAGAATTACACCAAATTTAGGTTAAAATTGAGTAGGCGAGCCTGCACGGACAACAGCCTAAGATTCTACAGTGACTTGACCTAGAAATCATCGAAGTCCTCCTCTTCGGAGAACTATCATGCATGTGCTTAAGTTAGTAGCTGTCGAAAGAAATATTGTTCTACTTAGGCCGGTTAGGCGATATTGCGGTACTATCCTTTGCCCAGAAATATCTAAAGGTATAGACATCCAGGAGTTCATACCAAAGATGCATCTAATACGTGCTTCGTTGAAGTTTAATGGCCAGCAAGACCGATAGGAATGTCATAGACTAAAAAAGGAAATCAATGGTGGTCTGTCAGGTCACTTAAAACCTGCTTTTGCAAGTATCAGAGGCTCCGAATCTTTGATTCTTAGTCATTGGATGGCATAGGTGCTTGCAAGTGTGGTAAACATTGATGTTTAAAGTATTTTTTTTTATGTATTAAAATAATTTTTTTTATTTTTAAAATTAACATATTAAAATCATTTAAAAATATAAAAAATAATAATTTTTAAAAATCATAATTTCAATGCATTACAGAACACGTCCTTGGAACGGTCTCTTGCGAAAAGTCTCCTTCGACGACTCGGAGGTCAAGTGGGGGGGGTCTCAACCCGCGAAGGGGGTATCGATTATTTTATCTGTCAACTGTACACTTTGTGTGCCCTACGTACCCGAAGTTATTAATATCGATTTGATTACACTTTCAATTTTGCCACGGGTACGAAGTACTGTGATATTGAAATATTTTGGTGTTACCTTTGAGATCTAATGTTATCTATTCTCAAATAAAATGTTTAGAAAAACACAAAATAATACTAGTTTCTGTTTCAATGAAGTATTGTTGTGCTGTTGAGGTTTAAATTAAAATGATACCTATTTTAATTCGTTACGGCCAAATGATATTGTATTTACAACAATATTAATTTTTTGTGCTTATATTTTTTAAAATAAAAAAATTATATATAATTTTTTTCAACACATTTTTATAGTTAAAAAAAATTAAGTGAAAATAACAAAAAATAAGAGACATATATAGATTAATATATTTAATCTCTTAAATCGGGACATTTTTTAAGTTGTGTTTGGTAAATTTATTTATTGAAATAATTTTTTTAGTAAAGTAAACGAAGAAATAGAGACATAATTTAAATTATTCGAATACAATAAAAAGGAAAAAAACACTATGCAAGTTTGCATATGTTAGAATATTATCCGAAAAAAAAAAATTATTTATTTTTAAAAACAAAGTATATTTGTACAAAAAAAAATTATAGATAAATCATAAAAAAAAACTCTTTAAAATTTAAATATATAACAAAAAAATAATCATAATTTAAAAGAGACACTCCAAATAAAATCAAAAGTAGAAGGAGCATTAATTTAAAAAAAAATAAAGAAAAAAAATTATTAAAAAAACATTATTTTTTTAGAAAAAAAAAAAAAGCAAAGGCCAGGCGCTACTGGGCCTGGCCAGCCTACCTGGCCCATTTCATCAAGGCCCACTCATGGGCCTGCCTTAAAGACCCGTGCGATTGGATCCTTTTTTTTTAATTATAACTAGGGAGATGAGTCAACCCCAAAATTATTTTGAAAAAAAATAGATGATGCGTCATTTGATTTGCCCAGATTTCGGCCACTATGGTGGTTAGAAAATCAAGACTAATGTTATTTTTACCTAAAAACCTGTTTTTCAACCAATTTTCACTCAAGGCACCTTAAAAACCATGATAAATATATTTATGCCCTCAAAAAATCATCTCAAAAACCGAAATCAATATATTTTTATGAGGGTTGAACAATGTTAGCCGCACAGTGTTCACCCTACACGTTTTAGTTTTTAAGTAATGTTTTTGTAGGGGTAGAAATTATAATTTAATTCAAACCTGATTGATATTGTCTTGATCCGGCTCGAATGAATGAATAATTTTTTTATAGTTATCTTACTCGATGAATAATGAATGAAATATAAATATTATCATACATGATCCCGAAAGCCGCTCAGCTCAGGTCTAACCTGAAAATATATATTTATATCATACATATATATTTGTAGAATATTTCTATTTTTTTAAAATACATACATACATGTATATTAATATTATATATATATATATATATATATTAAATAAATAAATATTAATTAATTAATTTTTTATTAAATAATAAATAGTAATAGATAATAAATTTCTAGGTAGATTTTCAAACATTAATAAATAGCTTATAAATATATAAAAATTTTATTCTGGAATAATAAATAAAATATCAATATCAAGAAATCTACGTGCTGTAGCAATTGTCATCCCTGCGTATCTGTTCCGAATTCTATATCCATGCATTGTCCTTTTACCACCTGTCCTTAGAGGGTGCCAAGTAGGCTCGTTAAGTCGTGTCAATAGAATGCTGAGTCACCCGATCATACCACATTTTCTATTCGATGATCACTTCCCGCTGTAAAATCAATGCTGGGATATTTTAGCACCGCAGCTTGTTTTTGAAGGCATCGGGCATCACGTGACTCAGACTTGGCGTCACGTTGGCTGTTATGGGCATTGTTGTAAAACAGAGGGTCTGTGCTTAGTTTTACTTTACACAGTATATCAAATCGTGTCTTATTCACATATATATATATATATATATATATATATATTTTAAATTAATATTTATTTTATATTTTTAAATAGTTATGCTGACGTTAAAAATAATTTTTAAAAAATAAAAAATATTATTTTAATATATTTTTAAATAAAAAATATTTTCAAAAACAACTCCAATCACACTTCTAAACAGATTCAACAAGTTAATTTAGAACTAGAGTAATCAAACTAGACACGATTTATTTATTTATTATTTAATAATAAAACATTTTGTATTAAGGACACATCTCATTTCGTTTTGTGTTAGCGTCTTTTACACTGTCTCAAACTCTCAATTCAATCATTCGAGTCGTTGACATAAATTACAAATTAATCACTTGCCGGTAAATAGCGATTCTTTTCTTAATCACTTGTAATTGTTCTTTGATTTCACACTTCCTGTAGTTAAATTGGTTGCCCATCTGTTTTGAAAATCATGCTAGCTAATGATTTGTACTGCTTTTGCTTTCAAAACAATTTTCCTTTTTTTTTGTTTTTTTGCATAAATTTAGATCTCAGTAAACCCTTCTGTATTTGATTAACCCGTGACTAGAGAATTTTGTTAGACACCATTTATATATAAAAAAGAGAATATATACCAATTTTCTTGTTTGTCTTTTATTCATATTTTTTCTTAACCTTTAATCTTGGACTTTACTTAAAAATTAGTATTATTAAGGTGTCAGGGCCGGAGAAGATGACGACAACCATATAGGCCACAAAAGAAGAAGACGGGTCTGAGTTTATTTGAGTCCATGTGAATTCAAGAAATCCCACTTGATGTTCATCCCCTCTCTCCAACATATAATTTACGTGCATGCACGAAACTGTTATCGGGCTCTCAATGATCTTGCGTAATTTAATTTGGAGGCGTAAAATTATCCTATAGACATTTTATCTGGAAAAATAAAAGCATCCGTAGACACTTTATAGTATAATTTAATTTATGGTTCAATGCATTGAAGAAAAAAATAGAGACTTAATTCACAGCCCAATATTAAAGTTGCAAGAACAGGGAATTTATTCTGGGGAAATAATTTCCTACATCAAGATTTTTTCTAATTTCGAGGCGTGGTTGCAAATTAAACGAATTAAAGTTACAAAAACCATTCTGGGAAGTTGAAAAAAGAAAAAAAAAAGTTGGGAGGGGAGGCGATATTAGTCCAAAAGAGAGAGACTTTAGAATCTAAACCGATCGAACAGCAACCAATTCAATGCATAAATAACGTGAGGTGACGACACAATCAATCTCGCCTACCTGCACTTTGTCTGAACAACAAATAAACAAAGATTCTATTCCATGTTAATTTTATTGACCTTGGCTACTTGTTATCTTGACTTACAACGGCGGATCTTCTACAAACTGGGGAAGGCAGCAGCCTCCCTTGTTATTTTCCATTCTTTTGTATTACATTTGTGTCCCTGTAATTAACAAAGTATTGATTCACTCCCTGCATCTCAAAGTTTATTTGCACCTGTATCATGGGTTTATAATTTTCTTCCTCTTCTTATCAGTATCAGTGAGATTTATACGCAGACCATCAAAATTATAGTAAAATTTAGAAAAATTAACTTCTTCTTGTTGTTGTTTTGAACTCTGACATTATCAAGTTTATTGTTCGAAATTGAGATAGATTTGAATGATACAAGTGATTCCAACACTATATATACTCTTACCTATATGCCTATTTCTTGCCTTCCCTAAGCTTTTATTTCACGATTGGCCGCTAGTGACTTTGATCGTGCTTGATATTCAATTAATCAAGTATCATTTCACACTGAGATGTTAATTTTTTGGGAAGGTTTTATCTGTTGTAATATTAAACATATATACATGTATGAATGCTACACGAAAGGACATATTTTAGCCCCATTCATATCTTGGAATCTGAAATTTTCAAACGGTTCAACTTCTCTAGCTGGCTACCTTGGTCCTCTTTTTAAATCTCTTCTAGAAAAGTTCCTTTTTTCTTTCACAAAAAAAAGAGAGAGACTTGAGCTTATGGTTCTCTTTCAGGCAAAGCATGTGAAGGATTTCAGTCTCATGCATCCCTCTCGCTCTAGTAATGAAGGAAATTAGAATAAACAGGGGCGACTTTGATATGGCAAAAAGAAATGAAGAGAGAGAGAGCAACAAAAAGCATATCCCACTGTACAAAAAGTCGAGCCGTGTTCCATGGCTTTGCAGTTTGCTGTTCAGGAACCCCATCATTATCTTTCTTTCTTTGTTTTCCTCATGACAAATCGTTAATTACCATTTGTTTTAATTATAAGATGAGTCGGAATTTGTATCAGACTCTTGTTAAGTGAATTCTTCCATGGGGTATAATTTATTTTATTTAAAATACTTCTTATTTAATTATAGGGTTTGGTACTGTTAGTTCTAATATATAAATGATAGAAATAAGAGGTTTGCTGGTTTTGATCCTAACAAGAGAAGAAGAGTCCCAGCTCACTCCCTTCCCTTGTTACGTGAGGGCCGCTACTTAGTTTCGTCCCTTTTAGACTTTTTGGGAACAACTTTATCTTGATATTCTGCAATCTAATTGAGCAATTAAAGTTTATACCTGGTACGTAAAAGCTGTATATAAAGTGTAACGCTAGGTTTATGGAATTTTTTTTCTTCAAAAAAACACCACCCAAGACTCTTAAACATTGAATGGGGGTGGATTATAATAATAGATTCTCTATAAATCAACGATCGTAGCTTTTTCAAAACTCATTTCCGAAAATGTTCTACCACAAAACTGATGTTGCTTAATAATTTATATAATGAAGTGTTGATTTTATCTTTTGCTCTGATGAGGCTGGAAAACCTACAATACTATTGAGATGGCACTTTACAAGATTGATTTGAAATAAAGATTATCGAAAAGACTAGTTATATTGATCGGAGAACTTGCAAAAACATGTTCCATTTAAAAAGTTGAAGATCCTCGGATGCTTAAGTTTTAAAAAACGTGAGGAGAAATGAGCTTAAAGAGGCTATGTTACGGGTGCTGCATGGTTATATCGTAAACATGAGATGGAGAGGTTGAAGAAGAGAACCGACTCTCTTGGCCAAAAGTTGAGGCTTGTTTATATAATCTTGAGTTGTAGTTACTTTTCCAGAGACAGAGGTAAAGAGTCAATTTTCCCACCATCTATGGTTTTCCGATCAATCAATAAAAGATAAAAGTTTTTGAAATTGATGAATCACTGTTCAAAATAGGCGTCGATGTTTATAAACATTATTCACTTAACAAGAACAGTCCAAAAAAACGTTTGTTTATTTAATACATGTGCAATTTATAAAAACCAGCAAAGCCTTGCCTATTCGAACTTACAAGTTCTACGGACCTCTTCGGATTTTCGTGTCACGGCCAACCAAGAGTTGTTTGTCGCGTGTAAAACTCCTGTCCGAGGTAGTGTGTTATATGGACTATTTATGAGGCCTGCATATCATCATGTGTCTTATCCGACTATCTACTATTCGAAACGAGAATAATGCTAGATGATATGATACCGAATCTCAATGATATAGCGTAAATCATTTAATTAATGGTACCATATATGAAATCTTTTCGTATTTCGTTAAATTTATCAGCTCTCTTACCATTGACATCACCCTCGTGCTAGTCTTTCCCATAACAAATATTTCCTTTGCAGACGAGCCAAAATGGCCCAGAGGTAAGAAATGTGCCGCGAGGCCTGCTAAAGAATGTAGGCTGGAAGCTCGATCGCCTTGTGCTGGGAAACTTTTGAATACGGTCCAGTTTTAAGAGTGTTCGGCTCAAGCATCCAAAACACATAGGCCTACGAAAATGAACCGTGGTCATTAGAGGTCCATAACCCAATTGGTCCTAGCGAAAAGCAAAATTGAAACCATCATTCCCTCTAACTTAATTTAAATGGACAGCTTAATTTACAGAGACGAGATCACCCATGAGGCATGCCTATAAAATAATGGCCTGGTATCAGGACCATGGCTACTTTACTTTGACATATAAAGATGCAAGAAGCTGTGTTAATTTACTCCTAGCTCTAGGAATTACTGCAACGAGAATCATGCAGTAACCCACAAGCTCTGCCATTGCTCTCTTCATTTCTGTTCTCATATGTTTTGCTAATGCTTACCATGCATATGGTAATATTTGACATTTGGTCATGTGTCTTATCCTCAACTGCTTAATCACTGGACAACTATATTGGGCTAGAAGTTAGCTATCCAAAGATGAAAATTTTCGTGTCTAGTAGTTTCTTGACTCTTTCAGAGACTTCCTTCGGGTGATAACTTCCTATAATTTTATCCTGGATCCAAATTTAATGAGAGGTTATGAGGGAGAAATCTTCAATAAATATATTTTCTAATCCTAAAAGATTGGCCTGGTGTCAAGTCCTAAATTAAGCTAGCATTCATAAAAATTATTGAATTACTCTAAATGTATCATGAAATTTAGAATTAGTCGAGCTCCAAGCTGATTCACAGATATTTTATGTAATATTTCTCAATTACTTGTTTTTATATAAACAAGAAATGCATGCATGTGTATTTATAATTAAATTTTCACTGCATATTATAAAATTATAGAAAATAAATCAAATTTCAATAATAGGTTAAAGTTAAAATCTTGGAACAACACTAGAAAAATTTATTAAATTCTTCTGAAAACAAATGTGAGGGGATAAGTTTTTAAGATCACCTTAAAAGAATTTAGTTTTAATTGATATGCAAGCATTAGCTGATCTAAAAATATTTTTATAGCTGAACAAAATAAAAAAAGAACAACTGATAAATTGAGATTAAACAAAACTCAAATTCATAGAAGAAAAGTCCTACAAACTCTACTTTCTGGCGAAATTGGCCTCCTCTATCCGGTGACGGGGCTACTAACAGTAATTAACCTTCCAATATATTATGAAAATTAGCTGTAGGAGTCTTCTTAATTGATTCAGATACAACTTTTAAAAACAACAACAACACTTAACTTGAAACATCCGAATTCACATTCCGACATACATTTGGTTATTACCATCAACACACATAATATATATTTTAATATCAAAACTTCATTATTAGTGCTTTCGAGTATCTTTCTTCACCCAAATATTCATGCTCCGTAACCTCCAAGGTGAAAAGAATAAATTGGTTCCAGCGTATGGCCAAGCTCATTCCTCCTCGCTTCAGGAGCTTCTTCCTGGTGACTGCCACTGCATTAAATCAATTAATATATATATAGCAATGTCAGGGCACCTTGATCCGTAGTCAATTTGTGATCACTAACTACATGCAATAAAGAATATTAGTGAATAGACCGCGATGCTCTAGCTTTTAATTAATGTTTGGCTGGGACTCATTGGAATATATATCGTTTCCATTTATTTTGAGATGCAGATAACCCTTTATCTTATAAATTATAGAAGAGAGATTTCGCAGACAAAAACCAAGACAACGAGATTATTAATTGGCTTTGTCATTTCCCTGAAATTCTAGTAAAAAACACCATTATATATGCATGTATATAGCCACATTTTAAGAATGCCTCGTGCTTAATTTTTATCAAATAAATAAAAATGGTGAGATTCAAACTCGTGATCACTTAGTCATCAAGGCTCTGATATCATGTTAAAGAACCATCTCGACCCAATAATTTAAGCTGTTAGGTAAGGTTCTAAGATATGATTTATATTATTCTCCAACATTTTTTATTTTACAAATTAATATATTCTCCGGTGAAAAAAAGAGAAATTTAATTATATAAACAAACATATCTTATAAAATTATCATACAAATATATGAAGCATTTGCGTTTTTCATGGGAGATCAATCTTCAATGATTATAGAGTCCACACTTTACCACCAATTATTTAAGACATCATTTTGTATAGGATTTTAGTATAAAGAAATTTGTTTAAAAATCATTTTTTGAATGAAAAGTATAATTTTGTAAGAAAGAATTGTTTGTGTACTAGGATTGCCTTTTTAGATAAACTTTTACTGACTTTGGATTTCCCAACATTTATGCGAACTACTGTGGGAGTATTTAGCATGCAAAAACTCATAAAGAAAGAAAAGAGCAATATTAAGTATGTGTTAAATATCAATTTCCTATAGTGTTTAGATATTCATTTTGACATTAATCTTGTTATTAAAGTTGTCTATTAGGGAATGAAACCAGGAAGCAAATGATAAAGAAAAAACGATGCCATGCGAGTTAAACCCTATAGCAGCTATTGCAGTGCAAGAGATGATTACCCGATGTTTAAGCAAGGCAGTGGCAGGCCTGCCGGCTGTGATAAAAGGAATGAGGAAGCATTAGGGCCATGATCTTGCAGATCCCAGAATGCCGGTTGTGCCAGCGCTTTATCATTCTTCTCCTTCTCCTTGATCTATTTCCAAATCATACAAAGGCATATAAATCACCCGCTAGTCAACATATTGAAAATTGCTATGCTACTTCCTGAGCATATTGAAAAGAATTAAAATGTAATTTGCAAGTCTTTGGACAATAAAGGATGGCCACCTGCTTCACTAACATGTTGTTTTGCACTTGAATTGCCTTCTCCTGTCATGAATCAGGTAGAAATGTTGACAAGTTAAACAGGCAAATTTAGGGCATAAGTCGTAAGTAATTAGAGAGAAAAGAGAGAATCGAACCACCTAGATTTCGTTAAATATTTATTCTTTAAAAGCACTTATCCGGATAGCTAGCTAGAGAAGCATAATATCTAGAGAAGCATAATATCTAGAGACAATCAGCCCAGAAACTCTTATGCCCATGCCACAAACTCCTCACCACGACGGACTAATTAACTTCGTCAGATTTCAGCAGAAGAGGACAATGATCATAAACTCCACGATTAAAAACAAAGATCGTTTTAGATATTTGAGAAGCCATTCACAAAGAACAAAAGCTCTATCAAATCGATTTAAAAGAATTTACCCCCTTTGCTATAGCCTATATGAATCGAGTTTTAATACTTATGTTGTTATAAAACAGAAAAATTATTTAATATTACATGCGTGCTGGGCTCTGATCTTCCATTGTTCATGTACGACTCGTTTCTAACAACAATCGATGGGATAACTTCAAAATGAAAAAGGGACAAGTCAGGTGCTTGGTGATCTTGGATGAATTAGGATTTCTTAAAATTTGGTTTCAACAATTGTAGTGTCTGATACCATGGACCTTCAAAACATAAGTTCGCACAAAGATCCCTTTCTTTACAACTCTTTCCAAACAGCATGCTAACCAAGATAAATATGTTAAAAGTACTTACCTTTCTCTGCAGCTCAGAAATCGACTGACTCATCAGATGGTTCTGTAGAAGAGAAAACTCATTAGTGCAACCGGCATAAAGCAAGCCGAAACAAGTATATAACAGTGTAGCATAGTACTTTTCTCGCCCGAATGTGTTTAAGGGCGGTATCAATCTGTTGCTCTAAGTTCTGTAGCTCTTTGAGACTCATGGAGTCTAGATCCTCCCCCAAATAGTTCCTGGTGAAGTTAGAGAATTAACAAATGTTTATGCACCTCAAACATTTTTTAAGAAAAATTCTATAAAAAATGCAGGCAATCAAGTCAGTACCTATGGTTTCTCTGTAGAAGTTCAACCTTTGCCTTGAGCCTGTTATACTCCAGGGTCCAGTTCCCCTGGGGAGTTAATATTTAAGTCAGTATTGAACTGACTTGCCTACTGAAGCTCGCTTAATGAACATGATTGTTCATTAACTTACCTTAATAATTTTAATTACTCTTTTAATTAGTTCAATTCAAATCAATAGTAGAAATCAAAGTACAGAAATGGAACCTGAGAAAATCACAACTCTGATGAAATAGTAAGGCCCTACCTGTGAATCAAGATCAGTGGCAACTAGTTGCCTCTCTGCATAAGAATATCTCTCGTAGCGTTCAAGTATCTTTTCCATGCTGTTGCACAACAACATGATTTTGCTGCTTAGTAAATTTATATAGTGTTTTTATAGCTGATGTACGAATTCTCTACAACATTTTGAAAGAGAAAACTTGACAGTATATGAGAAATTAGGAATAACAATTTCCAATTTTTTTTCCTTGAATCGTATCTATGAAGGAAAAAAATCCGTTCAACTATTTCTTCCACCATTAATCCATGCATAGTTAGAGATTGAATAATTAACATATTATGTATATCCATATGGATTTAGATGCTTATATATCTTCTACCAAAAGATTTGAGCATCATTCTTGTTTCAGATGAACATTCGTGTCACTGGATCCTTAACAGGGACAAACAGTTGACCCAGAATAGGGTTTCACATATTGACAAGAGAAAGCTTGCAACTGTCTACATTTTCATTGTACCATAATGATGTTGGATTATGGAAGCTAGTAAACCATCAGCATAGCTGTCTGTCGAAGAATAGTTATGCGGTTCGAGCAAAACAATCTACTATCAAATATGCTATATATATATATATAATCAAGATTTCACAACCTAGCTATGGTTATTTATCAAAATCAAAAGAAATGTAAGCAATAACGGCGTCATAAGTAACAGGTTTCAACAAAGCCTGCTTCCAAACACAGAAGGCATATCAAAGAAAAATAGGGAAAAAAATTCCCAGAACAAGAAAACCTTGCACAAAAATCAAGCAGGCAGGAAGCAAGATGTAATGCAACCAACCCCACCGGGATGGTTATGCGATTGCTTGAATTCTGTAGATTAGAGGCATGTATCATATTTGACTTCATGTTTGACATAACGAAGCCTTGACTTGCAGTTCATCAATCCACGGATTACTATAGGAATCGCCTATAATCGGGTTTCTCCTAAAAAATGCAAGGCAACCTAGTATGATCGGAGATTTGAACTTAACCATTATACAACCTGGCTTTATCTTTACATATGTTGTATTCCTTAACTTGAAATGAGTTTTAGATCATGATTATTTAGTCTACTGATCAGTCCATGATTCTACGTGCAGTATCAAATCTTAAACTGCAAGTAGGGTTAATTATCTCTCTCTGAGATGCTTTTTTTCTCTTTTTTAACGTGTCATGAATCATGTTTTTGGATGATGTAGCAAATGCTAATCTTAAGCCTTCTTGTGACGTCGATGTTAGATCCATTTCTCCATTGGTCAAAAAGGGACACCACCCAATTTATTTATATATAATATTTATGTTTCTTAAAACGTGCTTCCTTCCCCCAGAATTTAATACACATATCAAACATGACACGTTTGCCCTCATTCATTAGGGTTGTAAAACCAGACCTTATACGGGCACAGATTAAAAAAAAAAAAACACAGTCAGGCTCTTCAATTCCCTGATCAATATATCCCCTAAGTATGGGCGACTACATATTCAAATTACAGCTGTGGCCCGTAGCTTTTATGTTTAAAGGAAACATCAAGCTGGATAACAGAAAAATAAAACTAAAGGAAAAAATACCAAGTAAAAAATAAAGAAGTGTTGAGAAGATTAGTGACAGCCAGCGTCATAGCTAACCTAATGACGAAAAATCCCCTTACATGTACGATTCTCCTTTATAGTTTTTGTTAAACAAATTCAATCAATTAAAAAGATAACATCTTTTATCCTAGGATGTTGCACCTTCACCTTAAAAACTGTCATAAAGTAGAGGGAGAGGGAGTAGTACTCCTCCAGTCAGATATGGACACACCACCACCCTACAGCCATCTATATCAATCTGGACAAGACTTGAGAACTCATGAAGCATATGTTTACAGTTACTTTATTTTATTTTATTTTTTATGTTAATTTATAGTTATTTTTACGGTGAAGCAACACATTACGAGATAACTCTGCATGAAGTGACTCCATCTCCCTCTCCCTCCCTCCCTCCCTCCCTCCCTCCCTCCCTCCCTCTCTCTCTCTATATATATATATATATATATATATATAGAAGTGAAAATAATAGCACAGTTATTCAGTACATTATATATTACCAAATCCTATCTATATACACCAAAATTGATGTAGGAAGCAGCAAAACCAATGGGTATTTAATTATGGCTTTAGTCTTGGCTTGGCCAGGATAACGTAGAGGAGACATAGATCAAGAGATTCTATGGAAAAACCAGAGAAAAAGAAAATCAGAAGTTAGACAGAGTGGTTATATTATACCAAGTCATGTCACAGAAGAAAGAAGAAGAAAAAACAAACAACAAAAGCCCCTGAAGAAACCAAGAAAACGAGAGAGAGAGAGAAACCTAATCAGGATATATGCTAACTGTGTGATAAGGTATAAATATAATATATAGAAGAGAAGAAGAGAGTGAATTTAGTACGTACGAATCATCTGTGGAGTATTCAAAGAGCTTCCCTTTGTGAGAGAAGACAATCAAAGCAACCTCAGCGTCACACAGGACTGAGATTTCATTAGCTTTCTTCAACAATCCAGTTCTCCTTTTGGAAAATGTTACCTGCCGGTTGATCTTGTTCTCTATTCTCTTCAACTGAACCCTACCCCTTCCCATCTCTCTCTCTCTCTCTAAATGCCTTAACCTTTTTTATCCCTCAAAATAACCCAACAACCAAAACCCAAGAAAAAAAAAAACACACCAAACCTGAACCCAAAGAAAAAAAAAAGATAGAAAGGAAAGAAAGAGAAAGGAAATTATAAATGTGAAGAAGTTTCCCTGAGAAAAGCATGCACATATGTAGAGTGGAAAAAATGGGATGACCAGATGTTGAATATATAGCGGTGCTCACTGAAATTGGCAGGAATGGGCGAAACCAGAGTGGTTTTTTGAGTACATGTTGTCGAAATCTCATTGGCTCAGGACTGTCCTTGCTAGCCTCAGCAGGCCTACATCTTTTCCTTTTTCCTTTTCTTTTCTTTTACTGGGCGATGTCATACCTGTTCGGACTTCGGACTCATTGGAAGTAGCATTGTTTTGTATCGTTGGCTTCTGTCCACCCTCACATACTCTCTTTTTCGTATTGACAGCGGGTATTTTGCTAACACTAATTAAGTAATTATCATATGATTGAGGAACTTCTTGTTACATGAAATCAGAAACAACTTCCTGGTGGTACGTAGTGATGGGAATTTAACAGGATTATGATGGATACCGATGACACAAATGTATCGCTATTTTAGATAATTTGGAAATTCATATTAGTAAACCCCATCTGAAACTTATTTAAATCCGATTCAACATATATATATATATATATATATATATATATCGTACCGAGAGTTTCTTTAAAGTATACTAAATTAGTATAGCTTTTTAACGCAACTCCGATCAATCTTGAAACAAAGTCCTATATAATTTCTTTAAAGAACATTTATATTGATGAATGGGGACTAACTAAATAAACCATTAAAAAAATAAAAGAGATTGTGTTTAATTACAAAATACTATTTATTGTAATAATGATGTTTTAATAAAAAAAATATTTTTATTTTATTTTATCTTTTAATATTTAGTTTATTGTGGATGGAGTTTCATGATTTATTTCGATTTGCTTTATATGTGTCTATTCTAGTTTCTTGACTTGTGTTATGAATTTAGTGGGTTGATCTAATTTTTTTTTATTTTTAATTGGTTTTTTTTTAATTTTATCCTTCAATATTATGTTGATTAAGAATTAAGTTTTGTGATTTTTTCCAGTTTACTTTATATTAGGTTGTTTCGATCTTATGACCCAGATTAATAGTTTTGTGAGTTAACCTGAGTTGAATTTGATTATTTTATCATGTTTCTTTTCTTATATTAATTTTTTTTCCAATTTCATTTTCTTCAACACTGGGTTGATTGGGATTTGTGCTTAGAATTTGTTTCGATTTGTTTTATATGGGGTTATCTTAGTTTTATAACCCGAATCGCAGGTTTGATAGTGTAATCCTAGGTGACCCAGATTATTTTTTATTTATTTAGATAACGGGTTTGGCGAGTTGACTCAGGTTATTTTTTTATCCTTTTTTCATTGATTTTTTTATTTTCATTCTTCAATATTAGATTGATTGAGAATTAGGCTTCATTTGCTTTAATTCATTTTTTATAGGGTTATCATGGCATTATAACTCTGAACATGAGTTTGATATGTTGACTCAAGTCATTTTTTTATCCTTTTTTTTAATTAATTTTTTTTTCAATTTTATTTTTCAACATTGAATTGATTGAGAATTGAACTTCATAATTTATTTTGATTTGTTTTATATGAGGCTATTATAATCTCATGATCTAGATCGCGAACTTGACATGTTAACTCAAGTTGACATGTGTCAATTCAATATGTTGTCGTCTTAATATTTTAAAAAAATTGATATTTTCTTGAGTTTTTTCTAGTCATACTACATTTTTATTGATTGTTCGGATTGCTTTTGAACACATTAAGTCAACTGATTTATATTGGATCAACTTCTACATGATAAAAAAATTTCTACTAAAAAAAATATTAGCAACATTTAAATATTTATTTATACTGAAAGAAAATAAATTGATTCATAATGTTGCATATGCAAGCGATCTAGTTAGAATTGACTATATGATGAAAAACATTTCTCCTGAAAAAAATATTAGTAATGTTTAAATATTTATTTATATTAAAAGAAGATAAATTGATTAATAGTGTTGCATATGCAAGCGAACCAGTTAGAAACTTAGAATTGACTGAATTCTAGAACAAAAAAAATGCCATAACTCGGGAATTGAAACAAGGATTTGTCCTTGGAGAAAAAAAAAATACGTGATATATATTGGCTAATGACGTTGAATACAAAAAAAAAAAAAAAACCCAGTCAAAATTAAAATGCTGGAAAAATTAGTTTGAGGTCGAAGGGAATCCTAAAAAACTTACCTTGGTAGGTGAATGGCAAAAAATATATTTTTATAACTTTATAACATATATGGGTTGAAGTTGAACTGCATTGAAGTTAATCCAATTTTTTTTATACAATTAATCTAATAGTTTTGAGTTTCATTTTGTATATATCTGAATCTAACTTATGTAAAAATCGGACTTCCTATTTTTCTATTTCATTTTTATTTAACAGTTTTCCTTTAAAATGGAAATAAAATAATATAGTTCAATGAAAATCATACTATATAATCAAATCTATGCAAAAAAAAAATGTTCCAAAAAAAGTCATATTGTAAAAACATATCATAGATATATAGTTTAAGGTTCAGCAGTGCATGGGCAAGTAGAAATCTTAAGAAATCCAAGAATTAAAGAAACTAAAAATTAGCTCCTAAAGCATTCATATTGTGAACTGATCATTATATATATATAGCGACAACCACCAGGGCAAATAGTAAAACCTACTTTGACCAGCATCTAGTATCCGGCCGGATGTAAATCAGATACGTACCAGAAGTAAATACAAGGGGAAGGGGAAGGGGAAGCAAGAAAGAGAGAGAACACTACAAGTCTTCAACACTGGACATAGTATTTCCAAGTTTTGCATGGTTTCTTGTTCTTTTGCTGCTCCTTTTCTGCATTTTGTCTGCAGATTGCTTTGCCTTCTCTTTCGCCATTCTGTACTTGAATATTTCGGTGTTTATTAATGATATTATGGCTATAAAAAGGAAACACTGGACTTAAATCGAACATAATTTGGAAAGCTTCTTTAATTTGATTATCTTGGAGTACTAGCTATCATTCAATTGGGAAATGTTCCTCTTACATTATATTCTTCTTGCCTAGCCTTGAACTAATCCCAACCACCTGCACAGTTGGGGATAAACTCTCCATTTTATGGAGAACCAATTCCAGAGAAATTAAAGTCTGCAGTTTTCAGGACAGAATTGCTTGCTAGCTTTGTCTTTTCTCTTTGACCCTTAACCCCCCATTCCCTGGAATGATTTAAATACGGCTGGTAAAGACAGTGCAAAAGCAGCTAGGAGACTGGAAGAACTGCAATATGTTGTGGAATTTAACCATGAGACAAAACACAAACACACACTTTCCTTCCAGGACAAAAAATTGATTTGTGATCTCCTGCCTATATATATATAATTACTTGCACAAGTTCTCAAAAAACAAACTGACTCTCTACAAATAAAGAAAGAACAGCTGATCAAACTTTTCGATCCCTTGAAAATATGCAAAAGAGAATTCTTCTAATGACTCGAGATCTCCATGAAATAGACATCTAGATCAGTATCTCGACATATAATGAATGCATAGAGAACAAACATCTTCCACTAATTAATAAAGACCGCCAATTATATTCCTAAAAAGCACACCGTGAAGAACAATTCATATTTAAATCATCCAAAATTTAAATGTCACTTTGTCCATTTATGTTTTTCTTTATCCTCTTCAGCTCTACTCTTCCACTTCCCAAACTTGTTTTAACAATTAATTACTACTATTAAAAAAAACCTAAATGTACGACATTTGAATCGCTGTTCATGATGTAATTATAAATTTGCTATTAAAAAAACCCTCATTGAACTAGGTGATAGGAGAAAATTATCTTTTCACCGTAAAATAATTATCTTTAACTTATTATACAGGGTTAGTTATGTCATTTCCCTTTTTTTTTGGAGTAAAATTATTAATTTGGCCTTTGAATAAAAAAATCTAATGTCTTTGACTAGGGGTGTTTAATTTGGTCATATCAAAGAATCATCTCAACCCAATAGCTTAAGCTGTTAGGTGAGGTTTCAGGATATGATTTATATTATTCTCTAACATACCCTTTCAAGTGAAAGCCCTTTGGACTTGAAACTTGCACAGACCCACATTACCTTGTGCTTAATTTTTTATCAAATAAATGAGGATGGTGAAATTCAAACTCGTGACCACTTGATCATCAAGGCTCTGATACCATATCAAAGAACCATCTCAACTCAATAGCTTAAGCTGTTAATTAGGTGAGGTTCCAGAATATGATTTATATTATTCTCTAAATGTTCTTTTATTTTTTTTCAGAATAGTATAATTACTTTGGTGCCTTTATGGACAAAAAAATATATATAACTTTCTTGTAAGGATTTTTTGGTCATTTCACATTGGTTTTGTTATAATTAGTATATAATAAATATTATTTAGAAACGGTTGGTGAGTGCAACCCACTTGCTAGAATGTGGATACCTCTGCACCGATCAATTGATGTGTGAGGGTTTGTCTGGCCACAAAAGACTGCAAGGACAGTGATTGGAAGATCTTAACGCCGTCTACACGGTGTGCAATGCATGTACCAGAATCGCTTTTTTTTTTATTATTTTGTTTATTTTGTTTTTTATTGAGTTTGTCTTTTATTGGGTTTAACATATATGCAGTATTAGTAAGCTTAGCAAGACTATCCGTTCAGACTGAGCTGGTCAGGTGGGTCATGAGAACGTGAAAAAGGAGATATGAGATATGTTAAACCAAAGTCTCACGAGTTCTTATCACGTCTCTCAAACAGTAAGCCACTTTGGTCTGGATCTGGCTTTCCATGGTCAAATTAATTTGGGGGAGTGTGGAGGTTGTGGCTTTGACTTTAATGATGGCACCCATAAACAGTAGTGGAGCTTGGATAGGTTAGGGCCTGCTTGCTAGAGGGGTCGCAGCTATGGCGAGTGAAAGTGTTAAAAGTGGTAGTGTGAAGGTCACCGAGGAGAGTGAGTTCTTGATGAGGAGGGTTTTTGTACGTATATTTACACCAACGATCGAAATCGTTTGATGTAACTAGAGTTTGTACTGGTTTTCACTTCTTCGAAGGAAACTCCAAACACATCGGTGATGGAAATCCAGCCTATGGCCTTGACGTTGCAACCTGTATAAATTTATATTGGATCCATGCTAGATTGGCTTTTATAATATATTTTAATATTTACAAACAATCGAGTATTTTTACAAAGATGATACATCTTACTTTTCAAAAACACTAAACAACAAAATATGAAACTTGGACGAATCAACCTCTGAACTTTGGAATTCAACTCCTGACGTTTTTTTCCCTTTAATCGAGATTCTTTCTTTACGTTTTGAAGGAATTTTCCATCTAATTTGTTCTTCTATTTTCTCTCTTCTTCCTTTTGAATTCGTTGTCCCTCCTCAAATAGAAAATTAACGGGTTCTGGATAGCAGTAGCAGTGGCGGATACTGACCAAATATTTAGGAAAGCAATAGCAATAGTATATATAGTATTGTTCATGGTATTGTTTATAAATACAATATTTTATTTAAAAATAAATCAATTTTATTTAAATCACATGTACATATAATTTGAACAAAATAAATCTTTTTATTCAAATTGAACAAATACTTTACGTGTCTTAGATTTTCTTAAAAAACATTTTTATAAAAGTTTTTTATTCAAAACAATTGTTTTCTTCCATTCTATATATTGACTTGTTAAAAGATATCTGGGATTTTACCTCGTAAATATAATTAGATTTTATTTTTAAAAACCAAGGTTTAATATATAATTCTAATATTTACTCAAGTTATATAATTAAATAACCTTGTTTAATATTAAAAATGAAATTATAATTTTTAAAAGCACTTAAATCAAAATGTAATATTATTCAAAAACCGGGAGAGACTACTACCCTTCCATGTCTTTTTAAGGATCCGTTAACTAAGGCATGCTCTAAATATGATAGATGATGGAACTAATGTTCATTTAATTATACCTTGCCTTAAGTTTCAAAACATGTCTGGAATATGTGAATTCAATTTAATTTAAAGGATAGATGAATTATGATGTTTGAACTCTTTTAAAAATAGAATTCAATTTATAAAAAACGTATAAAAGTAAATCAGAAAGTATCCTTTCTTATTTGCTAAAACTTTAATAAATTAATAATTGAATCAAAATTTACTTATTAATTGAATTCAATTTGACATAGAATTTGATTTCAAATAAGTAGAGAATATTAAACTTGATATGGTAAAGTTGCTAGTTGAATTAACAAAATCTTTGACTCAACAATCATTTGACTTTACTAGATTTCTTAGAGGTGTTCATGAATATAGTTAAGTTGAGTTTGTATCTATAATTATATCAGACCTAACCTCTAATATACCTCTAATATTTTACAAGTTCAAAACCTGATCTATTTAATTTTTTTATTGGATTCAAATGGGTTGAATATATCGAGTTAGACTGAATTTTTTTTATGGATATTATAGATATTCATGAGTTAAATTTATATTACTAATTTTTATAAGTTTGCCTTAATTAGAACTAAGACTTAATCTTAATAAATTAACAAAGCCTTATATAAAATGTAACAAATAATTTAGGTTTAATAGTAGTAGTTTACTACTATCTACTTTAACAACATTTTAAAGCTCTGGAAAGAAAACAAAGTATAACCTACACATCCTTGCAGTAGAGACTCCACCAATGTCTTCTAGGAAGAGGTTCTGAGGGAAGGAAATTGATCGTATATATACATTAAAAAAAAGGGAGAAAAAAAAGAGAGAGCATAGATTGGTGACTAAATTAACAACAAAATGTCTTTCTTAATCAATTGTGCACAACTTTCTCTTACATTTCTTTCTAGTAGTGTTGTTATGAAGATGAAGCTAGCTTTCCATGCACATGTTTGCTAAGCCAATACAAAATATTCAGAATAAATGGACATCTTTGTTGTGTACTGTGATAAGAAAGGAAAGCAAAAGGAAAGTTTGGTATGAATTTAGCCACCACTGCCAAAATCCACTCCTATGAAATATGAAGCTTCTAACCATCAGGTTGACACCTACAGGAAGATAAAGAACCAGACTAGATTTTCAAAGAATTAGACTAAATCTTCACGACATTGTCAAGACAATATGAACTAGATAAAAAAAAAAACTAAAAAAAAAGTATCAAGACTGAATAGATATGCCATTAAAAGTCAGCAATCGAATATCAAAGAAAATTCTTTTTTAAAAAATATAGCAGCATATATATAAATTCAAAAGAGAAACAATAAAGGGATTGTTAAAATAAAAAAATTAAAGTACAGGGAGAGAGAATTTACTGTTAGGATTTTTATTTAAAATAAAAAATTGATTGAAATTAAATGGTATAGTAGAGGTTTCTTGAAATCAAGTTGAGACTTTTGATTATAAAAATAAAAGGAAAGGATTGGTAGTTTTAATTTATTAAAATATTATGCGCATGAAAGAAATTATCATTAAATTTAGGGTTATACGAATTGAGTGAATTTCAAGAGAAAAAAAAAGAGAGAGAGAGAAATATTTATACTAAATGAGCAATATAAATTATAAAAATTCTGACTCATTATTTAACTTGTGAAATTTATATTTTTAATTTTTTAATTTATTATTATATATTATTTTATATTATTTAATTTTAACAAGTTAAGTAAAATTAGATAATGTAAATATTATCAACTAGGTAAATATTTCTTTTAACACCCTTAAAATTTGTAGTGTAACGAACCAGTCGCTTACGAGTAAAAAAAAAATCTTAACAGACAGAGCATTATTTGACACGTGTACTTCATTAACCAAAGTCAAAGGTCATAGAAAAGAAAAGAAAGAAATTACCACGATCCTCGCTGCCACTCAATCTTCTCCCTCATTCACCACTCGCCAATAAAAATAGGGTTTAATCAGAAAAACACCCATTCTCCGACTGGGTCCCGGTCCGATCAATCATGTGTCGTCCAGATAACGGAGCTGAAATGGTCTGCCAGCGAGTCTGCACCGGTGGGCGGGCGGGCGGGTGAATACCAGGAGAGAGCAAGGGAAGGTTTCTTTTGCTTTCTTAGAGGTGAAAGACGGATCGTTTCCAGCCAACCTTCATGTTATCGTGGATACTGGTGTAGCACATGTGAGCACGATTGTACAGACTGGGACTTGCATGTTCGTTGAGGGCTTGCTTAAGGTCCCCCCCTGAAGGTACAAAGCAGAAGATTGGCTTTGCCGTTCGCTTGATGTGACATCGCTTTACTGTAATTTGCATAATCTTGTTCTACTAACATTGCCCATTTAATTTCTAAGAAAAGCAAGGTGAATCTAGTCAGGAAGGGACCTACTTGTGTTGTTGTGGTAAAAAAACGAAGTGAAATATCAATAGTTGAAGTTCACGAGTAGATATTGATGAGTAGTGTTTTGCAAAATGTTGATTGTATAAATGGTTTATGCCTGCTGGTGTTTAGTCAAATGAGTTTTTAGGTCTTTGGAGCTTTGTGAATAAGCATTGTTGCTTGTTATTAAATTAAAGTACTGACGTTGAACGTTTTATCGTGCACAGATTGTGGCTGGTACAGTGTTCTTCCGGCTGTTTGTTGCATTCAATGCCTTTTTTTAATTTCTCCATTTCTTAGGAGGGAAATTTATGAATATTTGGCTACTGGTGCTTATTCTGTATTGATAAGCACAATGATATAATTCTCAGGCGCTCTACGTGTTGTTGGAGATGACAGTGGGCAATAAGAAAGGTTGCGATTCATTGACTACTAGTTGTAAGCCTCATGCCTCAAAAGAGAAGTTGGGTGTGATTGAACTAGTAATTAACTCGGTTTTTTTCGTATGATTTTCCGGATTCGATATGATAACCATGCATTTAACACTACATGTGCTCTTATGTCTTGTCCAAAGTAATTGGGATGCGACAAGGATCGATGGGAGGAATGCTTGTATCCCCAGGCACCATATATATTTTGCCATTCAAAGGGGAAGATGCTTTTTAAAAGATATTACTATATATCATTCAACATTTAGCCCAACTTTGAACCTGGTTGTCATGAATTCTCGGATCAAGTGATGACCTCAGTCTTGGACTGGGCTCAAACCACATCCTATTTTTTCCAAGAAAAATATATAATAAATAAAAAGGTGCAAGAACTAAATTTAGTTGTTTTATATTCATAGTTTACGCATGGCATAAATCACAGGGAGGACTATTAGCTCAGTTGATTAGACCTCAATCATGGCTTCCATTTTGGAGACACAGCACCGTGGAATCGAATATTATGGAGATAACAAGTACGTACAAAGAACCTCAATTCTTATCCTTTCGCCGCACAAGATGAATTTGGTCCAACCTTTAGATTATCAGTTGCATAATGTTCCCATGTATATGATGCTTTTACATGTGCTCAAGATAAATGGTGGACAATATCGATATCCACTATCTAGGATTTTTCGGTGATTGATTTACGTATAGCTGTATGAAATATCTAATGTCCTTGCAGAAGACAGGAGGAAACCAAGAAAAGCAATTGTGTCTCTGGAAAATCAAGTTTTCATAGATAAGCCAAGACACAAAATTAGGATGGTATCATTTTAGAGATAAGGATAAGATGCCTATGTTCTATTGTTAGAGTGGCGGAGTGAATTTAGAGTTGCAGGCCGCATGATCTGTGAGGATGAAAAGAAAAAAAATAAACCTTTTTTTAATGGTCTTATAGTGATTACACTATGTGTGTAGCTAGCTAGTACAACCACGCCTATGTTCTTGTGGATGACAGTTTTGTCGATCGTTTTTCTTCTTCTTCTTCGTTTTGGTTTTTGAACGACAAACATCTGGGTTGCACAAGAGATCATCATACAATAAGAAAAGGGTTTTGGTAGACGTCCATCATTTATTGAAAACTAAAGCTCATCCTCATGTGTCCACGCCAAATCATCTTCCTGTCTTATCTTCTTCTAATTTCCAGTAAGGAACTTGGACTGCTTATAAAGTTACAAGTACCAACAAATTAAAATTGAGTGCAGCAATTGGAGTTTGCAAGCCAGCGATCAGACTAGTATTCACTGTGTGGGTGAGCTCAGAAGACAGACTTGTCCACCTTGTCCCCATATTGTCGCAGCTACATGCACAGAGCTGGGTTATAGGGGACCTCCGATTGGGCCTTTGCCTCCTAATTCAGGACTTCTGATGGGCTAAAATGAGCCTAAGTTTAGTTAGGAAGGGCGTCCCTGGACAGTGATGGTTCAGTACTTGAACAAAAACTTCGATTAAGAACCACTCGGGGGATATTATAACCCATCGTTTCCGATCAAATTAAGAAGTCCACAGCGCACCAGATTCTTGTATCATATTTTCGTTCATGCAAAGAGACGAGATGGGACTCATGAAAGAATCATGGCCATGGAAGGTAACTTTTGGAATGCATGGTGCATAACAAAAGAGAGCAAGGAGACATCAATATGAATCTATCCAGGATTTTTTAGCAGTTGGCTAGGGGGATGAGGATGTTCGGCTAAGGTGAGTAGCGACAAGTATTCAGTGGCCCTGGGCAGGGCAGCATTGGTATTGTAAGAAATTAATGGCCTAACGGCCCAAGTACATGTGGACGCTGTCCAATCAGGTTTATGCGCCTTCCTTAGTGTTATATACCTTTTCTCTTTTCTCTTTTTCTTTTTTTTTATTATCAAAAATATTTTAGTAGCATCTAAACTAATCTTATAAGTTCTAAAACGATCATATAAGCCTTTAATGATCCAGAAAGAACTCAAACTCGTGATTATTGAAAAATAAATCCAAAATCTGACTAATTAAACTACCCTTAAAATTTTTGACATTATACTTTGATTTAGGACATAGATAATTTACATGAACATTGCCAACAAATATCTCGCGCGTGCGAGCGCTCACACACGCTTGCTAGCTCAGTGATGTTTGATTTTTTATGCCTTTTTTACTTGCTTTAGGGATGATGGTCTAGGTAATTGACTAATTAGTTTTCCGGTAATTGCTTTAATAAATTAAAGTCCTCAATTACTTTATTTATTTATATTTTGTTTTAAAAAAAAGAAGTCAAGTGTTCTGTTTACGTATATGACTTAATAGTATTTAAAACTAAGTGTGTACCCGAGCTACACGTGGGGCAAACTAATTTGTTTTGCTTAAAAATGATGCTCATATTACAGAAACGCATTTTTTAAAAAAATTTAAAAAAAGTTCACGACTCGGATATACATAATTAAATCAAATAAATTTATTTTATTTTAATTAAATGATAAAAAAATAGATAATAATAGAAAATGAACTAACTTTTTTTAAAAAAATCACGATAACTTAGAAACAAATATTTTTTAAAAGAAGACAAATGATGTAGTATCATATTTGGAAAAACCATGAATCTCAATTCTCAATCAATCAAATATTAAAAAATAAAATTAAAAAAAATTTCAATTACAAGAGGATTAAAAAAATAAAAACAAAAATAATGAGGATTAAAATTAAAAAACAAAATAAATTCTATATTTGATTGAAGGGTGAAATTGAAAAGAAAAAATAATTTAGCAAAAGGACAAAAAAAAATTGAATGAGGATAAAAATTGACATGAATAATAAAAACATATATAAAAGGGCTAAAAAAAATTAAAAAGCAAAAGAATAAGGATGAAATTGAAAAAAAAATATATGTATCAAAGTGGAATTGAATGATGAAATTGAAAGCAGATAAAACTTTTACAAGAGGGCCAAGAAGAAAATTTTCAAATTAAGAGAATAAGGATTAAAGTTGAAATATCATAAAAAAACAGAACCAAGCTGTCATTTTCAGGGATGAGAGAGAAAAGAAAAAAAACGAATGACTTATTTGTGATAAAACACCCACCAATCGCCAACACACACCGCTCCAAGTAAAAAAAAAACACAGCAACACTCTCAACGACATGATGGAAGGTAGCTTTTGGTCGTCGACAAGCATCGCATGAAGGGCACAAGCGTCTCCCACACGCTAGCTCATGTTGCACACGTGCTAACCACTTTTTATTTATTTATTATTATTATTTATATCTTGTCAAAGATCAAATTTCTCCTCGACTACATGATAACCGAGGGGGGGATGAAAGGGTCTGTTGAGGTCTATTTTTTATATATATTTTTTAATTTTAATTAATTGTTTTGATGTGGTTAAAAAAATATATATACACTTGATTAATTCTTTAATAATTAATATATCTTGCTATTGATATAAATACCTCAAATGTCAAGATATTTAATTATTATTTTTTGAGGAAAGGGCAAAGATTTCATTGTCTTCAATTCCCAATAAGCTTTTGTTAAATTGATAGTTATTCTGTTCAGGATTTGGTGCCGAAGCCTTAGATGGATTCGAGTGGTCGACCCAAAAATTTGTAATTTCTCTCTACAAAAGTCTTCATTTTTGGAATAGCCATCTCTATACCAATTCTTGGTCCCAGGCCTAGCTATAACTACAAGCCACCGGCCTATTTGACACCCAGAGTCATGAAGGGAAATTTGAGAATTAGTCAATTTTACGAAGTATAAAACACAGTCTACGTAGTGCTTGGTATTATGACCTCAAACTAGAACTGTCATGATCATCTTAGCTCAAATGGCCCCGTCTTGTTTTGGGTTGATAGATGACAATTGACATCTATATTATATGCACGTCATGTGTGCAACTTTGTGTGGCTATCTGCACACGTATGTACTCGTTCCCAGAAGCATGCCCTCAACACTGAGATATGGGTTCTCACGGCTAAGAAATAGACCAAATCTGCAATGGACTAACCCAGTATCTTGAAAGAACGAAAGCTGTTTGCATATCTAGTTCTTTACACTTAAAAAGGTCACCCCACATTTTTCATTTTCCTCATTTTTTGAAAATTAAAGCTCATCCTCATGTGTCCACATCGCCAAACCATCTTCTTATCTTATCTTTTTCTAATTTTCTGTAAGGAACTTGGACTGCTTATAAAGTTACAAGTACCATCAAATAAAAATTGACTGCAGCAATTGGAGTTTGCAAGCCAGCGATCTGACTAATATTCACTGTGTGGGTGAGCTCAGAAGACAGCCTTGTCCACCTTGTCCCCGTGTTGTCGCAGCTACATGCACAGAGATGGGTTATAGGGGACCCCCGATTCGGCCTTTGCCTCCAAATTCAGGACTCTGGTGGGCTGAAATGAGCCTAAGTTTGGTTAGGAAGGGCGTCCCTGGACAGTGATGGTTCAGTACTTGAACAAAAACTTTGATTAAGAAAAGCTCGGGGGATATTACCTGTCGTTTCCAATCAGATTAAGAAGTCCACACCGCACCAGATTCTTGGATCATATTTTCGTTCATGCAAAGTTGTTGCAGGTGAAAAGGGTGCAAGGCCTTTAATGTAGAGGGCAAGAGACTAGATGGGCCTGATGAAAGAATCATGACCATGGAATGTAACTTTTGGAACGCATGGTGCATAACAAAAGAAAGCAACGAAACATCAATATGAATCTATCCAAGATTTTTTTAGCAGTTGACAAGAGGGGATGAAGATGTCTGGATAAGGTGAGTAGCGACAAGTATTCAGTGGCCCTGGGCAGGGCAGCATTGATAATGTAAGAAATGGCCTAACGGGCCAAATACATCCGTCCAATCAGGATTATGCAGTTTCCTTGGTGTTGCTCTGGACCTGATCGCAATATCCACACAGGGTAACAGATGATTTATATGAACATCGACATAAAATATCAAATGTATATGCTTGCTAGCTCATTGATCTTTGATTTTTGATACATTCTCGAGCTTGCTTCAGGGATGACGGTTTAAGTAATTGACAAGTTAAGTGTTTATTTGTTTATTTCTTTTAGAAAAATAAGTTAAGTGTTTCTGTATACATATATAATTCAATTGCAAATCATGATTCTAACTGCCGAATTTAAATAGTATTTAAAATTTGATAGTGCCGAAGCATTAGATGGACTCGAGTGGTCGACCCAAAAATCTGGAATTTCTCTCTATAAGAGTCTTTAATGTTTGAAATCGCCATCTCTATTCCAGTTCTTGGTCCCAGGCCTAGCTATAACTAGAAGCCACTGGCCCATGTGACACCCAGAGTCATTGGAGGAAACTTGAAAACCTATCAATTGTATGAAGCATCTACAACAGTACTAGAAAAGCAACAATATGTTGCCCTCCCAGCAAACGCGTGGTGTGATCTAAATTAAAAGCCTTGCAAGTTGTAGAACTTGACTCTGAGATTGCTACAGGTTGTGTAATGGATAAAAACTTTGGAGCAAGTGTCACATTCTCAAATGGTGGATTAAGAAAAGGGGACCATCCTATTTTTTTCCCTTAATATGTTTCAATATCTAAAAATTGACTGCACCTTATGACCTCGAACTAGAACTCAAATGGCCCAGAGTTGTATGGGTTGATAGATGACAATTGACGTCTATATTATATGCACCCCCCTTGTGTGCAGACTTCGGTTGGCTCTCTGCACACGGATGTGCTCGTTCCCACAAGCATGCCCCTTGTGTTCAACACTGGGGGATGGGTTCACGGCAAAGAAATGGACCAAATCTGCATGGACTAACCCAGTATCTTGAAAGAATGAAAGTTGCTTACACTTCATATGATGATATCCAGCTCTTTGCACTTGAAAAGTTCATGACTCCACATTTTTCATTTTCCTCGATGGTGGGACTGGAACTTGACAGAATTAGATTATTGTTCGGATTTTTTAAATCCTCAGCTGTATAGAATGCATGATAAAGACAAGGCATGGATGGATAATAAAGGAAACTTGTGTTTTCCTTTCAAATGGCTGGACAGAAATATTTCTAGCTTGACTGTGATCCACCAATGGATGTCTACTAGAAGGATTATCATTCATCAAATTATGTCTTGATTAAAAGATGGGGTTTCCTTCTCTTCATGACCTAATAAATGATCAGAAACATGGTCGATCAGTAGGCTTGCTTGCTTAAATCACAGGGGAGAAGGTAGAGAGAGTGACTAGTTCCTATATGACACTTGTCTACTATTCGAGGCACGATGTGATACAGATCCAGGCTTGTTTCCTTTCATGTTATTCTTCAACATCTTACAAGTTAGCCCCTTGAGGCTCTGTTCATCTTCTTACTGATATTTTTGCATTGCATTTGCATCCCACCATGCATCATGTGATCTAGGAATTGATTTGCAAACTTCGATCACCCAATTTTCCCTCTCTCCATTATCTTTCCCATATAAATATTAATTCCACCTTTTTTGTTCTTAACTTGCAGGAGTGTACTGATTAGTTAGGGCATTGTCAAAGGAGCACCTGAATCCCAAAGCGACAAATAAGAAAGTTATGAAGGAGACATCATCTTTTTTGCCACAGAACCCAGGGCCAGCAGGCACTCATGCCCCGGAATTGGAGCCACTAGGTCAGGGATGTGTACGGCCCCTCTGTTAAAAGACTCAAACCTCAACTCTCACAAAGAAGAGGCAAACTAGATATTGCGCTGGGCCATATAGTTGATTACACTTACACCAGTCAAAAATGTCTTAGCCTCTTAGTTAAAGAGATTAATTAGTGTTCATATGATGTAATATTCCGAATAATTATGGAGTGACTTCCAAGCTCTCAAAAGAAGTGTGGGATCTACCGAATTCTCCAACTCTATAATGATGATATTCAGTTGAAGTGCATGGCCATGTATAACCCCATAGCCAACATACTTGAAAGCCAATCCCCACTAAAACAGGTTAAAACCCTAGAATCCAAGGAAACACAGCTCTTTGCTCCCCACCATCCCCAACCAAACCTCTGGTTTTCACAGTAAGAGAAGGATAAAAGCATGTTTCTTTACTACGTACCCCAGCTCACTTCTATAAAGCACAAAATTCACATCAATATGGGTCTCTTCCAAAAACACTCTTCATCATGTAATGTTATAGACAGTGGCAAAGTGATTGATTGTTATAAATCTATACCCCCTACCACTACTCTCAGTCATCTCAAAACCATTCCCTCTATTCTACAATCACACATACCATACTCCCTTCTCCCGTAATTCTCCTCCCATAAATACCTTTCCATATCCTGTAACATTAACTTCCAAAATCAACTTTCACACCACATGTTCGAAAACTTCCAGTAGTTCTCAAAAATGTCCATCACAGGACTCTCATCAGACCCTAGTAAGCCTTACAAGAAGTCCTTGCATCGGAGAAACAATTCTGATGAGCTTGATGTGTTTGAGGCAGCACGGTATTTCTCAGGGTACAATGAAGCAGGTGCGGGGTATAATGGTGCAACTTACACACAGAGAGTCATGAGAGAAGATCATAAGAATTCTTGGAGGGGAGGAAGAATGAGCCTAGATGTACCAATGAGAAATCCGCTACCTCATCATATCCATCAACAGCCTCATACAGTGGAGAAGCAAATACTGAAAGAGAAGAAATACAAGCAACCAAGCTCTCCAGGTGGTAGACTTGCCAGCTTCTTGAATTCTCTCTTTAATCAAACAAGCTCTAAAAATAAGAAATCAAAGTCCACCACACAATCAATGAAAGATGATGATGAGAGCCCCGGTGGAAGGAGGAAAAGGAGGAGCAGCATTAGTCATTTTCGAAGCTCAAGCACTACTGATACAAAGTCTTTGTATTCTTCTTCAAGCTCTGGTTTTAGGACACCCTCTCCTTATACACACCCTCCAACAAAGGGCTGCAAGGAGTCCAGAAGCTATTCAGATCACAAGCAAATAGTTTCCTTGTCAAAGCAGAATGGGACTGTGAAGTCCACAACTTTCCAAAATGAGATATCGGATGATAAAAAGAAGTCAGGTTTCTCTTGGCTGGAGGAGAGATACAAATTCGTCAATGATGGGTTTTCAGATCAGAAAGCAGCCAAGAATCGCGGTAACCAATATTTGGAGAAAGACAGGACTTGGGTTGATGAACATTATCGATCAGAGGAAAACGAATTTAGGAAGTTCAATGAGGTGGATGATGGAGCTGAGAGTGATTCAAGCTCTGATTTGTTTGAACTGCAAAACTGTGACTTGGGTATCTACTCAAATGGTCTGCCCGTGTATGAAACAACACATATGGATAGCATCAAAAGAGGAGCAGTTCCAATTTCAAATGGCACCCTATGAGAGACAGAATTATATTTTGTGCATTTCCCTTTGTTGAACGGTTATTAATTGATGATATTACTATAAGAAGCTGTGAGAAGAATATTATTGCCATATTGTCATGTCTTAGATCTTGCTTTCCAATTTTTTTCCCCCTTCCTGTTTCAATTCCTCTCTTTCTTTTCATGTCTGTATGTACAGTGTGGAATGTTTATTTGTCTTTCTTTTTCTCTCTTTCTTTCGTGTAAAGACCACCATAGTAGTGGCTTCCTTAGATTGTGCCATGATCAGTGATTTTCCACTAAATTGATGGAGAAACAAAGCATGCATTATCAACCCACGTGGACTATATCTTTTAGCCTTTTGACTTAGGACTTAGGAGTTTGGACATGGAGCAATAATTGATAAAAGCATAATCCTGCCCCCTTTTTACCTCTTGTGTTTTAGGAAAGCAAAGGAAATTGATTACCGGTGAAAATGGCCATTCATCCAAGGCATGTCCTGCAAGCATCAAATGATAGTAGCTATCCAAATAACAGTTTGTCTTGGAGCTTCATAACTAAGTTCAACCATGCAGTCTATTTTGTCATACAGTGCATCGATCTCTCTAGCTTAATCACATCAGGAAATTATAGATTAGAAAGAGTACTGAATTAGGTGCAAGGATTCTATCTGAATCCAAAGGAATTGGAATTTTGTAGCGTAATTAGGTTCTATTTATGTGATCTGGAAGGACCTTTTATCAAATATGGGATCAGGAATATATAATTGATCAGATCGCCATATGTTTGCATTACTAGCTACCATAATTTTAACTTATGGACATCAATGGTAATTAAGTTTATAACTCAACTGCTGTCATTCATCATGTTTTCTCTCTTCTTAAAAAAAAAGAAGAAGAAAGAAAGAAAAACGTCTGTGCCTAGTTAAAGTAAGAGCTTGGTTTGAGCTAGCAGCTTGGGGAGGGAAAGAGTACACAGCTGTGCAGTACGGAACCAATAAATCCTCCCAAATTCGTGCTTTATATAAACTGAACTCGAATTATTAGGAGATTGATAGATATAGGTTATATATTTCTGTCTAATCATCAAATGATCAGCAAGGAAAGGCATGTTTAGAGTGTTTCTATTAATTCTTTTTTGTAGCATTAGTGACAGAATCGAGACAAAACAAGCTAGGCCCATTTAAGATTACAAGATTAATTTAGTATAAACTGGTCTCAACTTTTAACGCTACATTGATTAAGGAAAGCAAAAGGGAAAAATGTCATGAGGTGATCGCATATGTACTATATCGAGCATGCATGCCAGGGCGTTGTCGAAAAAAACAAATAAATGGAAGGGCATGCCAAGGGAATAGAGCGCAGATTTTAATTACTCATGATCTGCATTAAGATGCGAATTAACGGATAATCAAACAAACAGAGAAATTTATCATAAGAAAAAATACAGAGAAATTTCATGAGACTAAATTGATAAAGGGTATGTAGTTTATCAATTAAATCGAATCATATACTTATCGACAGCTATCTAGTTACTCATTAAATTGTTCTTTTTATTCAAGAGCAGATTGTCTTGCTGAGATAAAAATTTATTTATTTATTTATTTTTTAAGTGCTTATCGAGTTGAAAAGCGAGGGTGTGTGTTCATGCATGCGCGTCCGAATATATAGGGCACAAGCTTGGCACTAGAGTGTAGAGGATGATGATGAATACTAAGGATAGCCTTTAGAAAGAATGATGCAGAGGAATGATGTCTAGGAGGCACCAAAGGATTAAAGCTCATTAGAAGGCATTATATGCAGGAGTTAATGATGCATTGAGCATTGATGGGCCAGGCCATGGTCATGCAAAGCAGGTCACTAGCTAGCTAGTGGATGGAGGGGCCGAGTACGTACGTGCGATTTTCCTAAAGGATCGACAAGTATATAGTAATTAATTACAAAGTTGATGCACACACAAATCAAGATCGATAAAGCTAACAGAAACTGCTCAGTTTTCTTGCGGACAATCAAATCTGTTATCCTTTATCGAAGTTCGGAGGGAAAACAGAGCTTGCTCTTAGAGGTACCGACTACTGGCTCTGATTATGATCTCGGTTTTAATTATACCTGAAATATGATATAGTGCGGTGATTTAACTTGATCTGTAGACGAACCAAGTTCCGAATGCCTACACCGTAGAATTAAAAAAGAGAAGAGAGGAGAGGAGAGGAGAGGAGAGGATATATATAGCTAGTGATAATATCCCTGAAGAAATATTGATCTACCATTTGCTGTGTGACGATGAAATTCAAGTCACACTTGTTAAGTATGATGTTTGGCCATTGGTATGATAAAAGCTACAGGACCACCAGATTATTTAGTGCACTGCAGAATCCAGTTATACATGAGATCAGCAGCAACTGATGGGTATAGATGCATCCTTTTGCATCAACATTCTATACAGAGAAAACCCTTTAGCCGCCAGGGACAATCCGAAAAGCTTGACAGCAAAATTATCCTTCAACTTGTAAATGCCTTTTGAACATAACACCTGCAGCCATCAGAAACTGAAATGCTAGTCAGCATCATTTTGCACAAGTATCCCAGCAGCAAAGTACTCTTCAGAAGACGCTCCACAATTCAATGTCTCTTCACAAGACACCAATTGCATGTTCAGGCACTAGTTTTTTTAAGCATCGGCAAGCTGGGACTCTTCTTCTCTTTCAGGTTAAAAGATGTTTTCGATAAATTTACATTAATTATTTGATTTCTACATTGCCAAAGAAAAGTACCACTGCCATTATTTTCCACCGTCCATGTCCATGAACAGCATTCACGTATGTGCTGCATAGATGACCAGCGTAAGCCTCCTAACTCCTTTCGTCCTTTTAATGGAGAGGCTCGGTGATCACAGTTTCTAACCCAACTCGGGGGTCCTTGTTTTGCAATAGAAGCCCGCCCTTGAATTGGGCTAGCCCGTTAAAAAGGGGCTTGCTTTTCCTTCTCTGCCACGCACGCTTGATGCCACAATTCGAAACATATCCAAAATGCTTTGATGTCAATGTCAATTCTTATGATTTGTAAGTACAAGCACGGATAGGGATAGTTGTCCATGACAGAGGGGGCTCAACGGTGGTGGTGGCGACATGTTTTTCCTTAAAAGCAGGTCCCCAGCTTTTTATCCCCTCGCGAAAGCTTTCAGACCTCGAGAGTGCATGCCGTTTAAGCCTTTAAGGGCACTTTGTTGCTTTAAACCCATTATTTCACAGAAAAAGCAACTGGATCCTGTTGTTGGGATCGGGTCAAATTTTGTTCTTTCAGTCCAACTCTGAAGTTTTCCCTGCAAACAGACCCTTGTTATGCACCCGGTGCAGTCTCATTCAGTGTTAATATGGTTCACAGCCATCTCATCAGACCCTTGAAAATTCAAAATTAAACAACACTTTTTTATATAGTATATATGGTTAAAAATAAATTAAAGTTAAAGTAGAATTAAAACATACAAACTCGGTTGTGTGAATTTTTATTTAGAATGAGAATTGGAATTGTTATTTATTTACAATTTCACAGTAAATGGTAGTTAATTAATTATGATTAATTAATTAATTTTTTTATAACACAATTGTACCATCAAAAATATTTTTATAGAACAAATCCAATAATACAATAAAAGATTACAAACAATGATTCAAGTGAATTCTTCATCTTTAAAGAATAAGTGCGGCCACTCAAATTATTGTTACTAATCTTTTGTGACGGTGATAAATTTATTTTATTGAGATTTTTTTGATATTATCATAATATTAATATTGTAAAAAAAGTTTTGATATGCCTTTATAATTTTATATTTTTAAAAAATTAAAAATATATTTTTTTAATATATATATATATATATTTTTGTAGAAATTACTTCGAATTTGAGGTTGTTAAAAAAAGAAGAAAAGATTGCTATTCTGAGAGAGGGAGAGAGAGAGAGATCGCTTTCATCGGTGCGCGCGCACACAGAGTATGAGGAGGATTTTGTCGGCACCCCATCTCTTGCTTTCACTGCCCCTCTGGCAGTATCTGCTCCTTTTATCTCGCCATTAATTGTCTCCGTCTTTTACGATTCTAGAATAATTACCTGATGCATAAAAGTTTAATGCCCTCGTCAGTTTTACCTCGGGTCACTCCCGTTGTAGATAAGTTTAGTTTCCTTGTTACCATTACAGGTCTGAATCAAAGGAAGGGCTGAAATTTCTTGGGCCTGCCGAATGGAGACGATGAATAATATCTGCATTGATGCCAGAAATTCAATTTGAAAACATTAAAAAAAATCTGCTTTTGAATATTTTAAATTTAGATATTGACACTGTTACAACGGGATCATTATAGATATTTCTATATCATTCTGGTAACCAGTATATTGTAAATTCCAGGGCAGCACACATGCATGTCGTTTGATGCATTTCCTCCCCTACGTTTCGATTTTATACCGAGAAAACTCAGTCAGCATCGTTGAAGCTCGACTAGAAAAACGCAAATAATATGGACTGTGAAGGGAGCAAAATTGGGTGGAAATAAACAAAATATCGGCGCTGCAATCCAGTCGACGGCAGAAAAGTGTGTGTGTTTTGATCAAGGAAATACCCATTAGAATTCTGGGTCTTTAATTCTTCGTAGCCAGAACATGATATGTAGTGGCTGATCTCGCATGCTCACGTATATATTCGAGGGCAGTTTGCACAGAATGGACAAAAGTTGGTAGTGGAGGGGAGGGGTGGATGGCTGGGTGGCATTCAGGCAATGGTCCTTTGTGAAGTAGGAGTTGGCGGTTCCTGTCAGCAGAGGACAGACAGCAAAGCAGGGTCAAACTCCGGCTCTCCGTCCCATTCCCACATCGGGTCTTCCTTTTACAACTGGGACACGTGTATCTTTAACTGAGGTACAAGTGGCGTTCAGGGGTCTTGTCACACCTTCAACAATCAATCAAATATTTAAATCTTAGTTGATTCTCCATCAATGGGTGCACAATTCTGCAATTGCCCTTGCCTGCCACTTTCTTGAACCAATGGCTTATATTATATATGTGTGTGTGTGTGTGTGTGGGGAGGTATAGTAGGCAGCCGTCACTGCCAGCCTGATGAGTTTCATCCGGCTAAACGCTTCGCTGTTACAAATAGGTTCTTTGCATTGTACTTTTTTTTTTTTATCTTTTCCATTTTCAGTTAACGTGTACTACTATTTCGATCTTATTTTTGGAGGTAATTGTGAGGTTTAAAGAAATTTATTTAGAAATATATTAAAATAATATTTTTTATTTTTTAAAAATTATTTTTAGTATCATTTCATTAAAACAATCTAAAAATATAAAAAAAATAATTTTAAATAAAAAATATTACAATTTTTGGAAAATGCGGTTTCAACCACATTCTCAAACACTGCCTTCGTAACCTACCGGATAGGTGATTCATTCTACGCGGTGAGCAAATTTAAAATTTTTACTAGTGAGTATTTTCAATACTTTTTTTTTGGTTTTTAGCACTTAAAAAAATAGCATAGTACATAAAATATTTAGAAAAGTAGCACAATTTAGAGAGTCACAAGTGATATATGCAACTCATGAGTCTCTCCAAAGTTAAAAATAGACCCAGAAATTTACAATAATGAGAGGAGAGAGGAGAGGGAGAAAGAAAGAGGAAAAAAAGACCTCAAAGACACCGAAACTCTAATGACAACGTTGTCAGCATCGTTGGAAAGATATCAACGAGATGAATTCAACGACATCAAGGAAGGTCACAACGGTGATTTGATGAGTCGTCCAAATGTGTTGGGGCTCACTTGCCTTTTGGACGACTCGTGTGGCACACTTCGGTCACCATTGGTGACTTTCCTTGCTGTCGTTGAATTCATCTTGTCGAAATCTTTTCAACGGTACCGACAGTGTCATTATCAAAGCTTTGATGTGCCTCTAAGATTTTTTTTATTATTTGTTTGTTCTCTCTCTCCTCTCTCCTCCCTGTAATTTGTGAAGAGAGAGGAGAGAAAAAAAATATTGAAAACACATCGAAGTTTCGGTGACAACACCACCAACACTGTTGGAAAAATCTGGACGAGACTAATCCAGCGATATCAAGGAAGGTCACCAACGGTGATCGAAGTGCACCACAAGAGCCGTCCGAAGAAAAATGAGCTTTGATACATTTGTACATCTCGTGTGGCATACTTTGGTCATTGTTCTTGGTCTTTCTTGGTGTCATTGTATTTTTCTTGTTGATATCTTTCCAACGATATCGGTGGTGTCGTCATTAGAGTTTCGGCGTGTTTCCAGGATTTTTTTATTTCTTCCCTTGTTTTTTTCTTTCTCCTTTCTTTTTATTGTAAATTATGTCCACCTATTTTTAACTTTGGAGAAAGCCTCATATGACATTTGTGACTCTTTAAACCATTCTACTTTTTTAAAAATTTTGTACTATGTTATTTTATCCATTTTTTTTAGTGCTAAAGTACAAAAACATTCTTTTCAAATGAACAAGAAAAATCCAAAGACATGACTCTTAATAACCTGATTTAAAAATATATATATACAGCGAACTAAAATAATAGTAATAATTAACTATGAAAAAAAAGTTATCGGTGCCATACTTAAGAGGAGAAAAAAAAAAGATCGTTGGAGACTCTCTGTGTATACCGCCCCACTACTAGAAAAAACTCATCGAGTTAGTTCTAACATCACTGTAAAACATTATATGACGAAACCAAAAGAGGTTGCACACGCTGTTAAAACAGCAACCCGAAAAGCAAATCAAACAAAACATCATGAAGTGAGCATCTCATGCTTATATTTAATTAATTAATCTAATTTAATTCAAAGACAAAGTTTCGTTTAATAAACCTAGATTTAACAAGGAACATGAAGTAAAAAATACTAAAGATAATTCCGATCATTTTCGAAACTAGTAAAAAAAACTACAAAAAGCAAGCAAAAAAAAAAAGCGAAGCTCAATCTCCAATTAAATAAATGTTGAATGATGAAACTAAAAAAAATAAGATTAAAAAAACAAACTTGAACGAATCTACTAAACCTATATAATCTCTCAAACTCACAACCCATGAAATTTAAACCCTGGCTCAATTAAGAAGTTTAACTCCCAACCAATTTTACGTTGAATGGTGAAATAAATAAATAAAATATCAAGAATCTTGCATGGAAAACCCAAGCAATTCCTTGAGATGGAGGGTCTGCTTAAACGATTCAAACACTATCCTAGAAACCACCGTTTGACCGTCGAACAACGTCTCACGCACTTCATAAATGATGTGGATGTTTCTCATCTACATGCACCAATTATTTTTTTAAAAAAATAATATTTTATATTTATTAAATATCATCTCAATTCAACTTGATTATAAAAAACAAACATGTTGAAACTATGAAATCATCCCTGACGGTAAAATATGAAAAGCTTATGAATACCAATTCAATATTTTTTACTTCTAAGAGCAATTAAGTTATTTTAATATATTTAAAAGATATAAAAATATTTATTTGTTTCAAATAAATCTAATAAGATCCAATACGGTGTTACTCTTAATAACAAGGTAATTGATTTCATTTAAGAATAACATAATAGTTATTTTACGATTTTAATCCACACTAGGCTGTATCAAAGTTCTCAAAAATCCATTTTATTTGATTTTTCAAAATTTTGACAATTATATATATAAATAAAATACCAAATGTCCCCACGATTTCTTAGACGAATCCAATCCAGTGGCACCGAAGGAGCGGAACGTGCATGCGACCCCACAGTCGCAGTGCACAGTGTGCATTTAGTTCTCCTCTGATCAGCCCCGTATTGACACGGGGAATTAAGTTCGTATTTGAGCTGTAACTTGCCGGTCAGACAAGGATTAATTTAACGAAGTAACGACATGTGTCACCTGTATTTTTTTAAATTTTAATTTTTAAAAGAATAAAAAAAATATTATTTTAATATGAAAAATCTTGGTAAAAATTATTTTAAATATTATTTTAAATTGTAATTTATATATATATACATACATATGAAAAATCTTGGCAACAATTATTCTGTCGTAACTACAGATTCCTTTTGTTTTATTTTTTATTTTTTTTCTTGCTGGAAGAAATGCTTGCTGCTGCATGCTTCAAAGAAAAAATATATTTCCCAGTAATTTCTTCGTTCGCGTGGAAAAGAAAAATGCAATACCTCGTAGAAGGGTCATTAGCCCAAAATTTTGGGTAATTTTATTTTAGTATTTTTAGATTATTTTGGTGTGTTGATGTTAAAAATTATTTTTAAAAAATAAAATATATTATTTTAATACATTAACAAATAAAATTTATTTTAAAAACTGAACACTCCTACCAAAACAGTGCTGCACAAGAAGCAGCTAATTAGCAAATGGATCAGATCAAAAATAAAAGGATTAACAATAGACAGGGAGGAGTTAACGAAAAGTAAAAACAAGAAGTGGGAATAAAATGAAAAGAAGGTGGACAAAAAGGGAATAACAAAGAGTCTCAAAAGCTACAAGAGACCGGAATGACAGAGAGTGAGCGTAGCGGTAGCGGTAGTGAAATCATGTTGACTCACAGTGATGGTGCATTTGCTCCAGCCTCTCCGTTATTTCTTTGAAAGAAAGAAAATTATACGTCTCACTCCCTCTTCTATTCCTCAGCTGGTAAGTAAGAAAAAAGGCTACTTACTCGTCTATCTTAGCCCCTTTACCTTTTACCCCCCTCTGTTTCTGTGTTCATGTCAAGAAGCAACTGCTGCAAAGGAGAGAGAAATTTGGAATCCGGCAACACCCCATTTCCTAAAGTTCTTCAAATGGGAATTTCCATGTCTTATTCTTTTTCTATTTTTATTTGAAAGCCGAAGTTGACCCCCCCCCCCCTTTCTGCCCAGTTTCTTTTGCGATTTTTTACTTGAAAGCTGCTGAAATTTTTGGTTAGTTTAAGGGTGAGCGTTAAAGATTGACAAGGGATATATGTCGTTTTTTTTTGGTTTGCCGAGAAAGGTGGAAGGAAAAATAAAATTCGAGGAAGAAAGGTAAAAGAAATAAAAGAAACAGAATTCTCTGGCCTGATTCTCGAGATGGTTTTTATGGAGTTATGTTTCCGCACAAGAAACGGAAACCATAGGCATTAAGTTTCCTGTTTCTTATCTCCCCTTTTAAGTTCCGTTGTCAGTAACATCACTGCTATTTATTTATTCATTTTTTCTTCTAATGATGAGAGATATTCATTCTAGGAAGCTCAATTATTGGGTTGTGTTTCCATTTATGTTTAATGCAATATGTTCTTATACTTAAATGTTATTGCTCACATGTTTTTTCTGCTACTTCTTTTTTCCTGAAATAGACGCGCAAAATAAATTATAAGCTTGTTTGCTGGTTTCGTGAGTTTTGGAAAATTGAACTGAACTCGTTTTTCTTCTTCTTGTTTTTTATTATTCCTTTGAGGCAGATGTTTAATAAGTGTTCCTTATTCAGTTGTTAAATTAATCATTTTGCATTCTTACATACTGTCTGCAGTTATACATTTGTTCTCCTGATGGACTTCTGGAGTTATGCTTCAGAAGGAAAAGGCCTTCTGTTCTCTGATGAAATAGATTTATCTGCTGATGCATTTACAAGAAGTAGAAAAGCATCGATAGGATGCGATACAGAAGCGGCTGAGAGTGCAGAGTCTTTAGATCTTGGTTTCTCTGAAATCCCAAGAAAACCCTTTCATGGTAGCAAAACGGGTGCGGGGATGTTTGGTGGTAGCTGTGTTGGTATTGATTCAAGTAAACTAGTAGTAGGCTCTCCTAATTGTATGATTGCCTCCAATTCGTCAATGGAATCTAGGTCCAATCATTCGAATTCTCTCATGGAATCTAATAGTCAGGATTCATCACTATTTGATTTGAAGCTAGGGAGATTGGCTGATTGCATAGATGCACAGAATAGTAGGTTTTCGAAAGAGAGATTTTTGTTATCTTCAGCAAGTCCAACTACTCAGGCAAAGCGTGCTCCAATGGCGAGTTTGCGCCCTCGGATTTCCTTTTGCCAGGTCTATGATTGTAACAAGGATCTTAGTTCCTCCAAGGATTACCACAAGAGGCATAAAGTTTGTGAGGTTCATACGAAAACTCCTCAAGTTATTGTTAATGGCAATGAACAGAGGTTTTGTCAGCAGTGTAGCAGGTTGGTTTATTTATAGTTTTTTTTTTTTCCGATTAATCATGGTATTTATCTCAGTTCTTAGTCAAGACAATATTTTTATTGTCGCTTTGCTTATAGGGTCACCAATAAGGTAATTTATGAACTTAATATGGCAATTCTACATGAATAAATTTGGATGATTGTTGGTTTACTGGAAAGGGAAATAACACCACAAAATGGAATAAAAGTAGGATGTTAGTTCACGCTTTGAGTTTCACAAGACGATGAGGTTTTGGATTTTCAGTGCATATGTCGGTTTAAACTGCCATGACAGTTATATATCAAGTATGATAAAAAAGAAGAAGAAGACACTTATGCATCAAGTATATGGCAGGTTTATTAGTATCTTCCTGTACCCCCCCCCCCCTCTTATTTTTTTGAGCAAGCTCAATGTCTTACTAATATGAATCCTGATATCTTGGATTATTCAGGTTTCACTTGCTGGTTGAGTTTGATGATGGTAAGCGCAGTTGTCGTAAACGCCTGGCAGGCCACAATGAACGCAGACGAAAGCCTCAATTTGGTACCCTCTCTGTCAAGCCTCATAAGCTACTGCATCCATTTCAAAGTATTTACAGCTCGTACTCATGAATCAATCTACTTAGGAAATGTAATTCAATTTTACATTGAGGCCAAATGAACAGACATGAGCTTCTCTGCTTCCCATGGAAAAGTAGGAAAAACCAATTTTCTTTAACTTCATATGATGCTTCTTAAAGATCCATGACCTCTAGAGTGGACATTTTTGCCCTATAATAATTTTTCCAATTTGCTAATAATCACTGAATATGCATATTCTTTAAAGTATTTTATCGGGACTATCTTTTCATTATTCCTCTGACATGTTTCTTTGATGGTTGATCTAATTCTTTGAACTATTTTATCCGCGACAGATAAAATTAAGGTTAGGCCATCTCTTAATGCTTGTCTTGTTTCACAAAAACTGTAAAAGGGCCTGTTTCAAAATCCAGGTTTATGTTTCATTGTTTCATGTATTTTCAGTTATCCTAGCAGAATCCGACACTTATTGTTGTTTTGTTTTTTAAATGACGTCTTAGTTCAATGACTAAGTAATTGGACGGTACAAACAACTCAAATAAGTGGAGATATGCAATTTTTATTTTATAAAGATATTCTGAGGCTAATCTTTGCACTAATGTAACTATTGCTTCAAAAACATTATGCTTGCCTAACTTTTTAATTTCATTCAAATTTAAGAGATGTTGTCTTGTTTCTGACAATATTATGGATTGAGCAGGCACCAAATTTCTGGGGACTTCCTTGGCAAAGAGAACATCCTTTCTTTTTCCAAACATGCTTCCAGGAGGTACTTTTTGTCCACAAAGTTATGAAGAAGATAATTGGCGTAAGCATGTTAAATTGGAAGAGAATTCAATTTACAGCTCTCCATCGGCAATACCCATAAGAAATGGGCAGTTGCTGCCAAGGTCATTCCTCCATTTGCATGGCAACAGGATACAAAAGACTTGTGGAATTTCTCCACTGGACACTGAGGACCTCACTATTTCTAACACAGCAACAACTATTAATGAGTTAGCTGGGGTGTCGCACTCTAGCTGTGCTCTCTCTCTTCTGTCAGCAGCTGAATCACAGGACTTGAGCCATTCTGCAGGAAATATAATGGTTAGGCCCTTGGTCAGTCAAGCGGGTGGTGCTTGTCAGACCTTGGGTATTGCTAACAAATCTTTAGGGGTAGGCTCTTCAGAAAAGTACGTGCCAATTGGAATTAATTCATTTGGAATGAATTTCATTGAAGTTGACAATATGGGGCCATTTGGGGTTTCTGGTTCTGGTCATGCTGCCGACCTTAAAGTTGAAACAGATGGATTTCTACATCACTCAGATTTCTTGAACGCCAAGCATTGTGTTTCTCCAGCAAATGAATCTACTGTGGATTGGCTTCAACTGTCATCCCATCTTCAGAGGGTGGAGCAACAGAGGAACTCCATGAAAGTGAAGCATGAAAATGAAGATTTCTGTAGTTTTGGTGCCACTTATAGGGTGTGAGAGTAAATAACTTGGGCTCTCCGTTGTGACTTTCCAAGGTAAACAACGTAAGATGTGGGAGATAGCAATGAAGTGCCATGGATAATGTAGATCTGTTTTTTTTTTCTTTTGACCAAGTGTACTACTCTCTTTCTTGATGAGAAAGTGATAAATCCAGCGTTGATGCAGAGGAGAGAATTGGTGGCAATCTGCATACCAGCATCAAATATAATCACTAACTTCATTGATGCAATAGTCAATGAGCCTTTAGAGACTTCAGTTAGCGTTTGCAAGTACATTCCTTTACTTAAAGGGTATATATAACACGAACAGTATATGGATTTTCAATTATTGTAAGGGGATGCAAGTTTGATGTTGCTGGTTGCTTTAGAGATAACATATTTCGACTTTCATTTGCAAATACTATGCTGGTCGAGAAATTAATTGCTAAATTATGTACAGCTGAGTATATCATTGAAGAATTGTCCGCTTCTGTTCATTGACCCTTTGCATTTTTAAGGGGCAAATGTGAAGCGACAGAAAGGGCTGTTGATATTTTAATTAGAAGAGATCATACACTTGATCCACTAATGTCTTTGTTCTTTATTTAATTAAATATCCTCCTCCTTTGGTGATGGGGATGGAATATCAATTTGGTCAATGATAACTCCTGCAATTCTTTAGTCATTTGAATTGAAAAAAAAACTACCCCAAAGCTCAGGGAGTTCTGACGCAACAATCAACATGCTTTGGAACAGAATGCTTTTCCATTTTTGGTATTATTGTTTTCTCTGCTCGACTTTCCATTGAAAGAAAAGGGGGAGTGGCCACCTCATCCTCTCATCTAAGAGAGCTCTCCCCTTTTCCTCATGGTGGTCTGTGGATTGTGGACAGCGAGTTGTAATAAGGAACAGAAATTCAAAAGTCGAAAGAATCAAGCCATCTACTACCCTGCGGAATCCTGTTTTTTATATTTCCAAGGGTTGCAACTTGTTCTCGAAAGTAGGATGACCTTTAGATTCAGCATGCCTTCGTTGTATATGAATATTATGTTTAGACCCTTAAAAAACTGTTGTCTTGCTGCATGTGTCCAGACAATTGAGGCCAACTTGTGTTGCCATTTGGTACAAGGTGGTCTCTGATCTAATGATGTCACTAATGACGCATGCTAATGGCACTTGATAACTACTTATTAGTTCCATATTTTAATCAACTTGAATAATTAACGCTATTTAGTCTTGGCTTGATCTTCTATACAGTGCGTCTATGGCGCAGTTAAGATTTGATTTCCAGAAGATATCCACAGAGGTGTTTCTGGGTGTAAAATATATAGATAGCTTGCGTCTACTGATTCAGAACAAGGTGGATTGCGGATCCAATTAACAAATTTTTTGTTTCTTTTTTAACGTGACAAATGGGAACGTGCATCATTTGCCACGAATTTTGGACAGCAATCTAAAAGGTAGCTCAGTCCAAATAACCAGCCAGTGCATTCATGAACATGGGTTCTGTATTTTAGGTCCAAGGTTTACCAGATTGAGCTAGCTCTCCTGCGCGAGCGCTTGCCAAAATATAAAATAATAACCTTCAGTGGGAGGGTGTTGAGCCAATTGGTAGAGTCTCGAACGGTCCAGCTCCGGCCTGGTTTCTCGAAAAGCCTTAAACACACTGTCACCCACTAAGTCTAAGGACCGGCTGACGGTCTATGCATGTTGATATAGTTATCAGACTTGGTTTATAATCTGAGTTATAGGCTTATCAGTTTTACTAGTGGGTTAGAGGATATCTATTCCAAATTAATGTGATTTTAATTTTAAAAAACTAAAATAAAATTATTTAAAAAAATATATATTTTAAAGTTCATTCATTTAGGTCTCACTTGAGTTTAGTTCTATCAATTGAATGATAAATTGACTTTCTAGGTTACTCAGACTTCAACCGAGTTAAATTCTAAAACATTTTAAAAGAAAATCAAATCAAGATCATGTTTAATTTGTATCAAATCCAACAAGACAGATACATATTGATAACAAAGGACTGCAATATCTGATTACTTTCTAGTAGAAATTTGTACCCAAAAACAACTTAAGGAATTACTAGCAACATTAAATATTCTAGGGAAACCACCTCTTTACACTTTTCATATAAACAATGAAGCAAGTCCCTCTTTTCTTGTTATTACTTTAGTTTTTTTAATTATTTTTTTTTAATTTTATCATTTAATAATTGATTTATTTTAAATCAGTTTTAATAATTTATTTCGATTTACTTTATATAAAGTTATTGCAGTCTCAAACAAATATCTTAGTATTTGGTTGGTGTTCAAATTTATAAATATTTATTTTTATTATCATATAACTAAGTAAAAGATTGTTTAAAAAATATATTTATTAAACCCAGTGAATTCCATGAACCGAGTTGCAAGTTTGATAAGTTAAGCTGTGAAGTTTAGGTCGATCTAACATGTTATCGTCTCAATATTAAAAGAAAAAAAATATATCATCTTGATTTTTTTAAAAATCAGCTCATGTTTTTTACCAGTAATCCTGATAGTCTTTGGACATGTCAAGTCAATTAGATCATGTCAAGTAAGTTTGAAAAGAAAAAACTCATAAACCTAGAGAAATTCATGACACGGATCGTGGGTTAAAACATGATGCCCAATTCGATTCAATATGTTACCTTTTTAATATCAAAATAAAATATTTTCTTAAACTTTTTAAAATACAACCATGTTTTTAACCTTCAAAATCCATACATGTCACCTTGTTTGATGTTGTTAATGTCTCAATGAGACAACAGCCTATCACTTTCTTTTTTTCTTCCTTTTTAGAGGGAACTATTGATTCTTCAGTGATCATAATATTCAGGACACATTATCTTCCAGGAAAATTTATTGAATTTCTATAACTAAATTTTATTTTATTTTCATCGATCACATAATAATAACAGGCTCTTTTTATAACGGGCTGAAGCACTTTGTAGTTTGTCGTGGCCGTAATGGCACTAATTACATTAGCATAATAGTAACAATCGCGACGACTATATTGTGTAATCTAGCTTTTTCTTAATATTTGTATGATATTACATACTTCATAACTTTATAATTAACATTTTCATATTATTAATTCTATATAATTATCAATCTTGATGGAGTTCATTACACTGTTGGATTTATAAACATGCACGATTTCAAAAAAAAAAAAAAATTGATTGCAATTTAAAACTATTTCCTCTCACCCACAGAAAACACTAAATTGAAATGACTTTTACCGTTTGCATGTATTTTGTTTTTATATCTCGAGGGCTTTAATATAATATTGCTCAGATTATATAAATAAATCCTCCTACTATTTACTACCGTGACTGATGTTATTAATTAAATAAATAATCAATTAATGATTTGAAGAAATGCATGATTATTTTAATAATTGAAGCTAATAGCCTCCATGCTTCATGAAAATCAAAGAACTTGAAGTCAATACAGAGAGATTAGACAGCCAGTACTTCATGTAATTATTATTACTACTACATATGACTCCATCTGGATCGAATTCTCAGGCAGAAGTTCTTTTAAGGAAAACATTCCAACAAACAACACAAAATAAAACGACAAGATTAGAAAGTATGAGACATGAAGCTAAACCAAGGACCTAGTTAATTAACGAACTGCTCTCTAGATCCCCTCTTCACGCCTCAGATTTCCTTTGCACATCTATCCCTCGATCATCGATTCCTGCAAAATATAAGCCCTAATTAAAAAAAAAAAGCAACCTTGCAGCCAAACAATCCTATTAATTAATTAAGCAGCGTAGGAAAAACACATATTTTTCTATGTATATATATAATTAAAAGATCACGAAAGGAATATTAATATCGTTTAATATTTATATTACCTGCATTAATTAATTCTTGCTGCCACCAGATCCAGCACCCGAGTTTGGAAGGTACCTAGCCCACTGTAGCAAAACAAAAAAAAATTTCAGAGTGCCAACAAAGATAGATCCATCGGAGCAACGATACTAATTTGTAGCAAATTAAAGAGAAGCTTACATTCTTAGCTGCAGTGCTAAAAGCTTCTCTGTGTGGTATCTCAGGATTGGCCGCTTTGATGCGCTGTATCTCCTCCCTGGTACGAGGGCAAGGATACTTATTTTATACTAATAATAATAAACATGTTGAAAAATATTTGTGTGCACCGTGTTTTCCCAAAACTGATAATGAAATTAATTGGGTTTATATATATATAAAACATTTCCATCGTCAAAACAGTGAAGGCTCGCAGGAGGCTTAATCTAGCAATATATATACACAATAATTTGCAGAAACATGTGTTCAAACAGAAAAATATCTTCTCTCTCTTACTTCATAAACCTATTGTAAGTAGATGGAAGTCGGTGTTTCTTCTCAGGCGCTGCAAAAAATGAATAAAAATTAAAAAGACAGAAAATCCATATAAATTTATGGGGAGAAGTAGCAAATGTAAACTAAAGTAATCTATTGTTATATATTCAAATCAAATCCAAATTAAGTTGGGGTTCCTACGCTTTACTACGAAAGGTACTTTGGGCACCAGAGGTTCGCTAGAGGTCGAAGAGGATGAGTGTTCGCCTTTTCTGAAATCAGTGCAAAACCCTTGCGTCTCCTTGAATAGCAACTTTTCATTACTAGAAACTCCCTTCGCAGTACACTATCATTCACGTAATTGTTAGAGAAACTGTTTGGGAATGGAAATAAATAAAGATTTAGCTTAGAAGTGTGAAAAAACTCTATAAACTTTTTAAATTTATGAAAGAATAAAAAAATAATGAAAAGAAAAATGAGTTTATAAACCTCAAATATTATGATTGCTAATGAAACTATATAATTGTTAATGAAACAATTATATTTTAAATTAAATTAAATAATTATTATTCAAATAAACTCTAAAGAAAATTAATTTTATTGGCATATTAAGTTTCAAGTATTATTTTTTATACATAAATACTCATATAATAACATTAAAAAGTCCGCTAAACAGTCAATTTATCATAATTTTTACCTAATTTATTGCATAATAAAACCCTAGACTGATATACACCTAAGAGAAGGGGATATAAATCATTTCCTTCTCTATTTAATTACTTCCAGACTACAGTAATTAAATATATTCATTTTAAGATGGCACGATTGCATGTTGTAAAGTTTTACCGCAGAGATCTAGCATGTAATTTACGTCAACCGATCATCCAAGAGAAAGAAGAAGGCGATTACCGATTTACCATGAGTATTTTATTTATAATGGATAGAAAAAAAAAAGAGTTTTGATATTTAACTTTATGATGGTGATGGGATCCTGTATTCAATTTAATCATCGCATATGACATATAAATCTACCTGAAGACTCAGATGGTGGTGATCAATATCGAGAAAGTTCCCTAGGTTGGGAGATCTGGTGCTGAGAAACGAGAGATTATTGCAATGACCACATTTGACCGTCACAGTGTCCAGCATCCTCTTGAATGGAATCCGGACCTGAACAATTGAACAATATTGGTAAAGAAAACTTCAAATTAAATTTGAGTGGGTACGTATGGCGCCGGTGCAACCAACAATCTAGCTATTATTAGGCTGCAAATGTTCAATCACCCATGAAATGAACTAGAACTTGTTGTGTAGAGTATACATGTAAAAGAAACGTAGAGCCACATTTTGCTTTCAATACATGTGGAAAATTATTTGAGGTCATGAGGTAATTGAGAAGAATAGATGTAAAATGATACCGCAAGAACAGTGTTGCAGAAGTTGCAACGGACATAGGAAAGATGATCAGATGATAGAACATCTGTGTCGATCACTTTCTCTTCTAGGTTCATTGTCAACCAAGAAGAAAGAACAAGATTGCAGAGTAGAGATGGCTGATTGCAGTGGAGGGTTTCTTGAGAGGCAGCAACAAGAAGTCTGGCTAGGGTTTGTGAGTATATAATAACAAGTGGGGTGCTTCAAAAATGGGAAAAGAAATGGCTAAGCGTCAAAAAGAAAATCTATTGCTACTAATTGTAGTCATAGGCTGATGATAGTACAATTACCAAATCAATTAACCTCAGATTTAGGTAGATTTGGTCGCTGGAAAAGTTTTCTTTCATTTTTAAATTAAAATCTTAAAGCAGTTATTACTCATAAAAACTTATATCATGAGCTAGTATCCATCAAAATTAACCATCCTTAATATATCATAGCTATTTACAGAGCCGACAAAAAAATAATAATTAACAAATACCAAATCAAGCAATTTCGTTTATATAAATATATCGTTTTATTAATGTTTTTTGATAATATATCGTTGTATTAATGTTGGTGCGGTTTTCCATGATGTTGTCGAATCAATTCTCCACTCACTTTCTTGCCTTTTGGTTTCACAAAAAAACCAACACCACCGTCCACGACGACATAATTGAAAATTGATTTGCAATAGTTTCTTGTGTTCCAGAGGTTGCCGTGTATTGTGAAAGTTGGTGAATCTAGCTGAAATATTAATTTAAAATAAAATAAATATTAATTTTTTAAAATACAAAAACATACAAACTACTGAAATCCAGCATATATATATATATATATATCTATCCCACCTCAAGCAAGAGCTCAAAATATTTAAAGTAAGCATAATTAATGGAATATCAACTAAGGCATGCCCTGAGCTCGAGGGTTATATATATAAAATGGATCGATAAGGAAACAGCTATTTAGCTCGTGTAATTGGTAGATTTATTAAGGGATCCTTAGTTCGAAGAGAGATATATCGTGCACTAATTAATGATTAACTCTGGTAGAAAATCATGATATTGGAGATTATTCTCCTTTCTTTCTCTGTTATCGTTTATATTATTGTCCCATTTCCTATATCTTGATGTCAATAATAACACATTTGTCCCCTATGAGGCACCGGCCCCTGAACATAATGCATTAACTATTTATTAGAAAATATCTTTGTCTTTAATTATTATTTATTTTGCATCTTTTTGAAAAAATCTTTAAGTTCGGAAAAACCTAGCCCTTTTTTTTTAAGTTTGGTGGTTAATTTAAGTTAGAACTCATAAATTAAGTGGTATGGTATTTAAAAAAAATATATATTATTGGAAATAGTTTTGGAAGACTTAAATTAATCACCAAACTACATCCCGTATCCTAAGTAAATTTCAAGAAAATAAATTTTAAATTGGATCTCCAACGCATTAACTATTTTGCATCCTCTTGTATGTGTCTAGTTACTCTTGAAATGCTGTCAAAATCAGAGTCCCAAGTACGTGTGATGCGATACTTTACAATGAATGTGTGGTCAATCTATTTATATATTATAATATTGCAATCTATTAACATAATTAATAAAAAAAGTATTGTCGCAGTGATAAAAATGTTAGTGCTCTATTTGATTTCTTTATTGCTTTCTTTCATGATTAATTTTAGGGTATTTAACCTCTTAATCAATAAGATTTTCTTACAAAAACAACGCCTAGCATTATTATTTATCATATATCATTTTTGTGTACTGCAACATGTAATTTAAATAATTGAAGGAATTCCAAATCGAATATATATATATATGGCTGAAATCCTTCAAGTTTCAAATATTTGAATGGTGTTTAATTTTTTTTCAAGTTCTTAATTGCTGTCAAGTTGTGTGATGTAAATTCTGGTTTTGCTCGAGGATATCTCGAGTAAGTCAAAATTAAGTGGCCAAGTACACAAAACCTGGTATATTATCAGTGGAGGAAGGATCTTGCGTAACTCCGCTGAGTGAAGTACGCTGTTGTCAAGATAGTACAAAATTAAGGCGGTGTCCATCCAAAAAGCATGAAGAGAAGCGTGATGGAGTGAAAAAGATAGTGAAGAGAGGGTAACCTGCATGGCTTCCATCTCTTGTGGGTGCAGTGCTGAACAAGGAAATCTGAAAGAGACAGATGCTACAGCTCCTGTCACCCTCGCCCTAATAAATCAAAATAGGAGATGGGTTTTGTGTCTTTTTGTATGTGATGGGACGATTCCTCAATTTCCGAACTGGGAAACAAAGCTATAGTGACACTTGGTATCCTCGCCTTTCTCTGCTGGTATAAACTGGGTTTCTTCGTCTAGCTCTAGGTGTCTATTGCCCTCAAGATCTCTCCTTAGACCGATGTATAGTTATTCATTTCCTTGGTTAGGTTTTTGATTACCATTGCAGTCTGATCGATACAGATCTTCGTGGGATGGCGTTGTTTCCCATGTCTTCCTTTGATTTCTTTAACCAGATTACCAGACCAGTTCATGACCCATATAGTTCTGTTCATTAACGGATTTAGCCACGAACATTTGATCTATTGCCACCCTCTCTCTCTTCCCTTCAAGGAAATTCAGATTGGACTTCTCCATTTCCATGTTGATCATCTGATCTGATCTCTCCTTTCCAAACCTCTCTCTCCTTTTCATTTCAAAAGTAGTTTTCTTTTTTGAACAGGTCTGCATCTTTTTTCAAATATTTTTATAGCAATCGTTTTTTTTCATATCTAACATTAACTGTCCTGTATTTTATTTATTTTTCACTTTCTAGCACTGCTTTAGTTTTTAGGCAGTTAATTCGAAGTTTTCAAATTTATATCTCATGTGTCTTCCTCTCACGGTTCAAGAGCGAGCAAGTGCATAATTTTTTGAGTAATTTTCTCATTAGTATCAACAAATAATATTTTTTTACAATCTTTTTTATACAGTTTTATCCAATTCATTGTTATTATATTTTTTTCAGAGCATAAATTGATTCATGATTTTATAATTTTATAATTAAAACATGCTTTCATGAAAATTCTATCTTTCGACTACATCGATGCCTTGCTCAGATTTCATGAATATGATGAAAGGAATGCATGTCCTGAATATTTTGTTGTATCTTAAAATGATGTTGGGATCTCAGAAAAGCGATTTGTTTAAAACAATATATCCCGTTTTAAAACAAATCATCCATGATAAGTTTCTTGTTTCTTTTTTTAGAACAATATATTCTATCATATTCATTCATGTTAAATTATTTGAAATTTTTTTATTTTTTTTTTACTTTCAAATTAATATTTTTTTAGTGTTTTGAAATCATTTTGATGTGTTGATATTAAAAATAAATTTTTTAAAATAAAAAATATTATTCTAATGCATTTCTAAATAAAAAATATTTTAAAAAGCAACTGCAACCACACTTTCAAACACCATCAGCCTTGCCACTTATTTTAGAGTATGATTTTAAGTTTCCATGGTCTGGTTTGCTATACCTACTCTTGATGAGTTTTACTTATCCTACTATATCCCGTTTATGTGTGAGCTATTTTCTGGAAAACTCTAAAAGGTGTGCCTTTTATTATTATTATTATTGTAGATGAAAATTGTTTATACACTAATAAAATAATATAAATTATACAGTTAAGGTACTTTAAATTTTAAAAAATCATTTTCGATACAAAAATTTTGTTGTGTTATTTTCAAGTTTAGTTAGAGCGAGAAAAGAGAGAGGGGTTGTTGAATTTCAATGATGAGAAAGAAGTTTGTTGTTTAAGCCATTTCTAACCACTAAAATGAGTTTTTTATTTTTATTTTCATGGGTTTCAAGTGATGATATAGGTTTGATCGTGGTGTTTTGAAGCCTTAATATTGTATGAAAAAACAGATCCAAGAGACAAATTTAATCCGGTTTCATTTCAGGTTTTTGAACTCCTTTTGGATTGATGGGTTGGTTTGTAGGTATTTCAATGGTGTTGATGATGTTTTTAGATAGAAATAACTTAAAATTGAGTTTTTAGAGCAAAAGAGACAGTGCCTTATTTTTCTAGTCATCATAGTGATGGTTGAAATCCAGATTTGCATGCGCATATTCTTTTTATAAAAAGTATTGTTTGTCCTTTTAAAAAATAAAAAAATAAAAATAAATTAAGCCTAGACGTGCGAGGCTAGGCTTTAAAATCTACCCAGATGCCTAGGATTTTCCTTGCAAGTGCCTAGCATGCTAGCCATAAACCTTAGTGTATAGACTCTTTTTTAGCTCCTTTATATATATACACATACATACAAGTCAAGTATAAATTGAAGAGGAAAATAATTTAACATGGTTAAGTTTATTATTTAAATCATATGTTTGGCAAGTTAAACCACAAGATCTAGATTTTTTTTTGTTTTTTTTAATTGATATTTTTTTTAATATGTATTTTTAAAAAATAAATTTAAAATTAATGTTTCAGTTAATATCACTTATATATGATTTTCTTTTTTTTGCTTATTTAACCTTTTTTGGATAGATATTTTTAAAAATTATTTTTTGTGCATTTAACTTTTGAAGATATTTTTCTAATTCATATAAAATTTATTTTTTTAATATTTTGTATAGATAAACTTTATTTTTGAAAATAAAAAAATATTTTCAGATAATATTTCTAACACATATAACCTTGCATAATATTTTTTCTATTTTATTTTATTTAATTAATTTAACATGTGTATCTATTTCTATTATGGTTTAATTGAATAAGGAAACTTATTTTAATAAATAATTTTAACAAACATAACTGAATAAATATATTGTTTTGCAAGATTGAATATCTTGATTTTTTTAATTTTAATTTTATTTTTCATTTATTAACACACGTAATTTTTAATTACACGTGTGTATAAACTTTATGACATGTACAAGGATTTTTTTTTTAAACTATAAATATGTGTTGAAAAAGAAAGCATATCAGAGTGTAAAAAAGTCTACTGATTTTAATAAAATGTCGTGCTATATTTATTATAGTGAGGGTTTTTAGAAGGACAATTTGATTATTAAGGATACTGGGAGGTAAAATAAAAAATAAAAAATAAAAAATGAGAAGGTTAGGCCTTTGATTATTTATTTTGTGATACAAATTAATGCAGCACAAGGACTTCCAGGCAATGAGGAGGTCAATTTACTCCTTGGCGTAACTATATATGTAAAGTTCTATGCATCTCACTGCAAGAAAATTAAGAGGCTGATTGGATAGAGGCACCAAATTAAGATGCCGCAACATCACTCTTCCTCACTGCACGTGCTCCCATTACCATTTGCTGGGCATAATTTTTCAATTAATTAACCTCGACTGTGTGTCACGGACAAACCATAAGCTCTCATGCCAGATATTGCGAAACCATTCACCAAGATAACTAGTCAAAGAATCACCTCGTTTTAAAAGTTTTTAGATTAGATTACAACATATTATTTATACAATCCTCTAGCATCAACAAGGTCGTTGTAGTATAGTGGTGAGTATTCCCGCCTGTCACGCGGGTGACCCGGGTTCGATCCCCGGCAACGGCGATTTTTTTTCTTATTTTATATTTTTTGTTTCAGAAAAGCTATCTAGCTAGCCAGTGGAGGGAACTTGTGATTTTCACTCCCGCCACTAAAACCCTCTCTCTTCCTTTGCGTCAAAATAATTTCGCGTTTGACTTGGCTAAATCTAAAGCAAAAGGAGTGGAAGAAGATCAAAGGGAGGAGGGGGTCTTTGATTAATTTCAATCGTATCTCTCTATAACGGTGCCTCCGGGGACAAGAAGCACTAAAGCTCTTCTAGGGTTCGTTCCTTTTTCTTTTTTTGAATTTCAATCGACTTTAATCCATCAACGCTCGAATCGTCGGTTCCTTTTCAACATTATTATTATTATTAAAAATTATGAACTGTTAGATTGCTATGTTATTTAAACTGATTCAACTAGTTTGGATTTACTCTGCTGCTTATTAGTTGATTTGCTATAGATTATAACAGAACTGGGCTGTCCGTTATTCATCTGTCATGTTATCCGTCGGCTTAATTCTGCTATTTTGTAGGGTCAAGATCGGTATCCTTACCCTGTTGGAATGCGTTGGCACTTCTGCAGATTACTTCAACTGATGGATATTCATGTTCCGGTCAAATTCCTGATATTGCGTGGCAGAAATTTCAAAAGAATTGTTGCCCTCACACAAAGACTTGGCATGGAAAAAGATTTTCATGCAAGATAGATGGCATAGAGGTAAGTGAATCTGGTTCCTTCCTCAAATCAGTTCAATTTTGAATTTGCATTTGTTGCAAATAATTATTGCTGTAGCAACGCCTTTATAATGTTCTGATATTCATCTTGCGGAAACTTGAATAAGCTTGGCTCACATCAAATACAAGTCTCTAACCCATGTAGCTAAGATGCTTTAACGCTCACGTTAGTTACATTTCACGGTATTAGATGTTACAAAAATCCAACTTACATAACCTCAATTTTCAGTAAGCTGGCATCTTAGTGGCTCGTGTTGTTCTTCTGCTCGCAACTCGTGAAATTATGGACTCTTCCTGATTACTTCGTTATTGTAACTAGAATTTGTTTATACCTTCTTGATTGCTGGGAAAGATACAGAAAGGTTACGCTTATTTTTAAAAACTTCCTTCTCTTGTGCATGAGAAATGTAGGTTTTTGGGTTCAAAAATCCATTTGTCCAGAGGTTACTTCGAGAACTGGTGGCAAGTATAAATGAAATTGCAGAACAGAACCCATTATCCCCTATCTTCCACAATGGGGCCTCTAGAACAGAGCAAAATAACCGATCCCCAGACGCGTGCACACATCCAGATCTACTACCCTACTTGCCAAGATCACGGGTTAAGGGAAAGGGACGTGAAATTGCAAACAAGTTCTTTGCAGTAGCTAACATCTTTATACAATACTGCTTGTTAGCATTTATTTTCTGCTAATATATTCTTTGCAGTAGTTTGCTTTTCCAAATAAATTCTGTGTGGTATAATTATTTTTTTAAAATTAATCAGTCTGGTGAAGTCTTAACCTCCAGAGATTGAAGATTTGAAGGTGATATGGGCCTCTAATGGAACCAGATGTTATTGTGGTAGTTTTAATTTAGTGCCTCCTTTCACGATCGTGAGAGGACATGGTTTGGATTTAGTAATTACAAAATCAAAAACTTATGATTGACCTGAAAAACCAAAAATGAAAGAAAAACGTTACAAACAGAGAAGCAGATATTATCGACCAACCAGGCCCATGCTTTCTTTAGCCGAATCGATATATTTTTCCTGAATTTTGAATTGATAAAAATCCTCTTAGGCCACTTTTAGGATGACCCAAAATCTGTTTGTGCAAGTCTTTGAAGCATGATCACTTGTGTTCTCTCTTAAAATTAGAGGACAGCATCACATACACAGTGACTTTTGAAGCCCTGGTGCAGGTCCATCAAAATATGAAGTCGAACTCAAAATCATCTCATGCGTCTGTCTCGCCTTCGTTTAGAAGAAAGGCGCGTTGGATCTATCATGGTCTCGGAAACCTGAAAGAATGTATGTTTTGCAATGTGAAGTAAAGCCATATCTTTTTTCTTTCCTGTGCACACGAAAAGAATCTCAATTTTATTGTCTGTTAAGGCGCTCTTCTTGCTCACAAGAAACTTCCGCCTTCCAATGCTTGGCACATTCCCATCAGAAACTCTGAACACGCGGGTGATGCTTCGGCCTCAACTCAAGCCTTTATCCTGTTGAAGTTAAATGAAACTATTGTTTTCCAAGAGTTGAAGAAAATCCAAACGAAATCAGATCCTTGATGGCTGGTAAAAACGCCAGCCTGGGCCATGATTAACTAGTGGGGCTCCAAGTTCTCGAAATTGTTCAGGCACGCACGCCCAACTCCAAAATCAGGTCATTATTTTCACCTAACGAAACAACAAGTTAAAGTTCGAATACCCTTCTTTCGAGTTTCAATTCAAATTAATTCTGCCCAAAAATCTTATCATCTCAAAATTTAAATTCATAAGGAGGAAACAAATTGTTGGCCCACCATCGAGTTTTAAAACTCGCCAGTCATCACAATCATTATCCAAACAAATGTAGAGTCATTGCTAAATATTCAATTTCAAATCTGATATCATCTAAAGCTGATAGCAATGTAGCAGAAAAGGTTACACCCAGCTAAGCACTAGGAATGCTCTCAAACTTCAACTCAAAAGGGTAAGAAAATTTTGCAATAAATAATAATGATGGACGACGACTAGACCATCATGATAAAGGTACAATGAAGCGGCTACCAGATTTAGTACTAAAAAGACAGACAACACGGTTTCGAATACTCTACTTTGAGGTACTCTTTGAAGATTTTTCCCCTGAAGAGTTGAGTTCATCCCAAGCTTCAATCCAAGTGACCATGGCATCAGCTAGCTTAATGAAGTAGGGATCAACCTTGCCAAGTTTCTCCTTGACCTGCTTGGCAAGTTCAATGTAGCATTGTTGAACAGTGACGCATTCCTTGGGAAGAACTGCAGACTGGAAGAATGGGATCAGGTCTTCCTGCCAGTAGATACCCTTGTACTCCTTTTTTAGGTTAACGAACGGGTTGCTTGCTTTGCTGTGCCAGATGTAGGGCAAACCAGTCTTAACTCCCCATCCCATATGGTCACATATGACCTACAAATTAAGCAAATACAGTACATGTGAGTTTAACCATTCAGAAAATATTTCTGTATCCATAATACATATGATGCCATCATTGTAGATAGCAACCTGTATGGAATTCGGGTAAAAAAAGTGCATTCATTCTCAGAGCATAGAAGCCTCTGATCTATTGGGCTTCTTTCATGGCTTTGTATTCAATGCACAGAAGAATTATTCAAGTTTCAATCAAACACAAAGGAATCTTCATTTTCTTGAGATGCCCAGAAGTCTCAGAACAACGTTTAGGATTTAACCAACAGCTTTTTTACTTAATTGTTAGTCTAATATTAGCATTTCCTAACTCACAGGACATTGTGAAAAGTAGTTTGGATGAGATTGCGATCAACAAGACCTTGATAAAAAAACAAGTCATGATAAGAGATGGAAATTTCATAGAAATTGCACCTTCATGCACCAGCCAGCCCACATGTCGTCATAGCGTCCAATTGGCTGGCCATCACCCATGAGCCCAAAATACATTGCAGGTCCAATCAATTCACGGTTGAATCCCAGATTCATACCGCACATCGGGAAAAGGGTTCCCTTAGGTACTGTCAGAACAGCATCAACATATCTGAAATGTAAAAGGAAATGAATAAATAAGGTCAAATCCCCAACACTGTTAATCACAAGAAAAGAAGTATGTAACCATTTTAACTTCCAGTTGAACATCTAAATACCGTGTATTTCTCTCACGAGGCTTCACAAGCTGGGTGGGAGCATCATAATCAGGGATATTAAGCCAGAGGCCATGAGAAACAGCAGTGGGAGCGCCTTCTCGAAGACTGAAAGGATATCCACGAACAAAGTCTGCACCTTCTCTGTATGGATCATAAAGAGTGTTGAAAAAAAATGGAGTGGATGGGCTTAGAAGGTTTTTGATGTGCTGCTCGAGTGCATTAATCAGTTCACCCGATGGATTTTTGGCAACCTGCATATAAACATAGAAAATAAGAAAAACATGAAATATTTCACAAGAAAAATAGGTGAACCAAAATAACATGTCCATGGCCTTCATCAAGCTATTTACTCGTTCTCTTTTGTTTTGATCACATTTGTATTCATTCATTTTTCTTAATGCTAACTACCAGAAGATAGATTAAACATGCCATCATCAGCACTGTACTCTATTGACAAGAAAAATAATGAGCCATGTGGGCATCATAGCGAGCCAAGTGCTTGTAAAGACAAAAGCACTGGCTTTCTGAGATGCCATTTTGCTATCAGATCCTCTATCATGCATAGAGACAACATCCAGTCTTTTATTTAGGATGTAAAAAGCATGGCATTGTCTGAAGAGGACCTTGTGACCAGATTTGCATCATGCAGCCAAAATATTCTTATTTTGGACTTCAACTGAGGCCTAAAATGAAGAACTCATTACCAATGGTTTCATATCTTGCATGACCTCAAATTCTAACCTTTCTATGTAAACGGAAGGATAGTCAACGAAGATCTAGCTCAGTGTTGAAGATTTAAGTTAACAAGCAGCATTTTATGCTTTTAGCTAAAGAAGCAAGAGGACCGATATCAATGTGGCAAAGCAATTCTTGTACGTTTAAACTGCAAATGCTGCAGTTGAAAGCAATCAAGATTTATAAAATGGGCCCACTTAACATTCAACAAGACACAAACAACACCCAGCAGGGAAAAAAATCTTCATAAAGTTCAAGATCCAGACATTCAAACGGAAAGTACAATACTCCACCGACACCACAAAATCCCATCAACACTCCTATATCTCTTCTCCAAATATAGCTCACAGGAACACAGAATCCCATGAAAAAGAGGATCCAAAAATTCTAAATCTACCATTAAATTACAAGCTCCATACCCCACAGATCAAATAAAAGGAATGAATAAAAAGTATCAAATAAAAGGAATGAATAAAAAGTCTTTCATAATTCAGGACACCACAAAAACTGAAACAAAAACTACTGAATTAACCCTTATAGAGTCACCTGGCCGAAATCGGTCAACTCAAGCAAAAACCGAAGCTAGATCTAAAACCCTTCATTAAGCAGATAATTCAGTAAAGGGTATTCAAATACGAAAGAAAAATAGGGAGGGGGGGGCTTACAAAGCAATCATCATCAATGGTGTAGATATACTTCTTCTTGGAGACCATGTAACCAAAGCAGCGACAAGCAGAATCCTTGAATGAGATGCAAGAAGCCTTGGGACCCAGAATCCTATTAATATCATTCCTATTGTAGAGCTCATAGTCAAAACCATCAGGGACCTTGATGATCTTTGATGGGTCACCATCTTGGACTATAATCAAGTGATATTGCTCAAAAAAAGGCCTCCACATCTCCAAGAAATCAAGGTTTCTAATAGTGGGTATCACTATATCGAGCTCATCTTTCAAAATCGGAGTGGGTTTGACAGAAGATCCTGCCATATTTTGCACAGACTACAGAGAAAGAAACGGGCCAGAAGCAGAAGACTAGTAGTGCAGATGGACTTCAACAAGAAGCGGTACCGCGCCTAAGGTTGTCTCCGATATATATGGAGAGAGGTTCTGAAGGACGACGGGTAAAAACGTAAAGAGCTCTGTTGCTCATGTAGAATATCTTTACATTTAGGTCACTGATCTTTAGGAATATTTTGGAGACGGTTCAGGTTCTTTTGACTTGATAAATATTAAGTATCAAGTATAAAATTTAAAGTACTGAGTTTTTAATTATGCATGATTTCATTATTCATCTTTTTATATATTATCTGGATAGATTGTGTAAAATTTGTTGTTTTTTTAATTTGATTCTCAAACTTTTTTTTTGGTGATTGAGGTCTAATTAAATATCAATTAATTTTGATTTCTTATGAAATGGTGGGATTAAAAAAAAAAGGACCTAAATAAAAACAACATCAAACATGGATGGTGTGTCATAAGTTTTGAAGAAGATGCACTTTGATCCTCAAACTTAAAAAATAACGCATATTATACAATTTTAGTAGTTCAATATTTTTCAAATTTAATTTTTATGCAAAAGTTTATTTTTTAATCTCTAGTTGACAGAGAAAAGAGAGAGGTTATTCCAATGGTAGAGGGAGAAACATGTCATTAACACCGAATTAGGTAACCAAAACCAATTGTGTCAAATTGTTTATTTGATGATGAGAGTTCATATTATATATATATTTTTTATCTTTAAAGTTTGTAAAAAAATAAAAACAGATATGAGTTCGGGTTGATTTTGGTTTTTGAGATATTTTTTTTTTGTTTTTTTTAGGTTATTAATGGGTTTATCATGATTTTTAAGGTGCACGTCAAAAATAAGTTGAAAACCAGGTTTTGGGTAAAAAACTTAATCTTTAATTTTTCAACTGCCACACCAGTCAAAATTTAGGCAAGATCAGATAACGCATCGTCTATATGTTTTGCAAAAAAATTGGGACATCCACCCCATGTGCAGCAAAAAAAAAAAAAGGGCTCAATCGCATAAACCCTAACAAAATGGGTAAAGCGGACTAGCGTAATTTGTTTATTTCTATTATCGTTTTATTGAATAAAAGTATTGTAATAAACAAAATTTAGAAAATATAATCAGGTAAATGTCTCTCGATTTTTCAAGTTTTATTTTTAGGTATTGTTAATGATTATTTATTTATTAGCACTTGTAGTTCTCAGTTTATTTAATTACATATATGGATAAATTTTTTTGATTTACCTTTAAACTTTTTAAATTATAAAAACACAATTTATTTTATAAAAATTTAAAATATTTGACCTGCGAGCGAAGAAGTAACTAGTGGGAATCTAAATGGCAGATTTGCCCCCTTATGAGATCTAACACTCAAATGAAATATTGTAGTAATTAAGTTTGTTAATGGTGGGTGGCCAAATAAAACCTGCGATGGATGGGTTTTCTTACCAGCAACGAGTTTCTTTATGGTGGAAACTGACGTTTTGCTCTTGATCTCTGTTCATAATGTTTCTGTTGCATGAATGGATCTCCAGGCTAAATAAAATGAAGAAGGAATCAGTCTCCTTTGGTTTGGTTCTTGATTAACCAAATTAACTGCTGGGAGGGTCGCCGTTAATTTGGACATGTTTCTCCTACGTGAGTCTCTGTGACTCTCCATCTGGATGTCTTGTAAGAAACGTGAAATTAATATTTTTCAAATCTAAAACCTTGTATTATTAATTAATGTGACCGGTAACGAAGAATAGGTGGTAGAGTGAGTTTTAGAGTATTTTTTATTTGGAAATATATTAAAATAATATTTTTTATTTTTTAAAATTTATTCTTAATATTATATCATCAAAATAGTTACTCTTTTGACTTTAATCCAAATACAGTACCAGGAAAAGAAAAAGGAACAAAAAGAAAGAATCCTGCAGGCTGCAGATTCAATGAACGGAGAGTGAGTGGTGGCAGTTGTCTTCTTTAAACCAATCCTGTCGACCTGAACCCCACCATCAATATTGAGCTCGTAAACAGACACCACAATACGTAGGCCATCAATGTCCATGAGGACAAAGCTTGGGTTCACATCATAGGTAATGTTGCCGTAGTCACCGGCGGCGGACCCTGGGTTTATAACAACGCCTCCCTCGTGTTTGTAAGCTGTGAATTGATGGGCATGACCGGTCACAAGTATGTCCACTTCCAGCTGCCTCCGGCGCTTTGCTCGTGAGTCTAAATCCCCCCTCGGAACAACCTTCAAACATCAAACCAACAAAACAAAACTAGTAATTACAAGATGAAACTCGTCACAAAAATCTGCAAATAGTTACTCTTTCTGAATTTGATATGAAAAATTATGTTAGATTTTATCAAATATTCTTTCTAATAAATCTCATGAATCCATAAATCCGATGTCAGTGGATTCTACTTATAGACACCATGAATCCGATGTTAAGATTTTGTTTTATTAATGTGGATGTCCGGGTTAATTTATGCGTACTTTAACTTAAAATTAACGATCATATAAATCTTCAATAGCTCTAAAAGAACTCAAATTTAAAATTACAAAAAAATAAATATAAAATCTAATTATTTAAACCCCTCCTCACCTCACGTTGAAGAAGTTATTTAAATGTGTGTGTATAGCACCACATTGTCGAGAAAAACAAATGATGTTGTGCGCGAAAATTTCACCAATATTTCTGACGCAATGATTTCCTAAATCACTCAACATTATGTTTTCGATATAGTTCATTTAAATTTTTTAATTCGAGTAATGGTAAAGACATTGAGAGTTTTTAGTTTGATGAGATATTTTATACACACACATTGCTCTCATATTAGTATAAAAGTGGATTCCATCAGCAGTTACTATCATGATGAATTCCGTAATATAGCTGAAATGCTTGATAATTAGTTTTGAGTAAAACTCTTACCAAATTTAGAGAGTTCATAACAGTTTTCTTCTTGTATTTAGTTCAAGATTTAAATCTTGACAGAAACTATCAGACCAACCCCCATAAATTTAGAATCTCTTCGATTATTCTTTTAAATCTAAGACTTCACCGGTATGTGATATTTGAAGTTTAATTCACCTTTTTACTAGAAACTACCTCACATTTATAAATTTAAATTAAAAAAAATACATTTATTGTATAATTTCTGATGAAATCAGGAGAAAACTTCGCATAAAAACCAGGATTTTCATGGTCTATACAACTGGGCCAAAACATATGATTTGGGCTTCGTGTGTGGCCAATTTAATAAGCCTTTATCATCTATATTAATTATATAATTATAATAATCATAATGACCTAGGATATTCAATTTCCATTTCTTTAAACTTGACCAAAAGGATTGGCAATGCTTAATTCCCCATCAGTTCACTAATCTACGATTGCAGTAATGAGGCCGTCAGCGTGTTAGGCTTCAGCTTCATTACTAATCTACAATCACAGTAATGGGGCCATCTTGGGTAGGTTTATTAAATTAATTAATCTCTCTATTCGGAGGATTAGTGGATTATGCATGCTATTTAAACTCTTGGGCTGGTAATGGGCTATTTAGTCCATTTACTCTTTATGCAGTACAGATGTAACACGAGCTTCCACTGTAGGCCCATAACGGTACAGTCTTCATTTTCATTTTCTTTTTGTTTTGCAACCTGTAAATGATAGAATTGTCATCTCAACGGGTAACGGAGACTAATAACTACATTGCAAAGTTTTAGGGTGTTTTTATTTTATTTTAAATTAATTATATTTTATATTTTTATATTATTTTGATGCGTTGATATCAAAAATAAATTTAAAAAATAAATAAATTATTTTAATATATTTATATAAAAAACTTTCTCAATATAAATAAATTAAAACCTGTATTTCTAATCAATATCATTAATTAACAGGACTGGAGCAGTTTCATCCTCGCGCATGTTAATATGTAACCACATGCTTTGCTTATTCAATGTGCCACCTGCGATATGTGTTCTTTTTTATCTTCCTCTTTTCGGGCCTTCAATACTTTGACACCCTTATGGGCAGTCCATTGCGTGCTTCAACCCTAGGAAATTTCACAATCTCTATTCCCTCGGATTCCTCCCATCTGAAACCAGAAAAAAAAATGATCTCATTAACAATAATAATAATAATAAAGAAGGTAAGAGAGCAATGAAGGAATTTATCGGTCGAGAGTTGAGCAATAGAATTGAACTGGTAAAACGAGGTAAGCCAACCTGTATTGTGTGACGAAGTAGTGAAGGAATGTTGCGATTTTAACCATGCCCAGTTCCTTTCCAGGACATAGCCTGGTTCCTCCTCCAAAAACAAAGCAGTAGTTGTGATTCTCCAAGCCATTATCCTGCCATTGCATTTGACTGAAATTCTCATTGAATTTGCACGGAGCGTCACATGGGAGAGAAAAGAACTAGAAAATACTTCTTACCATCCATCTCCTTGGATTGAAGGTTGAAGGCTCTGGATAGAGGATTGGATCGAAGTTGATCTCTCTCAAGGAAACATACAATCTCCATCCTTTTGGAACAAGGAACCCTGAAGATTTCCATGTACTAACATTACTTTACGGATATACAAGAGCGCGTATTAATGCTGGTGGGAAACAAGGATTCATCAATCAAACGTATACCGTTCAGTTCGATATCCTGATTTGTCTTCCTCAGTAGACCATTAACAACTGCAGCCAGCCTCGAGGTTTCAAAAATCACCTGCACCGAAGGAGACCGTAAAAAGCTCAGACACAAATTTTGTGCATTTAAATTCCGAGTAGCAGGGTGGTGGTGTTGATTATATTCAAATTGCTTACAGCGCGAGTAAACCTCATGCCCTTGTAGTCATCCCAGTCAATTGGATCCTCTGGCTTTCGTCTTGCTCGAATGGCTAAATGTTCTTCCTGGTTGAATAAATCAAATCAAAGAATTCTCATGACCAAGTACGATGATGACATAATTTTGACCTGATCAATGTTAAAATATCGGGCTCACTCTTAGTTCTTGGAGAGCTTTAGGGTTATCATGGACATACTTAAGGGCCATCATTATAGTAGTTGAGACAGTTTCATAACCCGAGTACAACATTGTTATAATTTGATCGATCATCTCATCATCGGTCAAATGGTATTTTTGATTTTCACAGCTCATGATTTGGCCAAGAATATCACTGTGGACTGCTGAAGAAGCTCTTCTCTCTTTAATGACTTGTCTCAACATTTTGACAACCCTTGTTCTTCCCTGTAAAAGACAACAGTTCCAACATGTAAAAGTTAATTCTGCTGTAACCTGGGGAAAAAAAATCGGTGACAGGATGAGATTAAGTCTTCAATAATGAACCTGCATTCCAGAATGATATGCAGTGCCTGGAATGTTGATGGCCAGTGAAATTGTCCCTGCTGCTAGCTTATCAAACTCTGATTTGAAATTATCATAAATCACACTCGATTGACTATCAACGATCAGCTTGAAGGCAATGACGAATGCGAACTGAAAAAAGAATCAATACACCTCGATCTATTTATCAAAATCAGAAATAAAAAGGGAGTGTCATGCAATACTGACAATATTTTATAAAAAAATCGCCTGAACTTCAACTATTGACCAGATCTCAATGTAACAGAGTTGGTTTTGCCATCATCAATTGAAGATTGAAATTCATACATTACAGTGGAGATTAACATATATACCAAAACATTAAAGCTTGTATACACAAACCTCAACGGTTCTGTCCTGGAGATCAATTGTTTTGCCTTCCCAGTTGGCAAGAAAGGATCTAACAGACTCATCGATGTTTAGCAAAAGATGGTCTTTGATCATGGTAGGGTTAACAAGGGAAAGTAGCGACCCTCTTAGGTATTTATGAGCAGAACCAGTCACAACACCAACGTTGTGTTTTCCTAGAATATCCTGCGAGGACTGAGGATAGCCAGGAACTAACCCTCTGGTTTCATTAAGAAGGATATATCTATTGAGCTCTGGATCCGTGCAAATAACGGTAGGGAAGCCCAAAACATGTGACCTAAATAAATTTCCGTACCTGTCGAGACAAAAGAGTGTAAGCCAAATAAAATCCCTCCATAATTAAATAATAAATCCCAACATTTAATAAAACTTAAATGTTGCAAGAACGAAACTCTTAGCAGATGACCTTTTTTTTTTTTTTTCCAGAAAGAGATTTGCAACCTCATATTCAGCAGAATATATCACTAGAATAGTTCATTTATATATATATATATATATATATATATATATAACAAGTTTTATTAGACAAAATCTGCCGAACGTGCGATGAATGATGACTAATTAATCAAATTTCAAAATTAAATTTTGTTAAGCTCCAAAACACTCTAGAGAAATTACTAGGGCGATCAGTTTCTGCATGGAATAACATTTTACAGGGGTTTCCATTCAGGGGAAAAAATGAAACCTTAAGAGGTGGAGATTGTTTTGCGTAAAATATTAAAATGTTTTAGATGTGAAATATTTTTTAATAATAGTGCTGAGGTGATGGTGATAATAAAAATAGTCATGGTGGTAGACAAAGTAATAATAAGATGATCGTGATAGTGATGAAAAAATAAGTGATGAGATGACAGTGCTAATGATAGTGAAAAAAAAAAAAAGTGGTAGCGAGATGAAGATGGTAATAAAAATAGTTAAATGATTATTCGTAAAATATTTTATATAATTTTATGAGTTGGAAATATTTTTTAGCAAATGAACTAAATTTAAAAATTGATTATATAATATTTTATATTAACCAGGTTTTTTATAAAATGTTTTACGAGAAACAAAGAAATGAATTTTTTTTTTTGAAAAACACATTTGGAAACATGCATAAGAAAATCTAAAAACATTTCCCTTAAAATATTTTATGCAAAACTAACAAAATTCATCTAACGGTCTGATTCCCTTACTCATCATCATCCAATTTTTTGAAAATGAAGACATAAAAAAAGAAGAAAACTTTAAATTATTAAATAACAAAATAATTGAAGTAAATCCGTGAAGGTACTCTGCTTGCTACAGGCTACTTCTAAAGTGATAGAATTACTATAAAACACTTGGGTTTTAGTTGCAATGAAATTTTTGCGTGTGGATCATCAAAAGGAAGACAACTTGATGATTGAACTCTCTGTCTAATATCCCAACAAGAAATTTTGGACCAGGAAAATCACACCTTGCTCTCTGTTTTTTCATGAAATCAGGTCCATGTTTTAGAAATTCTGCGGTCTCACCAAAGAGTGGCCACCCCATTGTCCCTGGTGGCAATCCTTTCCTTCCATACCTTATCTCATTCCATTTCATGGCAAAGACAAAGCAGACAAATAATCCTACAAACAACCAAGAAGCCAGAACCAATAGCACTGCCATTGATGCTCCCAGGAAAGTCTCAAACACAATCTAGAGAATGCTGCAAATGGTATGGCTAGCTCGGATGTTTCGCTAGAGGTGCAATATGGGGTCTCCCTGGACAAGTATTACAAGACGACCCAGAAGAAAAGAGAGCCGACGATATATGTATCGGCCAGGCCATGCACCTACGCAAATAATGTTTATTTTGCTCTTATAATGGCAACAAAATTATACAATTCAGTGCTCCTCCCTTTCGCACCAAGACTAAACAGCAACAATCGGTCTCTAGGAAATGTATTGGGTTGGCTAATTAATGCTTTCAGTGCATGGAGATATTGACAGGATTTGGTTTACCAGAATTAGAAAGAAAGAAGGAAAAAAATCCAGCTCATTTGGCCACACATAACTTTTGTCCTTGTAATGGCAACAAAATCACACAATTCAGTGCTCCTCCCTTTCGCACCAAAAATAAACAACGCCAATCTGTCTTACTCTCTAGGAAGTATACAGGGCTAATTAATGCTTGCAATGCATGGAGATATTGAGACTTGAGAGGATTTAGTTACTGTTGATGATGGGGCATAATTAATAATAATACAAAAAAAAAAAAAAAAAAACATTACAGCCGTTTGGGCAACCTAAACATCTGGATTTTTTCCAGCTAATTGAGGAATGCCAGCCCAAATGGTTGGAATTCAGCCCAAATGACTAGAATTTTCATCCCGGCATAGTCTGTTCAATTCTATCCTGACATATTTTTTTATTCATTTTTTTTTAATTTTCAGGAATCACTTACACAAACTTAAAAATAATATACTAAAAGATAACAAACTAAAAAAATAGAACTAAAGTTGAATAGAGTTCTCACACAAAATCTTAATTTATAATTTTATTAATGAATATTATCTTTAACAATAAATTATTTTCTTTACAAATAAGCAAAAAAAAAAAAATCTTTTCTTTTCCATTTTTTTAATATATTTTTTATTTTTATTTTTCTCTTCAAAAGTCAAAACCATCTCAAGGGTTATCCAGTATATACTATAGAAGACAAAGGATGAAAATGAATTTCTTTGTTGTCGGAAATTTTATTGATCCAAAACAGAAGACAGTTCCATCAGATGGCTAAAGTTTTGTGGGCCCAATAAGAAAAAATCATTAAACTTCCAAGTTATTTAAGGTTTCATACTAGATAAGGAGGTTATCTTGGGTCCTCAAGGCCCATTGGTCCATCATAGGAGTAAAAACAAAATTGGAGTCTTTGAAGCCCGACCCTTTTACCCGAAATTGAAAATGGACCTAGGGTTCCGGCACATTGAGATTTGAAGAGATGGCCACATCTCCCCCCTCCCTTTCTCCACATAAGTTAGCTTGGCTTGTGGTCGTCGCTAGGGTTGGTCGGTGATAAAATTGTGGGGCGCTCTCAGCAGTGGCACGGTCAATCATTACAAAGAGCTTACAAATTTGGAAACGTGTTTATACCGGTGTTTTTTAAAATTTTAATTTTTTTATTTTAAATTAATTTTTTTGAATTATTTTAATATTAAAAATATTTTTTAAAAAATAAAAAATATTATTTTAATATATTTTTTTAAAAAAATTTTAGACTAAAGACAATCATGTGGTCTTTTAAAAGTATATTTTTTATTTAAAATTAAAATTTTTAGATATTTTTGGGTTATTTTGATATATTAATATTAAAAATAAATTTTAAAAAATAAAAAAAATATTATTTTATCCGTTACTTAAACGACCACTACTACTCGCTAATAACAGAAGATTTCAACCAAGAAGTTTGATATTGAAAAGACCTTCTGGAAAACAGAAAAAAAACCTTTCCAAGAAAGAGTGGGCGAGAGAGAGAGTTTGACTAATAAAAATAAGAGTTGAAACAGAAACAGGATGCCGACCCTGACGAAGCTGTACACGATGCAAGAGGCAGCCCAACACAACACTCCTCAAGATTGCTGGGTCGTTATTGATGGCAAGGTAGGTAGTAGCCTTGGCATCCCCCCCTCCTCTTCTCTTTTCTCAAATGATGTAAATCTGTTTTTACTATGCTTACATAAACTTTACTGGATTTGCTACCTCTATTGTTTTGTGATACGATTTCAATCTTAAGGGTTCAGTATTTAGATGAGCATTATATTAAGTTCATTAGAAAATTTAGGTCTTTGTTATTTTTTCCACTTTGTTCTAGAGTTTGGAGTGTTTCCATGAGGTTCAGAGTGTTTGGACGCACATGCCCTTTGTAACTATTCTTCCGTATGGGAAACGGATCTTCTATAGTAAATCCGTAATTTGCTACATTCAACTTTTTAACTAGCATCTATACTGAGATTTGCACCATTGGATTGATTGTTTTTCTTTTTCCTTTTGTTACATTTACTGTATTTGCAAAAAAAGAAAAAGAAGTCAAATCCCATTACTCGCTTGAATGTCCCATTTCATATTTCTCCTTTTGGAACCGTGTGGTGAAGAATTGAAGAAAACTAAAAGAAAAATGCTTTCTACACGTGTGGATGATTTTCAAATAGCTGTTGAATTTGTAGAGACTGCAAATGGTTGGCAGGGCTTTGTCTTCGCTTCTGTTTAAAATGTTTGGTCTGTAATCTGATTTAAACTGATTGAAACTTTCGCCCTTGACTTGAACTAAAAGTTCACATGTTTTCTTGATAAAAATTGGATTGCAAACATCTGTCGCTAGCATGCTTTGGAACATTAGTCTGGGTGGCCCAATTTAGTTGCAGTATGCAGTTGGAAAATGAGTAGACTAGAAATGCTTTGTGTGCTCTAACGAACCACCCTGTACCGAGTACCACCGCTTAAACAACAACAGATAAAAAGCACTTGTATTTGTTGTAAATTTGTCACACCTTACTTGCCTCCTGGATGTTAGCCCACTGACCAAGCATCTTTTACATTTTACTGTCTGAATTTTTGTTTTCTATGAGAACTTACTATCGATATCCTGTAACTTCATGACCCATTTGATGTAGGTGGCAGAAGCTGAGCTTTCTTTAGACTTTACCAGCTGAGTTATATAACCAGCAATGCTATGTCTCTGTTTGTGCTGATAAAGGCTCCTTGGGTGATTTGAATTTTTTGGTCTGGTTGCTTTAATAGGCTCTCTAGAACAATTAGATGCTCTCATTTGGGCTAATTCATCTTTGACAGTTGCTTGGCATCTGTTATCTTCCTTAGTTCCTTACATCTTAGAATGAACTTGTATGAAGTATATATGGTCCCTGTTAAATTCTTTGTTATCGCATGCCAAATTTGATGTTTCTATGTGTGATTGCTATAGTGATCAGCAGTTTGCACCATGGAAGGTTTACCTTGGTCCCATATAGACTGCAATTATTTTCTCTCATACGTGAATCTTCTTATTGTTCTCGTCTGCTCTTTTTTATTGCTGAGATTGCTCATGGGTGGGTTGGGCCTGTCTTGACTTTGGGTTTGAGCCAATGAGGAAATTTTAGTTTGAAGTTACGTGCAGATATCTTGTTGGGCAGTCATGCTGTCACATAGTTATGTGGAATTTGATGGTGTCAGGATAATGATAATGGCAACAAACATCAAGTTAGTGGTTTAGATTTTTTTTTTTTACAGGAACAGTTGTGATATGACCAAAGCGTTAGTTGGGAGTAAATGCTTTCTTGGATACTATTGATGACACCAGCTTGTATATATTTTTCTCTCTGCTGCTAGCCTTTTGTGCCTATATCATGAGTGTTCACTTTACCAACTAATTCGGGGCATGTAAAAGATGCTCCATATTTGGTGATTTACCATCATGATTTAAATGTTTCACCTGTGTTGCTGGCATGCAATGGAGTTGTGTACATGCAGAGTAGCCATTGATGTTACTATTGCAAAGATTGTTTGCGTGTTCTAAATCTATTAGCTATAGACTTATCTTATTTATTTTTGAATCACTCCCTATTTTGCCTTGCTTTTGAATCACATATCAATTTGATTGTGTCCTCGAATTGACATTCTATTTTGTTATATACCGAATCAAGAAATGTTATCATTATGTCTTACTTCTTAAAGACACGAAGTCATGGTCTTAATGTCTTTACTGAAGTCATTCATACCAAAAGTAGACATGAATTCCTGACTTTCTCCTCTTCCATAATGTTTTCCTAAAATGTTTTTTTATACCAGGTTTATGATGTGGGTTCATACTTGGATGAGCACCCTGGTGGAGATGATGTTATCCTTGCTACAACTGGTATTTACTTGCATTTTCATCGTATGAAGTTGAAATTGCATTGTGAAAAATATCAAGAAGTATGTAATGACGTAGCATTATTGATATTAATTATTAGTCTAACACTGTGCAATGTTATTGAAGGCAAAGATGCAACGGATGAATTTGAAGATGCGGGGCACAGCAAAAGCGCCAGAGAGCAATTAGAAACCTTTTTCATTGGTGAGCTTGACCTGTCTGCCACAGTTATCCCAGAACTTGAAATCTCCTCCAAGAAACAAGCAGATTATACCCAGAAGCTCAAGGATTTGACAAAGCAATACTGGGCAGTTTCTGTAGCCATTGCTGGTGTCTCAGTGGTTGGCTTCTTGTACTTACGCAAGAAGTAGAGGAGCTCATCCTTTTTTATCCTCTCTGCAGGGAACGCATTTTTTTATCAAATTTTGAATAATTAGGGGAATGATGATTGAGAATAGCCCATTGTTATTTATAAAAAAATTGAAAGACTGGGAAGACTACACCGGGTCTTAGATTGAAGCATGATGGGGAGTGCCATACGCCTAATATTATTGAAAGAAAGGGGGGAAAAAGACGTGGTTTTTGCTGTTTTTTCTTTTATTGGCACCTTGCTTCGTTTCTTTTTAATTATTGTTTACATTTAAACAGGTTAATTACATAATGCATGATTACTTGTTGCGCACTGCGCAGGCTTGGTTGCCTATCAAGGTCCAAGGCTACTAGGAGCTCGGAGAGAAGTTGAAGGCCTTGATGCAAGGAGGATGATTTTGTGTATGGTGCATCCTTAGTTGCTCTACAAAAGAGATGAGCATCAATATATTTTTTGGTTTGATGATGGGGTAATTAGACCTTTAATTTCCCCCCTCTTGGAAGGATGAACTGTTTCGTACTTAAGATGTATCATATTTGTACATCTTTTTTCACATTCGTGCTGGGACTCGTTTTGTCCAGTCACTATGATATAGTTCCCACGGTTGCTCTAGATACAGCTTCAACAGGATGTTGCGGAAGTAAAGTCAAATACAATTCGAACTTGTATAGGAATCCGAGTCACCCTTTTTCAAAAGAGAAGGGGAACGAACCACTGAGGCTTGCGTCAAGCAGCATAACCAACTTAAGATCATGAACCGTAGTTTCCAACGTAACCTCCAGTTTTGGAGTGTAGGAAGAGTGTCTCAAGCTGGATAAAGCTGCTTGAGCTCTTGCCAAAGGATCATGTTCACAACTTATCAGACAACATATTCTGTTCCTGCAACTCAGAATTGTGTATCAGCAAGCCGAGGAATATTCTAAAGAGACAAGCTTATATTGGTTCCAATATACTTTATTGGCGGCAGAAATCTCAACACTTCTCAAACTTCTGCCATAATAATATAACTCGAAGTGCTTCCACTTGTGATTTGATCGAAATTCCTATTAGCCCCTTAAGTACTCGGTCTTCGTATCACGCCAGGAAGCAGCAGAAGAGAGCAGCAAATGCAGGAATTTTGATTGATTGATAGAAACGAGACGAAACGAAACAATATGGCGGCACAGCAGCAAGTACAGAAGAACACCCTATACGTAGGAGGATTAGCTGAGGAAGCAAACGAATCAATACTCCACGCCGCTTTCATTCCTTTTGGTGACATTAAAGATGTCAAAACCCCTTTAGATCAAGCTAAACAGAAACACCGCTCTTTTGGCTTCGTTACTCTCCTCGAAAGAGAGGTCGCTGTTGCTGCCATGGGCAATATGGACGGCGCTGAGCTCTATGGTCGTGTCCTCACCGTTAATTACGCCTTGCCCGAGAAGATTAAGGGTGGTGAACAGGGTTGGGCTGCCCAACCAAGCAAGTATTTCTCTTTGATTCTTTCTTTTTTGTTGGTTTTGAACCCTAATTCTTGAACTTGAGTTAAATTATGGTTTTTAAGAGCAATTGCCATGTCCCCCCCCCCCCCCCTAGAGGTTTAGGGTTTATGGGGCTATTGGAAATTTTGTATTTTTAAGTTGATGGAAGAGCGAATACACGTTAGGTTTGTTAACGAAAAGCGACGTTCTTTGTACATGTGAAGGGATGCAAGGTGTGGTGATTTTGATTGAGTTAGCCTGAATCTGTTGACAATGGTGGCTTGGGCTGATTATTAATTCCAGTGTACTTGCATGTTCTAGGACGTTGCTACATTATGTTGGCGCTGGCTTCAGTTTTTAGGCGTTCGATTTGAGGTAGGAAAGGAAAAACATTGCATCACCAAAGAAAAAAGAATTTTGGACTCTCAAAATAATTATAATTCCAGTGGAAAGAATAGCCTTTTGATGTGAAAATAATGAACACGCCATTGCTTCCCTTTGGGATGAACACTTGCAATTAGTTGTTTGAAACTTGGGGGGTTTGCAATCATTCTCATGATGACATTTCATAATTTTAAACGTTTTTTTTCTTAACTATGAAGTTCCAAATTTGATCTTATGTCCGTGGGATTGAATTTGTTCCTGGGCTGATGCGGACACATGGTTTGAGGGGCAGCAGCAAGAGGAGGAAATGCAGCGTATGCAGGCAGAGAACAGGGCTGCAATGCAACCTGCAGAGAACTTGCACTTGAAGAAAATGGCGGAGGAGCGAGAAGGGGAAAAGGAATGAAGCTCGTTATCTAATGCGAGGGCTGAAGCGGAGGTTTTGAAACAGAATAATAGCCTGTTTATCGGCTGTTGGTTTTCAAAAAAAAAAAAAATTAAAAAAATATTTTTTTTATTTTTTTAAAATTTAATTTTAATATTAATACATCAAAATAATATCAAAATAAAAAAAATAATTTGAAAATAAAAAAAAATTAATTTTATTAAAAATACTTTTAAAATATAAAAACGTTATAACATCATTTAAAAGTCGTGCATACTATACTATTTTTATTTTTTTTATTTTTTTTAAATTTCAAATTAATATTTTTTATATATATTAATATTAAAAAAAATAAGAGGCTTGTTTGTGAAACAAATTATCTCGCTGTCATGAAACGGTTTTTCGTACTCCCTCGCTTGGATACATGGATGCAACTTCTCACAAACTCTCTTTTGAGAGCTTGTGGGTGCCAATGGATTTGACATTCTCATAGATGAGCATTTGCCTTTCGTGCCGCTGCTTTAATCATTCCGTTTTCCACTTGTTAACATCTATGGTGATGTGATTTGATAATGATTTGCTGAATATTTTTTTTGGCCTAAGGTAAAGAAATGTTTTTGGTTTACTAACCTTGTTTTTTTTTTCTTTAATCATCGTGTGGGATTAAAAGTATTCTTATTTTTTAATAAATAAAAAAATAGCTAATGTATAAAAGTTGGAGACACTCGCGCCCTTCTGAGAGCGCTTGTAATGCCTCCTGATGACTGTTGATCACCTTTCGAGATGGCGTTTGAAGTCTTGCGCCACCCTTTACATAATGGGTCAACACGTGTCACGACAAAACTTTGATAATAATTTTTCTTCTCATCTTTTTTCTCTCCTTTCTATCTCAAAAAATGTGCTAGCCTTGTAACATTTTAAAGTGGTAATATTTTTTTAATTACATCGAATTTGATTTACTTTTTTTTAATTTTACCTTTGGCATTTGATTTTTTTATGTTTTTTTATTAAATCTGATCTTCATTATTTTAATTCCTATTTATTTTGCTTTTGATCTTTTTTTTGTTGGGTTTTATTTTTCAATTTAATCTCTAATCATTTTATTTATATATTTTTTTGTTATATTTGATCATTATTTTTATCATTGCAATTTATTTTATTTTGAGTTCTCTTCTTGATTAATTGTTTTTTGGTAATTTCATCCATCCTTGTTTAATTTCATTTAATTTTTATATTATATTTGATGTTTATTTTTTTATCGCTTTTAAAACCCGACCCGATATTCAACCCCTGTCATGTTCTAGGCCATAGGTTGGGTCGAATGACCACGGTTATTAGGATCAATTAGATTTTTTTATTGAGCATGAAGTAAAAATGATATTATTTTGATGAAAAAAATAATTGCAAAAAATAAATTAATTGGTTCTGATATAATTTTTCCCTAGCTAATCGTTTGATTTCTTTATTCAACTAAAAAAGTAAAAATGGTAATAAGATAAAAATCTTGTAATTAAAATGAGATATCAAAGTTGGAGCATAATATGATAGCATCGTGGTAGATGAGAAAACAACAAAACTTGTTTAAACAATGTCTTTGAAGTTAACAGAGCATTCAAGGATATCGTCTCATAAGCCTCTTATCCCTTGAGATCTTGCATAATATTTGTAGATCCGAGCTCAGATCTGTTAAGTTTCAACAATTTTATTTATTTTTTTACTTTTAATGCAAGTTTATCATGTGTGGACTTGTATATTAACATGGTGTTTTATTACAATTTCTTGTTCTGAGTTATATTATATCGGTATACCACCCAAGTTACGTATAGTTTGATGATATGTTATATATATCATTTCCTGTTTAAATAAATTTCGAGCAGCAGCTTCCATTGTTACCTATCGAGAAAAAAAGTACCGTCACTTTCTTGAAAGAGATGAGAGATGCTCTCACCATTATTTTAAGTTCATGATTATTGAGAGTAGTAAGTGAAGAAGCTAATCATGATTTCCATGGAAAGTGATGTCACGTTTAAGGCAGGATTCGGTTTCTGTTCAATCCTCTCCTTTTTCTTTTTCCTGCTTACTTTCCCTTCAACGGCTTAATCATCAAGTCCAACAGGAATGTACAAGCAAATGGTACGATGTCAGTTGGTTGTTTTTTTCAGTTAAGAAACTCAAAGTTTATGCATGCCTGGTTGAACCTGCTGATTCCAGTACATTGCTATCCACAACCAAATTATTCTGAAGAACTAGAACAATACCCGACGGAAACAGGGAAAAAAGAGCAACAATAATATCAGATAGCATAGAATCTGATGCTGCATTTGAGCATTTCAGTTCCATAGATTTAAGCCCCGAGGGTGCCAGAGAATTTCGGTGTGAACTGTAAACCTTTTGACTTGCTGTCAATGCTCGCTTGCATGCAACCTGTAGGGACTAAATGCCAGAGTCAAATTATCTCTGAGAAAAAAAAAGAGAGAGAGAGCAAGGGAAGTCCTACAGAATGTCATGGAACTTGTAATCTCTCTGTAAAGCAAAAGACAGAATCTCTTTTAACATCCCGTTGGGCTGGCTCTCCCGTGAACTATTATCCCACCTTCATAATCCATCCTAGAAGAAACAGAACCAGGAAAAGTTTTTGCACCGAGGCCCCAACTTTATTCTTCATACAAAAAGGATATCACACTTCTCCAACTCCTCTAAACAAGAGGGGATAAAATGGAGAATCTAACCCAAAGCAAACGAGAGAAAAGGGAAAAGAAGAGGGGGGACGCGGGGGGCTGCTAAATAGAAAGAAAAGGATCCACGGGTGTTGAGTCCGTCCACTACATACAAACATACACATCGGCAGTAACAGCTTGACTCTACTCAGAAAATTGAAAACCGTCTAGTTTTGAGGCAGCTGGCTTGTCCAAAAACCACACCAGCTTCCCTTTTGTTGGCTGTACCAACCGTGCAGGCAATGACAGGTAGTCCGGTCCTACATCATCAATTGCCAAGTGTACAGCCTCTGCTTTGCTCTCACCTGTCACAACCACGGCCACATTGGATGCTGAGTTGATGACAGGCAAAGTGAATGTGATCCTCTCCGGTGGGGGTTTGGGGGAGTCGGTAATAAAAGTTACCCACTCCGATTTCTCGTCAAGCATAGGGTGGTTAGGGAATAGCGAAGCAACATGACCATCAGGACCCATTCCAAGAAGGATGAGGTCAAACTTGGGGCAGTCACTATTATCAGACACATTAATTGTCCGTGTTTTCACTAACTGTCGAATATGAAACTCATAGTCATCAGCAGCTTCCTCTGCTGACACTGAATCGTTGATAGAATTCACATGACTGGGTACCACGGGCACCTGCTAGCATAACATACATACAATGATAAGAACGTAGGTGACTGTCAAAGCATAATCACACAATATAGAGACAAACATCAACTTTCTGATCTCATTTTTATTTAATGCTCATATTCATGCAACTCTTATTTCAGATTAGTACTAGTAGGGTAATTTTCACAACCACCCTTCGCAACAAGGAGTGTGAAGCCCGAAAAAGCCTGCAGTGTTCACAAAGAGAACACCTTGAATAAGGCCTTTGTTCTAAAATTTTCAATATTTCTGCCATGTCAACTACATTGAACAGAATCTGTTGAATACAAGATGAAAGAAGCTGCTTAAGATGGTGGATTGAGATAGACAGAAAGAAGAGTGGCTGAGGTGGAAATGGAAGATGATTGTCAAAGATCTACTCTGGAATATTGGTCTACATAGTACAAAAGGAAAAAATGATCGATTTTAAAAAGCCAGTCCAAAGTAGGTGGCATTTTCAGCTATATTGAGATGTGCAGAGCAGAAGTGTATAAAAATAGTCCATTTATAACAAAAGAGAAGATCATCAATGAATGAGCAGATGAACAACAAATACACAGAAACTGCCTTTGACAGAGGTTAGTGCTATGTAGAAACTCAAAATTATCCCGTTATTTAAGGTGTTTGTAGTAGAAATGGAGAAAAGCATCAGCAATATAGAAGCCATCCTAAGACATCTTTTTTAGCTGCAAAATTCATTGAACTGCAAAAATGTTGATATTGGATGATAGCAGTGGTTTGCCAGAGGGTTTGAAAAGAAGACAAACATTGTAGAAGAATTAAAATAGACTCGAAAATGAAAATGCATGCAACAACACAAAGTGGAAACATGAAGCTCATAGTACTCTTTATTCAATGCAATATCACAACACCAGAAGTCTACAGTCAGCTAATCACTAGATGAGGTGGTTTCATGAGAGACTTGGCATCAATTATAAATGCAAATTATCCACCCAAAACAGGAAAACCTAAGCATTGCATGGAATCAAGACAAGATTTGGGAGGTGGATTTATACTAACAATGGCGTCACGTTAAAACCAATGCATTTGCCGATTTAACACGAAAACAGAAGAATTGGTACTTGATTATTTGGTGAACAAAGCAAAGAAATCAAGATGCAGCAAATGCTTGACCAAGGCAGCCACTTTAAAATACTTCAGTTCAATTTCCTTCCGTCTTTTTGGAAACTGATAACAGCATGCTTGTAGAAAAAGGAAAGTTATATATGTATATATAAGAAACTAACAACGGCACAAACCTTCGACAAAAGACCATCCTTCGCAAGCTTATAATTGCTATCAGCATGAGTTTTCCCCACCACACGTTCATCCGCCCAAAATATATACCATTTAGCCCAGTCTACAGTCTTGTGATAAGGAGCTTCACAAAGTTTCCTGTTATCCACCAGAAATTTAAACAAACACACAAACATCATAAAACCAAAAAATGAGGAAACATGAAATAAAATTGCATAAATACCCCATCAAGCCAATGAGGGAACCACCAGATATGGCAATGGCAAAGACACCCCTCTCCTTCACCGATGCCTCTGATAATTCAGCAATATATTCTGCCAAATCAGTGCCAAGCTCATCCAAATTCTCATGAATCCTCAACTCTCCTCTATCTTTATGAACCCTAGAATGAGCCATCCTACACAACAAGTTTAACAACTCAATCATTAACATATTTAACAAATGAACACCAGGAAACAAATTTATGGTCAAAGGAGCAACAAAACATAAACAACTTAATGGCAACAATTAAAGAAAAAACATAGAGAGAACCATAACGTCAAATATCCACCAAGTGTCGCAGTTTGTTGGCAACTCATCCAATACAAAATTCATGAAACAGCAAAATTCTCTCATATAAACAGCAAGCAAGAAAAATCACTTGATACATTCAGTCCAAATTGACAAATATAAAATGGAAATCCAACTATAAATGGCATGATCATTATAATTCAAATATCAGTGCCAGAAAATAAAAGGAAGATACATTAAACAGAGAGATTTCTCAAAAATTAACCAAACCCAGATCAGAAAAACCATTAAAAAATTATACCAAGCCCCATTACACCAATAAACCAAAGCAACACAAACACGCATACGGATTTCTCAAAATAAATGAAAAGGAAAGGAAAAAGAAAAAGACTCTCGCAGTAATACATGGAAACAAGTGCTTACAAGGAAGAAGGAGAAAGAGAGAAAGAAAAGAAAATGGAAGATGGTGATGATGAAGGGTATTTATCGACACAAACACGAGATTATTAATATGCATGTCAGCCTCTATTCTCTCTCTGTGTATACATATATATAATAATAAAAAGAAGAGCTGTAGACGCACAAGAAGAAGAAGTTGTAGCAGAAGTAGAAAAGAACTAGAAGAGAACAAATATTACCTTGTAGGTTTCCACGTGTATCCAATGATCGTGACAAAACACACGCACACAACGTAAACGGATAAATTTAGACTGAAAAAACAAAAGAAATTCTGTCTGCTACAACTTCTTCTTCCTCCTCTTCTGCGTCTACTATTCTTCTTTATATATTTTATATAAATGAGAGAATCTCTCAAATGCTTGATCCTCTCCTGTCTCTCCTCCGTACTTCCATTCCATTACATCTAATCTACCCCCAAAATGTGTTTTTTTTTTTTAATAACAAGATTATTAATTACCAATGATACATGTAATATAAAAACCACTGAGTTTTGTTGTTGACACGTACTGATTGGTATTGATTGGTCTATCTTGTTTTTTTCTGGAAATAATAAATAAATGGATAAATCAAGAGGAGCTCACAGAGTTTGTGACAGAAAGAGAGTCTCATGGCACCAAAAACCTGTCCTGATCATTTCATGACAAATGTACCAATAGAGACTTTCGTCTTCTTTCACTGATAGCTAAAACTTACCCCTTTCTTTTTTTCTTCTTTCACCAAGGGATTTTCTTCCTTTCTCTTGTTCTCCTTACTTCTTTCTTCAGTCTCTTTGATCTTTATCATGTACAAGCAATCACTTTTCCTTCCCAGTTCTATGTTAGTTTTCTTTTCTCTTTAGAAAATCCTCTCTTTCCTTTTTATTTTTTTTCGGTTTCTTTTCGCTTCTCCCCCAAAAACCAGCTAATTTTTTAAGTTTTCAAATGTATTTGTGCGTCTGTCTCACACTTGACCTCTCTCAAATTCTTGAACCTTGATCCCCATGTATTCCTCCACCAGCTAGGAGCGTGTAATGTATAATCTTGCACATTGAATCATGATGCACGTACAGTGCTTTTATGCTAGCTATCGATTTACAATGGGCGGCCAGAATGATTTCCAGAATTTAAAATTTTGCACACATTTACAAGCTATGTGTATATATACATATAATATAGTTTTAGTGGGTAGCATGATTATATTATATATTTTATATTACTATAGTAATTTGTAGTCTCCAAAGCAATGTATTTATAATTTTTTTTTATCGTAGTTGAAAGTGTTTTAACTATGCCATCATAATCTTTTGTAGCAATTATTTATTTGGCATAAACAAACTTTATGTCATCTTTCATGGTGTTTGTATTAAAGATGTATCATGTCAGCCATCATTTTCTTTAGTTTCTCCAACTTCCTCCACCACCATAGAATAAAAGAGAGGGAAGAAATTAATGAGGAGCATATCAAGAGAAGTTTGGAATCTCATGCTATCAATATCAAGCAATAGTTGCAGAACGGAGAGAAAGGGAAGGGGTCTCGGAAGTAAAAGTTCTTTTCATAAAAAAAGCACCAACAAATCAAAACCCCACATGATGACAAATCAAGAATTGGTTAATATAAGGAGCCCAGTTTCAGGAATCTATCGCATTATCAAAAGGGACTACATCCTGATGGAGTCATAAATTTGTTTACCCCTTTTAGGCAGTAGCAGAGGAACCATGAAATGATGTCTTGTTGCCTGATATTTTACCCTTTCGATTGCAACCTTGACCAATAAAATAAACACCTCCGACCATGCCCTGTCAACTGGCTACCTTCTTCGAGGAGAACTTCTCATCTTTAGCACTTGTTTTTTCACAGGACAAAGAAAATGGCAAGAAGGAAAATACAAATTTATGAAACCTTTTTTTATACAATTCAAAGATAATGATGATAATAAAAAATGAAAAAAAAAAACTATGCTAGCTGTGGTGATTGGGGGGGGGGGTGATTATCCTCATATATATTATAATGCGAACACTAGTTCACATTTTTATTTTTTAATCTTCTTCTCCCCTGGTCTTGGCTAGAATCTAAATTTGTTTCCCTCTTAATAACAAGCACTTCAAATTTTATAATGAAGTTCTTGGCAAAGAACATCTTGAATTCACTCAAGGGAAAAGTTAGGAGGTTCCATGTTATTGTTCATCATGGTTGCGAAGAGAGGAAGCCATGGGCTGATTGGTTGGAAAATTTGAGTTTAGAGATTAGAATTCATTGAGGTGTCATGACCCCATTAATAAGCAAAGGAACCATTGTTTTTATATTCTTTTAAAACCAATCTAGAATTTGCTTCTGAAGACAAATCTAGTCAAGTTTGGAGCGAGATTTCGTGCCTCCCAACTTCCCAACATGTATATGATATGCGCCTGGTAACTGCTAAATCCTATTCCCTTTATTCCAAAATATAGTTTTTTTTCTTAATTAGATACCTTAAAATATATATGTTTTATCAAAAGATTTGAGTATAAATTTTTACTACTATATCTTTTTTTAAAAAATAATTAAGTTCATATATTTTTCTGCTCAAAGAACAATGTGTGGGAGTTGATATAATATCCAATATAAGATTTCTGGGATCTTTTTCCCCGACTTGGGCCGTTTGCCATCCCTGATCAACCATTCTCATTATCCAAAGCACCTTACATTAAGAGAATTTTATTTTTTAAATTTTTAAATTTTAATCAATCTATGATCTATTCTACTGGGATAGAGAGATATCTCAATTTAATCTGATTATTATTACATTTTACCTTAACGTAATTATTTGCATAGAAATGCATAATAATATATATAAAAATGGTAACAGATGCTTTTCATCAAGAAGTAACGGCAGGCTTAGCTGATGTAGAAAAGAAGACCATACTGTCTTTTCAAGCATGAGAGGAATGGAGATTTTGGGCGAGTAATGGAAAGAATAAAAACTTTAGCAGTGAAAGTAACTTCTGATCCACTATATATCCTGGAGGACCATCAGTAATTGTCAATCATTAATTCCATGGTGGTTTGGTGGCATGTTTAGTGGTCTCATACAATTATGACTGTGATTAAAAAACAGGAAATTATCATCTTGCTCAACAGAATAAACACTATGTGTAATTGTTTCTGGCGATAATTCTCTGTTCCATTTCCCAGCAGCTCCTTCTCGAGTTATTATTGATAATATTTACGAGGGTAGTTCTATAAGTGTCCTGGGAAATAATGTTCATATAAAACAAAAACAAAACCATACTTTGAAATGCTATTTTCTTAAAAGATATCCAGCACCAGCAGTAACAATTCAAACCGGTTTCACAGTTATCCGCTCATCATTTTCAACAAAAAGTTTGAATTCAAAGCGTCGTTGCTGTTTCTAGAACTAAATGATTTTATCGTCAAAAGCATTGATTGAAAAACTTGTTCTCTTATTAATGGAAGCCAACAAGGATTGGTCAAGGGAGAATTTACGGCTGAAAACAACATTAAACGTAAGAATGAGTATCAGTACTCACCATTGATGAGCACTTCCGATGCGTCCATTGGGAATAATTAAAGTTAAAGCAAGACAAGCATATTGGGATCTAACTTCAGCTAAATTCTACACTTTCAACTGCTAAAGTAAGTTTTCAAAATCAAACACGATGCCTTTGACATAAACTAATCCACTCAGTCATCATCACTAAAGTTAGAACGAACGTAGATTAGACAAGTTTACGCTAATTTCTTCCTGTACAAAGTAGAGATTCTTTCTTCAAGTTGTTTCCATTCCGTATACTCCAAATTTATACATACTCACCCGCCGTATTCTTACCTACCCCTAGCTAGTTTTATGGCATTGTACATAGAAATACAGTATGTAATTGCTCCAAAGTGTGGTTGGTATACACGGTCAATTAAATTAGGTGAAGCGAGAAAAGAAAATGGAGGATAAATTAAAGATTGCCAAATTAATGGATCTTGAAAAGTAATCTCTTCTTAAAGTCCAATCTAGCTAGCGAGGAGCTTGTCTTGGAAATAGATTGATTAGTCTAAAGCACTAATTAAATGATTTATTTATTAATTAGATGTTTCTGAAAATGATGACGGCTCCATGATTCATAAAAAATTATATAATTCGCGTTGCTCTTGAAGGCTTCGACTATATATATATATATATATATATATATATATATATATATATATATATATATATATGTTGCCGTGTCTCTGTTGTCACACTAATTAAGCATATTAGCTTGCCCACAATTATCTTGTATATTAATCTGAGTTATTGATCCTTGTCAGCTCCAGCTTATTAACTACAAGGAGAACCACCTCACCAAAACCCAATCAAAACAACATTCTACTATACATGCATGCTCACGTGTGAGTGACATACATACTATCTTTTATATATATATATATATATATATATATATATATATATATATATATATATATATATATATATATTACCCCACCGCCTTCTATTTCGAACATCCTTATAATTTGCATCTTGTATTTTAAAAAATTACATTTTCCATTTTAAGATTAACAGAGATAATTTTTTCATCTATTTTTTTTTTGAAAAAAAAATCCAAAAACACTAATGTTTCAAAAGAAGCTATAGGCAAACATTGCACTCTTATTTTATAAATTAGACTCCCTTTTTTAAACGAAAAACATTTATAAAAAATTAATTCGCGTCATTAATTTATTCATTCATCATGTTTTTTGTAATAAATCATAAAATAAAAACGAAGAACATGCTTAGTTACGAATGGAAGAAACACGTTTTGCTTGATTTGTTCTACTGATCACATTTTAAGTCGAATGGGGTTAAGTGATTCGAATGAATCTGAACCTTTTGCATTAATTTTGCTTTTATCTATTTCATGCATCTATCATCGATCCTTTCAATAGTTATTTGATCATTTTATAGCATTTTCATCAAAAGTCAACTCAATTTCTACTGTTTAGCGTAATAAATTTTTAACGGAAGGTCGAAAGCGTTATCACGAGAAAAATAAGAGGTAGAAAAATATCAATTATGAAAAATTAAGCTACCTTAAACTTCTTTTAGAAAACACATAAAGCTATAGGTTTTTTTTTTTATACATGTAATATTCACTATCTTACATTTTATTGTAGACTTGTTGTTTAAATTTTTTTATTTTGATCCTTTTTTTTGTACGATTGTATCTTTTCTAGACCAAATTAAAGAACAACTAAGTCAAATTTCTTGACCGGGATCAAAATTAAAAGACAAGGAACTATGATGGAAAAGACATCATAAATGAGCAAAGGTTTCAAAGTTCTCACAAAAAGTCCAATTTAGTTTTCAAACTTCAAATAGTATATACATATTCGGTCTCTCAGTATTTTTCCAATTCAAGTTTGGTACAAAAATCTATTTTTTTTAATTTTTTTAGTTCTTAATGTGAGAGAGAAGAGAGAGAGAGAGATCACTGGATTCCGACATTAAAGAGAAAAAAATATCATTAGCACCGATTTCGACCACAAAAAACATTTGATATTTGTGTTAAATGATTTCATTTGATGAGAGGAGTTCAACTTAAGTGTTTTTTTCTTACCTTGAAAGTACCTAAAAAAACATATATGAACTCGATAAGATTTTTTATTTTGGATTGATCTCGGGTTTTGGGTGTTTTTCTTGTTTGTTTTTTTAGATCATGAATGTATTTATCAATATACCTAGAGTATTTTCTAGGTGTTTTGAGTCAAAAATAAATTGAAAATGAGTGTTTAGATAAATAAAAAAACCTTCAATCTTGATTTTTTGACCACCACAATGGCCGATGAAATCTAGACAAAATCATGCGACGCGTCGTCTGATTTTTTTTTTTTTTAATGTAGGATAGATTTCTTTTTTTTTATAATAAGGAATGTTACGAGACTAGTTTGCATGTTAACTAATATTAAATTTTCTTTTTAGATGATTTCAAAGTCAAGAGTGAAAGAAAATCATGTTAACCATTCGGCATTCCTCATGAAGTTATTACATGATATAACATTTATTATATAAGATTTTCAAGACATATCAAATATCTGTCAAGAACACTTATCAATTTTCGTCCCATTTCTTAATTAGTTGAACTAATTAAGTGATTAAGCTTTGGATCAGTGTTTGTCAATATCGTGGACCGGACCTTGCTTGTTGTTCATCAACTTCTGGAAATTTTATATATATATATAAACACACACACACCATCTCTCTCTCTCTCTCTCTCTCTCTCTCTCTTTTATTATAGTTACTGAAGGCAACGTAACCGGCCTAAAGTTTGTTTTATTTTGTATCGTCTTTTTGGGGCAACAGTATTCAGTATTCTTGTTATATACACTACAAACAATATCACTCGTGTCCTGTATTATTTATGCATTAAGATTAAATTCTTCTCAAGTCATTTACATTTATACACCAAAAAAATAATATTTAATTAAAAAATAATAATTCCATGTCAATCGAGAATGGAATTTTTTTATAAAAAAAAAATTAAAGACTGAAAGAAAACAAAACAGCAATGGCTAAATAGCAATTTGTAATTTATAAACTACTGTTAATTAATTTATTATTAGCTGTCAAGAGTGATTTATGTGTTGCTATAATATTTTCTCTTTGATCGCTGCAGATTTTATTTTATTTTATTTTTATTTTAACAATACATTAAAACATGTACAAAAAGTACTGTAATAATAAATATTACTACTTTCCGTTTTATTGTAGCTCTAAAAAAAATATTTTTTTTTTCTTTTATTTTTTTTAATTTTATTTTTTAATATAAATTTTATTTTTTTATTGAATTATCTCACTCTCATGATATAAATAAATAGAGGGTTAACTTAGATGTCTTGGGTTTTTTTTTATTTACTTTTTTTTTCAATTTTATTTTTTAATATCGAGTTAATTGGGAATTAAGCTTCATGATTTGTTTTATTTGTTTTCTATTAGATTATTCTAGTCTCATAACTTGTAAATAGTATTTAACATGTCAACCCAAGTTGACTCGGGTTATTTTTTTTATTTTCTTAATTGAGATTTTCTAATTTTATCATTTAATATTGGATTGGTTGAGAATTGAACTTCATAATCTATTTTGATTTGTTTTTTATGAGGATATATTGGTCTCATGACTAGAGTCATGGATTTGGCAAGTTAATCCGGGTTAAATCAAGTTGTTTTTTTTTTTTCAATGAGATTATCTCGGTCTCATGATTTAGGTTATGAGTTTGGCGGATTGACTTTGGTCATTTTTTATATTCTTTTTATAATTGATTTTTTTGTAGTCTCATCCTTCAATGTTGGACTGATTGAGAATTGAACTTCATAATTTGTTTTGATTTTTTTATGAGGTTATCTCGATCTTATGATCTAGGTCACGAGTTTGACAGGTCAACTCATGTCATTTTTTTAGATATTTTTTTTAATTGATTTTTTTTAATTTCATTATTCAATATTGGGTTGATTAAAAATTAGACTTTATAATTTATTTTAATTTTTTTTTATGAGGTTATTATAGTCTCATAACTAGTGTCACAGATTTGACATATTAACCGACCCAAATCAATTCAATATGTTATTATTTTAATATTAGAAAAGCATGCCATCTTGAAAAAATTTAAATCAAATTATATTTTTACAGGTTGTCCGGATTACTTTTGAACCTACAAAATCAATTGAGTTAACTCTCACATTATTTAAATCTTTTTTTCCACTAAAAAGATCTTAACAACATCTAAATATTATTTTTATATTTAAAAAGAAATTAACCCAACTGTACTCGCAGTATAACCTAAATCAGTGATCTAGTTGTGCACTATAAAAGAACAAACGTCTCCTTCCTAAATAGTATTGGAGACAAACGATCGACTCCTTCCTTTTTGGCCCCTTCCTTGCATGGTATTGGAGACGAAAGGGCTCCTTCCTTTGTAATATTTTTTTTTTTTTTGGTGTGAATCAGATATCCCAGGCTTCGCCCAGACTAATCCCCGCCCCGGGTGGCAAGGATTCCCCAAGAGACCGGCTGCAGACAAAGAGAGGGGTCGAACCCCAGACCTCGTAAGCGACGAGAGCGCGCCTAACCGCTCTGCCAGGACCTCTTGGGTATAAACCTTTTTGTAATATACTACAATATATGTTGTTTATAAACCTTTTTGTATCCATGAATATACAGAAAGACTTGCGAGTTAATATTTGTTATATACTGTCAGACTTCTCTCTTTGCAGAGAGCCCGGACTTCAAATTTGAGCTTCGAAGAATATTTTAGAATCCAAAGAGGATACAGTAACGTTAATTAAGCACGGAAAGCCTTAAAAAAAAATACAAATATTTGTTCTTTATTTAATAAAGATATTTCTGTGCAGTAAGTTTTGGATTTCTAGCTTCGATGCATTCTTTTTTTAATTTCCTGGTTTTATCCTTAATTATTTTCTTTATTTTAGGATCCTTAGTTCTTACAAGATGCATGTCAATAGTTTGCCCAGAGATTATGTTATTTAATATATATTTTTTATTTAACTTGTGGTTTGTGATTTTGGGTGACTATCTAACAATTCGATATAATAATACTTTTTAATTATATGAATTTAGAGCAATGATAAAAAATAATAACTCTTCTTGACTTAAAAAAAAGTTGTTAATTATTGTGTCTGCTGGTGGGTGGGTGATTGACGAGAGTGTGGGGGCGGAGCGGGCCTTGGAGGTGTGAACTTAAATGGATTAGGCCTTCCGACTAGGCCCAGTTTATTGAGGGCCCAGAGGACAGGAAAAGATAGGCTGAACGGACAGCTACCTATCATTTAGGCTGTCCCGGACGGTAGGCCTGCAACTTTTATATATATATATATATATATATATATATACACACACACGCACACACACGCGCACACACGCACACCATCATGCCAGCTTTTTTGTTAGAATGACAAAACGCATAGAGAGTTGAGCTCTGGAAAGGCACACTCAGCTTGTAATATGCACTATAAATCTTTCCTCCACCAATTGATTTGAGCTCTGGAAATGCCCATTTCTAAAATGATATATGAGATGGAAAAATCCACTTGCTTCTGAAACAAATTGATGGAGCTATTGAAACAAATCGAGTCGTCACTGAGTTGCGGAAATGTTTGACTCAAAACTCGCTGGGCAGATCTGTGCACTTTCCAGATATTCCTATGCGTGGAGAATTGCAAGCTTTTAGATGTGAAGAATAGAATACACACGAGGTATCTTAACAGGAGTGCTCCATGAATGGTGAAATTTAATTGAAAAGATTGGGCCTGTGAATACAAGTTAGGCTAGATTACCTTGGTGAAAAATACTTAGAGAATGAGTCTGACATTCCAATTTCCAAATATGTATTGAATAAAAAAATATTCTAACCCCGGAAAATTTAGAGTAAGTTTGTTTTAAAATTATTCAAAAATAATTTATTTTTTATTGATTAGATGTATTAGAAAAATATATTTTTCTACACATATATATCAATTTTCTTTTATTGCTTTGAATGATGAGAAAATGAGAAAAGTTGTGATTACTGATAAAAACAGTGATTATAGTTATTGTAACAATAATAATTATGATAACATGATAGATGTTATTATGATAATGACAGGATAATGATGGTGGCAATGGCAATATTTAATGATAATGATTATTATTATGATAATGATGATGTTAGAATATATGTAGTTGTAATGCTAACTGTGGTTTATAAAGTGTTTAAGTTCTAATATTAACAAATATTATGAGTTAAAAGTACCAAGAAAAATATTTTCTCATCTTTGAGGTTAAAACATTTTTTTTATCTAAATTGATAAAAAAAAATATTCAATTGTCTTAGTATTTTCTGATATTAGTTTCGCACGGAAAATAAAATAAAAATTATATTTTGCGAAACTCAATTACAAGGGAAAAGAAAACTTCAGAGCTGGTGAATGCATGAAAAAGAAATATATGTATCGACCACACCTCATAATTATGCAATGTAAGAAAACAGGTAAGGTCGAATTCTTAAAAAGATACACCATTATAGCCCATAGGAAAAATATTTTTAATATTTTAATTATTATTTTTTTGATATAGTATATTAAAACAATTCAAAAAATAAAGAAAAAATTAATTTAAAATTTAAAAAAACTTCAAAAATTTTCAAAAAAATAGTTACACCACAATGTGAAAGAGAGACTTAATCATCAAACTTTTGAGCAGAAATGATGACAAATAATTGATATATCAGCAGTCAAGATACAAAGATACCATTCCATGCATTTTGAATGGCAACGTTAATCTCCAGTCCCTCCTTTTGCGGTTTAATGGTCTGCCCTTGCTCTCAGGGTCCCTGTTTTCCTTCACATCTGCCAACTTCCATACACAGTTCTCTGATTCCATTTCCACGGACTCCAGAAAGAAGACTCCATTCGTTTCTGGGCCATTGCCTTCTGAATAGCATACTCTCATGGGCATGTCTTTAAACCGAGACAAATCTTCTGGTACCTTAAGTATCCTCTCTGCGCCAGGAGTCGACACCTTCAAGACAAGAACACTGCTATCCTTATGTGTCCTTATGGAATTACGCTAAACCTTAAAAGAAAGATAAAAGAAACTTGTGTGAGGAAAAATAGAGAAGAGCAGCCAACCATAAATTACCTCAACAGCCAAATTGTTAGGTATTTCTCCAAGTGCCCCGACTTCCTCCAATCTTTTCCTATATTCTTGACAGTAGCTTTCGAGCTCCTCAATGCTGGGACATCCATATCTGATGAACGATGATTATGGATGTTAAATGTCCATATACAAGAAAATAGACTATCTGCCACAAACAAACTGACATAGATATATGGGATTGTATCCTCAATTAGCTACATTATGGATCTTGTGGAAGGAATGCAACACGAGTGTGTTTCAATGAGAAGAAACTTCTCCCACCTCTTTAAAGAATTTTATGTTAAGAATCATTTGCAATCAGCAGTATTTTGTTAATGACAAGGGTTTCTTAGACTTTGTCAATTAAATTCTAAATTGGTACTTAATGAGCTATCTTAATTGCTCGATTATAAAACGCAATAGGAAGTCATTCATCTGTCTTTCCAAATTCACAAGGAGAGAAAACCTTACGGTTGGGACAGTTTATCGAGCCTGACATAAACATATCCGCGAGGAGTAGTCTTGAAAGCGAAGAGTTCGATATCATCACCAAATGACAATAACACCTCACGAGCAATGGAGAGAGTTCGATCGCCCCAGGGTAAGCCTTGCAACACAACTCCACCACCATCCCCGCCATCACCTAACTATATTAATTCATGAAAAACAACTAGCATCATCAAATTGCGACCATCAACTATAGTATATGAACACGAAAATTTTCTATAGATTAAAAAATAATAATAATACCTTTGGCTCCACTTCCTCCTCCTCTTCCCATCCATCCGATTCAACATCTTCAGTTGTTTCATCTGTAGCATCGCAATAAGAAAAAGAAAAAAAGAGGGGGACTTTTATCAAACACTTAAGTAGCACGTGTTTTAGAATAAGCTTTGAAGTTCAGAACCCAATAGCATCGTTATGTTTGATAGATAAATAAAAAGAGAGAGGAAAGAAACAGGGGATTACAATAAAGAAGGTCATCTTCGCTGCTATTCTCTTCAGTGGAGATAGTGGTGCTTAAAAACCGAGGGGTTAAAGAAGGAGAGAAGTGGAGAGAAGTGGGTTGTTTTGAAAAGAAAGCAAGTAAACGAGAAAAGAAGGAGGGGTTTTGAAGGGTTTTGATTGCATGTTCGTGTGTTGCGAGGGTGAAGAAAGAGAGGCTTCTAATGGCAGTAGTAGTTGATAAAGATGAAGAAAAGAAATCTAGACGGCGACAACCGGGTCGTAGTAGCAGATGCTGGATGATTCGCCCACTTCTCATTGTTGATGACCGCTATCGCTATGGCTATTCGTGTCTCCCTTCTCGCCGTCACTCTATTTGGCTTCTAATAAACCGGTCGGGCTGTGCTGCTGGCTGTCTCTGTATTCTGTTCGTTGTGCCATGTATCTCGTATAAGTTTTTCCTTTTTCCTTTTAAGTTCACTTAACCATTGTCCGCGCTCCGATCGGATTATTTTTTTTTAATGTAGAAAAATTATTTTAATATGTTTATAAGTAAAAAATAATAATTATACAAGAATGAGGTTAACTTGTTAAATTTATTACTCAGATTATGAGATATGAATAATCCTATAAAAAATAAATTAAAAATTATTAAATTTAATTTTTAATAATCTAATATTGAATGATAAAAATAAAAATAAAATTCAACAAAAAAAAATAAATCGAGTCAACTCTAGTTAACCTGTCACACATGGACCATGAGACTAGGATAATATCATATAGAGCAAATCAATAAAAAATTATGAAACTCAATTCTTAGTCAAATCCAATATTTAAGGATGAAATTAAAAAATACTTAATTGAAAAGGGACATAAAAAATCAATAGAGTCAACCGACCAAACTCATGACCTGGGTCATGAGACCAGGATAACATCATAGACTAAATCCAATGTTGCACAATGAAATGACTAAAACACTCTTTGAAAAAAAAAAACTTTGAACTGGAATGCAGGGGTTATTTTGACTTTTCCCTTTCAATACCACAGAAAAACAATCTTATTGCCCTTGATTTCAAATTATCCTAAGCTTATGTCAGGGGTTTTTTGGTCTTTTCATTATGATTTTTTGTTGTTATCGAGTTGGATCAAGATCAATTTAATGTTTTAGTAGATAAAATATATATTTACCATTAAAAAGCGACTAGTGCATTCATGTGGTCGCACATGGCTAGGTCACGCCTTACGATCGATGCGTGTAGAATTTTTTGGTGGCCAAACATTTAACGACAACACATGAATCTTCAAGGCGGGGCAGCTCCTCTATCACTAGGTGGCATGTGTGATCAACTTCCCTCTAGTTCGGCGTCGATGATTTTTTTTTTATCTCTTCTTTTTTATTTTTGCACTTAGCTCTATAAAGTTTCAAAGTTGCCTTTCAATTTGTTTTTTTTTTCAGATTTAATTCTTGTTCTTTTTTTATTATTTTTTTATTTTAAATAATTAATGGAATTGAAATTTTCTTTTGATTTTATCCTCTTTTGATTTTTTATCAGAATTGATCATTGTTTTTTATTGTAATTTTTTTTTATCATTTTCTTAATTGAACTTGTTTTCCAATTATATCTCTCAATATTTTGTTATTTATTTTAGATTCGATCCTTATAATTTCGATTGCTATTTTTTTTGTTCTCAATCCTTTTTTTATTGAAACTTTCCTTTTTAATTTTATTTTTCATCATTTTGTTGATTAAAAATTTGGCTTTATGATTTTTTTATGTTTGTTTTTTATGGGATAATTCTAGTGTCAAGACCTGGATCACAAGTTTGAAAGGTTTGCTTGGTTTAACCTATGTCTTTTTTATAGGTCCTTTTTTACAATTAACTTTTTCTATCCTATTCTTTTACGGAGTTATTCTGATCTCATGTGTTGCAGGCTTTGTGGCTTAACTTAGGTTGATTCAGGCCAAGTTTATTTTGTTTAATTTATCCATTGTTGCTCACGCAAAGTTTGTTTTATTTGAGAAGGTTTTTAAAATTGATGTTTTAATGATTTCATCATTCTTTAATTTTTTTTTCTATCAGATTTAATCCTCATTTTTTTTATTATTACTTTTTCGACTTTGACAAAAAAATTTAATAAATATTGTTTTTTCAATTTCATTATTAAATATTAAATTAGTTAGGAATTGAACATTAAAGTTATTATAGTTTTATGATTTAGCATACAAATTAACAAGTTAACCTTTATATACCTAAATCAATCTAACATATTATCATCTTGGTATCTATATAAAAAAAATTCATTCAAAATTTTTATTCGAATCAAACTATATTTTTATTCGAATCAAACTATATTTTTATTGGCTATTCAAGTTACATTTGAACTCGTTAAGATAACCAGTTCAAATCAAGTCAATCTCAATATAATTTAATTTTTTTTTCTATTAAAAAAAATATAAGCAGAACCTAAATATTTTTTTAGGTTAAAAAAATTATATTATCCAACTTGTAACGTGTTGCATGCTAATATTCTAATAATAACTAATTAAATACTCCTAATTACTTCATAAACATAGTAAATTTTCTATATCGCTGTTTGTTTTATTTTTTTGTTGGGAGAGGAGGCAAAAAATCATGAAAGCCCATTCCATCATATTTTCTTCTCTTCCCTTTTCCTCCATCATCCAAGTTCAACTTTGTCGAGGAAGAGAGCATATTATAGTGACCAGGAAAAACCACATCAGAAGTTAATAGCTACGAATGCAGAGTGAGAAAATATACTAACTTATTTTTCTACCTATTAACCATGTAATATACAGTGGCAGCAGATAAAAAAATAAAAGCACAAAACTGTCCCCTCTGACACCCGAATTTTTGCCTCTTAAGAGAATTACAAACAAATCACAGCATTGCTTAAAAAGAGCAAGGGGCAGATGAATGGGGAAGAAAAAGCACTCATTTACATACATGCGACTTGTCTAGAGTCGGAGGATAGTTCGAAGAGTATCACAAAGATTTTGAATGGTTTGTTTCTCTTGCGTTGCTTGCAACTCTTGGAGTGGCATCTCTTCATAGCACCTGCAATGAATGCAAGTATATGTAGGTAAACAAAATAAGCTGCGGATAAATATAGTGCCTTGCAGGAAAAACAGCCCATCTATGCAACTGAGGTTTTCCCAGAACCCCAAAAGGAAACTTGGGAAAGCAAGAAATGATTTCTACAGAGGAGTCATTAATCAAATAAATGCATTGGAACAATGCGCCAAATTTTATACCAGCATTCACAGAAGATTAATAAGCGGGCCTTACATTTTGTGGTAGGCTAAAGCCTGCGCCAGATTCAGCAGCGTAGAACTTGAAGTCAGTCTTTGGTAAACACCTGGAGGAAGTGGCATCTGCAGCATATAAAATAAACACATAAGCACAAAAATGTCTTTGATGGGGAGAGAGGGAGAAGGGTTGGGGGTAATAACCTCGTTTTGTATCCTTCGGCCCTTTTTAGATGGTCCATCACCAGAAAAAAGCTCCTGAAGTGCTTCTGCTGCTACAGTTCCACTATTATCACACTGGATGCCTCCAAGCACATTGTCTGATAAGAGAGCAATGGGGGATATGTCTGTTGCCCGCAAAAATGGAATGGGCACAGTATTACCTGCTGCATATATGGACCAAAGCTGCATAGAAATGATTCAACGTAAGCAGTCACAATAATCCAAAAAAGAAAATAAAGAGTTAAATACAGAAGAAAACACTTGAGCATAACTGAAAATCCAATTTCAATAACGCTAAATTCATATACTGAAAACACATGTTCAGTGTGCACCACTTGGAACAAAATCATTTAAACTCTTGGATGAGTTCAGAATGAATATAACCTTATCTTGCAATGCAAATGCTTTTCTGCTGACTGTTTCATTCTTCAAAGTGGAACTGCCCAGGCCGCCGCCACCTTCAACGTGTACTTTAGATACGGTATTTTTCTTGAGATTCTGCTCAGAATAGCCAGAAACTTCAGGAGTAGATGTCTGTATTGTCTGCAATGCAGGAAGCGATTCTCCAACCAAAGGATTGTTTGCAGCAACCCCTGTTGCATTATCCAACCTAACAGAGAAGTCCTAATTAATTGGTGCACTCTAACTTGCAAGTAAAATAACATGAGCAGGCACTAGGCAATGGATATCAGCTTGGAGGGAAACTCAAAATAACAACTAAAGGGCAAGGTAATATGTACAGGTAAAATCCTATACTGAGAATAATCTCATAACCAATAAACCGGGATCATTCTCTCAAATAAACATCAGAGTTAAGTGGTGAATTGAGTACCAGGGGTCAGCAGATTTGCCTCCTGTGCCACTAACTGAAAGGCCTTCTATGTTTCCTGGGTGGTCTTGTAAGATCCCCCCCGCATCATATAATGCAGTCTGTAAGCCTGTCTTATCTGTTTCCTCTCCACCATGAACTACAAAAGTCCCATAGTCACCTGCACACATATGAACCATAAATGAATAGGGGATTAAAAACATATCAAATCATCTTATGTTAGTCTAAACACATTTTGAACCAGGCCAATTTCTCTCTCTCATGTGTCAATGAGTCACCAAGTTGTTGGCAAGGAGGACCTTTTTAGAAGGCAGCAGGCCTTGTCACCAAAAATCAAACCTAACATGCTTACTGTGAAGCACAGACCAGAAACATCCCTAATTTGGCCAAAATTACTATATCAGTCTGAAATGGACTGCAATGGCTGAAAGGGACTAGAATGGAAGGTAAGATTGAATGAGAGGAGTCCTGTATGTTTCATCGGTGAGCTATAAAGTAATGTTCCATCCCATTTAACCACAGCTGAATAAGATCAATAAAGTTGGTTGAGGTCCCAACAATAAGTGATGTATCCATAATAGACTTATCCACAAACTCCATAAGGCATAGGTGGCAGTCAAGGCCTGGTGGTAACTCCATCACATGGCAGATTAGCAACTATCTGCAATAACCTCTCTCAACTTTCCAGATAAGATCAAGTTGGTGAAGACTACTAGCAATCAATCTCTAAGCAGGCCTTTTGAGACATGTAAACAAAGTCCACTTTATACCATGCTACAAAAATCAGCTTCCCTAATTTCTCCAGGTGAAGTTCATGTGAACATTGTTTTTGCAGCACCCCCCCCCCCCCCCCCAAAAAAAAAAAAAAAAAAAAAAAAAAAAAAAACCATGACTGGTAGTGCTAAACTCTTAAGTTCAGAAGAACTTTTTCCATCCTATCACAAAACATAGAATGCAAGCAAAACCATACCTCCGGCCATATCGACACCATCTGAAGAGCTATGCACTTCATTTACCATAGGAAGTCGATTTGACGGAACAGTGTCTCCATAAACCTCATTCAGTTGTGGACCTTCAGTTGGCTGTTTCAGATTGAGATAAGTTAGGAAATACTGAATGATTTCTCAGAAATAGTTAGAAAGAGATTTCTTCAGTTTCTAAAAGGTAGAAATTTGACAATAACAAACTTCTGATTCAGCTGGAGCAAGATTTTGCGCCTGCAGAGACATTGCAGTCCTAATTTGCCTGGCCTTTTCAATCTTTGGCAACATTGCAGAGGCTCCAACTTTGCATCTATCAATAAATTTGTGCTAGGTTCCAACAAAATACAGGAACAACAGCTCAAGTCAGGATTAATAAATAACAGTATGATATATAAAGAAGTTCCAGAGAAAAAGATAATACGAGAGAGAGAGAAGAATCCTGCACATGTTTCAATCCCTGGATAAAATAAAATGCCATCACTACAAACCAACTCAAGTCAACGAAGTCACAGTCCAAAACTAGTTGAGCTCAAGCTTGGCTACTTAGGTACGCTACCTTTATTTTGGTCTCTAAACTATTATGTCCTAAACTAGTTGTTGTAATGCATTATTTGTGTCACCAAGCTATAAGTTCATCTTCTTCAAGTCATAAATGAACAACCTTATTATTCTGACAAGCCAACCATGAATGTTTGTCAAAGACAAAAATCTTCAAGCCAATTATTTGAAGCTTTGCCAATGTTTAATTTACACAAAAATCTGTTTACAAGGTTGAACAGGATATAGGCACAGGCAAACCAAGAACAGTCACGAAGCATCAAAAGGATCAATGAAAAAGAACTGACAACATCAGAAGTATGACCAAACCCGAAACAAAGAGCTGTCCAAGCCCAAAATGCATGCAGCACAGTTCTAAACAATCAGTACACCTTCGAATATGCATATTTTCCCTGTTGACATACAAGTCTCCATACCTTCAGCATCTCAGATGCCATTGGACGTGAGCGTGGTTCCTTTGTAAGGCACTTCGCCACAAAATCATGGAAGACAAGAGACCTGGCAGATAAAACAACAAATGGTTAAACACCACAACATATGCTGCTGTGTCAAAAAAATGTAAAGGCAACCACTAGCGAATTGTTGCATAAGATTGTGCGTAAAAAGAACTGAAAGGCAAACCATTTTTCTTTATCCTCAAGCATCGGGGCTGGCTCAATGGATATCATGAACAAAACCTATCACGGATGATAAACATGCCAAACTTAAAAATTTTAATAGTGAACAAAGGTTGATCAAATAAGCTCACAAAATCCCTGAGCATCATATTTATAGGAGGAGAATTTATGTGTGGTCAATGATGTGCATGTATTACCCATAAGCTTCCCAACAAAAACTATACAGTAACAGTAACAAGTTCAAATGCTTGAGTAATCACTAACCCTCATAGGATGCACCGTGGATCTTGGGGGAAGTCCCTGAAGAAAAAAATGAAAAATTAAGAAGTCGTCAAAAAATTCTTTTCAGATAAGAAAAGGATGACAAAAGTGATTACAAAAGGAGTGATATAATCTATGAGCAACACATCATTCATTACTCAGCACAAGACAACTTTCACTCTTTTATTTTTTATTTTTTTATTTTTCTGTTTCTGTTCTTTTCTCCACCAGCACTAGAGTTAATACCAAATTCTTTATTTGTCACTATTTGGTCTATGGATGGGGAAAAAAACAACACAACAAATAAATCAGAGAATACTGGCTTTCTTTTTTTAATTAGCTATATCTTATCCCGAGCTTGTATGTGGATGACAACTTGAACTATTAGGACCAGGGACAACTTTAGCTGCAAATACCATGAAGCAGCTAACTGGGAAAAGAACAATCATAAGTAGCTGCTATAAGAAACTATGCAACTTGGAAAACCATCAAGATTTTTGGGGGAATCCTTGATATAATTATAAATGCATATACCTCTGCCATTTCAATAGCAGAAACACCAAGAGCCCATACATCCACCTGAAAGAAAAATATGGTAACAGTAAGAAGTTAGTCATACAGAGACTTGTGGAACAGCAAATGTGCACCATACTTCCAAAACATTGATGCCTCCAAGAATTGGACAATTATATCATGCAGGCACAGCACACACTAGACATTTGAGACTGAAAATTTTTTCGAAGGAAAAGAATAGAAACAATGGAGGTTTCTGTTAAAAAAAATTCAATTTATTGTTAGCAGGTTACCAGCCCTACTTGAGAGATACTTTTTGGTGGTTCAGTCAGTATGTATAGTATAGTATAGTTTAGTATGCAAGAAAGCTCTTCGAACCCACAACCAAGGCAAAATGAGGTCATGTGAACACCCATATCCATGCACATAATATGCTTTCAAGTCCTATTAGCCAATGAAAAGGGAAGAGAGTTGGACAGTAGAAAGAAAAAGGAAACTACCAAAGAATGGAAATGATACCTTCCCATCGTATCGACTTTCTTGGATAACTTCTGGAGCCATCCAATGTGGAGTGCCAATAAACTGCACATAAAATAAAACTCACTAGTCCATTAACTATATATAAAATCACAAGCTAAAACATTTGACTTGATAAAAATACCCTTTAAATTTTTTAACTCAATGAGCAAACTAGACAATCTTCTTTAAGAAAAAATGGAACCAAGAATAAGAAGTCGAGTTTTTTTTCTTTTTTAAATTTAAAAAAGATATTTCAACCAAATTTACCAGAATTTATATACCATCTACACTCACCTCACATTTAAACAAACATACCAGCTTTTAATTTGTTCAAATACTTAGAAAATTATTATTTTCTAGTTTTCTCTTGTCTATACTTGCCTTTTCCTATATATATTATAGCTCATGTTGAGTACAATATGCAAAATTTTGAACCACTGCTTTTATAGAAGGAAAGATTTTTGGTTAGTTGGGCTTTTTCTGCTACCACAGGTCTTGATCACCCATTAGGCTTTGCCTTTAAAATCCTCTCTCTCTCCCCCTTTTTTCTTCAAATCCACTCTTTGAAGTGACTCCTTTTTCCAATAGAAGGTGGATGGCAAACAACCGTGCAAGAATCACACGTTTATTGCTTTCCAAAACTTTCACAAGAACAAAATACATGTAGCTTAATGAGCTCCTTTTGCATTTGGAATTGTTATTAGAGAAGGTCTTGGGATTTTTCTAATTGAACATTTATTTACTATATGGAGAACCAAAAACTAGTGTTACTCAAAATAGCTAGATTCCTGAAACAAAGAAAAGAGTTCAGTAAATAAATTTCAAGTGCAGGAAGAAAGGAACAGATACAGGAGAGGGAGAGTGCGCATAAAGTATGTTTTTCTCTATTTTTTTTTTTTATCTTTAGTATATAATTTAGAAAGAAAAATTAAATGCTGACGTATCATGTGGTTTGAAGTCTATACAGCATAGAATACCTTGTTTAAAAGTTGTCATAAACACCCTATTTTGGTAGAAAGATTAAAAGTAACTTATCATGAGAAATGGGTTTGAGGGTACCTTAATGCAGGAAAGACAACTCGATGAAGGTACATAGATAAACTTGGAAGTGTACATTTTCAAATACATCACATGCTGACATGCAGAAAGTTAACATAAAGTTGTCTTTCCAGACATCAGGCTTTTTCTGAGGCATGCAATTCTATACTAGGAATGCTATCATCTAGAAAAAGCTGGAGCACGCTACAAGCAATTCTAATTCACAAAATATGAATTCATAAAAACTGCACATTAGTTCAACAATTACTGTACCGTATTACGCTTTGACATGGTCCTTGTAAGCTGTGCAGCAACCCCAAAATCACCTGCTCAGACATTGCAATAACCACAAAATTCTGGATCAGTTTTATGGTAACTTTGCACTCTAGAAGTTAGAATATAGAAGGGAAAGGGCTTTAAACTTTAGCAGAAGAAAAGGAAGTAATATTTCAGTAGGCTTTCACAAGAAAAAGCATGGTGCATGGAATGAATTCTGAGATAATCTGTCAAGTATGACATTTCAATCCAAATCATGGTCTGCCTCTTCAACAATGTTAGCAGCCAGAAACAAGACATGTTTATAAATTTTTTTAATGTCCTGAATGTCTCAATACGATGGAAATTCTTTCATTCAGTTTTAAACATTTTCAAGGGAAGCAAACTCAATCTCAATCATCAAAAGTTAATACCAAATTTATGAATTTGATTTCCTTCAGAAGACCAACCTCTAATCCATTTGTCATACAGGACTTAAAGGTAGCCTAGCCCATGTAGCTTCTTCGCTAACAAGACTTATAAAACACAGATGCAGGCAACAAAACAAGCAAAATTCTTGTATGTTGTGTGATTTTGGAAGACAATGGTATTTCTGTAATTTCCAGACTTGCACAAATTATCATGGTCTGGCTTTTATTTTTTATCTTAGTGTCCTATTAGCCCTTAATTAAGATGTGGTACTCAGATTTTCTATCTTCTAGATGTGACTCCTAAAAAACCTACGAGAGTGAAGTTGGTAGCCCTTCAACTTTCATCACTAATTTAAATTGCAAACCCTAAATCCCTTTCTTCTAGTCTAAACCCTTAGAATTCTCAAATCCCAAGCTCTAATCCTCCACGAATCCCCAGTAGTACATAAACTTTGAATCTGTTGTGTCATAAACTCAGCATTAACAAGTGCAATCATTTCCACTTCATTATTTTATATTAATCAAGACTGTTAAGAAGAATGAAAGTTAGGAGCAAGTCCACGTCATGGTATTCAGACAGTCCTTTGCAACATGAAAGCTATCAATGTCATTTAAAAAAACAATAGGACTACCAAAAAGCATTTTAGGAAAAGAAAAAACCCTACAATAGGTGATTCCTTTCTGTTTCTTATAAGCATAATTGGAGTTCCATTATTTACCACATAATTTTTGAAAGAAAATACTCACCCAACTTGACTTCACCTTGTTCAGTTAACAAAATATTACCACCCTTAATGTCTCTATGGACCTTGAAAATTGAATGCAGATAAGCAAGGCCCTGCATGATATTTAGAAGAATAAAAAGGGGTACAAATCAAACCACCATAGTATGTAAAAATAGAGCAAATTGAAAAAAGAAAAAAAATGGAATAGACAAGTATCAACATTTTCTTCTCACAAGTCCCAACCAATTAAAATCAAGGATACCTTCAAAGCTTCTCTACATATGTATGCTATTTGATACTCTTCCAAAGGTTCCTCAGCAACATTCATCAAGTCAGAAACACTTCCACCCCCACAGTACTCCATAACAATCTGCAAATAATAATAATAATAATAATAATAATAATAGTAATAGTAATAGTAATAGTAATAATAGTAACAACAACAAAAACTATCTTGCAAAAAACACCCCAGTAAAAAGCATCTAGCACCAAAAAATAAACTTGTGACAGGGTGAAACCCATAGAATCAAACTGATTGCTAATCCTCAAATAAGTAACCAAAAAGAGTTCATACCCAAAGATATTCTTCACCTTGATAGCTCCCAAGATATCGAACAACATTTGGATGACTGCATTGTTGCAACATCTCAATTTCACCGCGAATTTCTTCATATCCCTCCTCCTGCATACAAGCAGCATTTGGACCCACATCCAATATTCATTCGACCAACAAATTAAAGAACTTAATTATAAGCAGAACAAGGAAGCACACTCACTCCTTCGGTCAATGATATGACTTTGATAGCAACAAGCTCTGAACTTCGTAAATCCCTAGCCTTGTAAACAGCCCCGTAAGACCCCTTCCCTGACACCCAAGAAACAAACTCAGCACACAACACTTTTAAATACTCACTTTAAAGTGAGTAACAAATACCAGAGACAAAGCTTAATCAAGATAATTACCTTATCGAAAACACACCATTAACTTGTCGACTAAACATTTAAACCTCACCCGTTACCACAATGACTAAAATGCTCACTTACCATCCCTTGTTCTACATACACATCTATATTCAAACTCAAAATGCATAATTAACACAAAAATTACGCTTTCAAAAAGTGCACGCACCTAGTTCATTAAGCAATTCATACTTAGTAGTGGGATCCTCTCTAGTAACACTCTCTGGAATCGAACTCGAAGACATTTTGCTTTGCTTCTGCTGGTGTTGTTTACCCTCCTCTCCTAGCAACCCACTCCCTTTCCGCTCCTTTCCAAACCCTAGCTCCCCGGACGCCTGCATACTTGCCACCGCCTTCCCCATCGTTGATCCACCACCACCACTCCCGCTCCTCCTCACCACCGTCGATTTCACCAAAAATGTCCCAAACTCCCCTCTCCCATCATCATCCCCGTCACTATTATCTCCAATATCATTGATTCGGCTTTCAAATTCCGTGAAAGGAGCGCTATAAGGCTTCCTTGGAGGGGCAACCGAGGATGACGACGACCATGACTGGTTCTGGTGGCGTCCGCGGCTGGCTTTGACGATCATAGTGCCGAAATCAGCGTCGTCGTCGTCGTCGCCACCGCCAAAGTCTTTTGGAAGGCGTTTGAGGAGAGGAGGAAGAGATTCTTCGTCTTCTTCTTCTACGTCTACGTCGTCGTCTTTGCTGTTGTTTTCTCCCCCTCCTTTATAGAGCATTGTAGCGTAGATGTTGTTGTCGTCGGTTTTGGATTTGGATTCGGGTTCAGAGTCGGAGTCTGAGTTGTGAATTACGACAGTAGAGTAGAGTTCCGATTTATTAGGGGTTTTGCTGGTGCGGGTCCGGCGAGATGGGGATGGATGATCCATTCTCCACATCGAGTGCGAAACGGAGTGAGAGAGAGAGAGAGAGAGAGGAATGACCGTTGAAGAGGAAAGCTAAAAAATGGTGCGTCTTGATGGGCTTGTTGGTGACTTATTGGGCTATTTCAGCTTAATTGAGCGGTCCATATGCTTATAAATGCAGCCCATCCCACAAGTCCGAAGCCCATCGTGATTTAATGTCATGGACAAGGCAATGCAATAGAGGTTGATTTTAGGAATCCAGGTATTGTCTGATCTAGAGCTAGAGCCCATGGGATTTGTTCGATAGTTCCTAATTTTATGATAAATAAATATTCAAAAGCTTTAAAACTCAATTTTTTCGATATATAAATACTTCACGGTGTTACAGTCTTTTGAATATCAAACTTCTTGCTGGAAAAGGCTCCTCTTTCTTTCAGCAGCACTCGGGGTGTTGATTCAATATTTTATCTTCTAAACCCATTCACCCTCACATTCAACAACAGAGAATTCAAAGCGTAAACCAATTGACCTTGCAATAAAAAGGCTCCTCCCACAAAAGCACTCGTGATGTTGAAATCGTGGGCTTTGGTGATGAAGTCAAGAGGGAGGCAAAAACAGTGGTTTGTAGCTCTGGAATGGTGAAGTTGAGAGAGAAAGCAACGTTGAGGAGAGAGGTTTTTAAATCTGTGAGAGAGAGGGAGGATAAAAGAGAAGGAATTGAAGAGATTGGTTGGTTACAAGAGTTGATGATGTGGCATATATTTTAATAATATCAAATATCACTGGTTAATGGTTATAGCTTATCATCGGAAAATTTCTCGTCTGTTTTGTACTTCAAAGAAATCCAAGCAGGCCAACCCCCTCTCCCATTCTCCCTCATATTTGGTCACGCGTACGCCTTCCCTCGCCTTTTTTTTTTATTATTATTATTTTATCGTTTCTTCTTCCGCTCTCCTTTTATGCATGTAAATCTAAAATAAATCTAGATTCAATTCAACTGTGACTAGAAACTTGGAGAAAATTCCCCTTTTGTCATTAATTATAGGTACCCTGTGTTGTTGAGCAAGGAATGATAGGAGGAGGAAGAATCCAACTGAACGGGTGGCAACAGGCGGCCGTTGCTGTTGGTTCCGCGGTGGGTGCGTTGTTAGATCCACGAAGAGCGGATTTGATAGCGGCGCTTGGAGAAACAACCGGAAAACATGCTTTTGAAAGAGTTGTCGAAAGAATGAAGAAGAGCCCGGAAGGAAGAGTGGGTCTCTCTCTCTCTCTCTATCTCCCTTTGATTTCATGCATCATCCATTTCCTGGGTGATGGTCATAACAGTAGTAGTAGTTTGGTATGACTGAATTATTTATTATCCTGAATGCATTACATAGTATGCAGCAGTCCTTATCCAGTCTTGTTACGTTGTGAATTATGAATCTTGGGTATTTTTTATGATGCCAAATAATATCATCAAACTGAAATTTTGACAGGAGCTGCGGGCTCTAAATTTATCATGCAATATCAAAGCGAATTCGTTTTGAAAGCAAGCTTTTAGCGAAGCATATCATGAGTGAAAAATAACTCTAGCTTTGGAATTCTTTCTTCTTCTTTTTTAATACATCTCTCTTTGGCAAAGATTGCGATTACTTTCATATGGACTCTTCAAACACAGACGCCTGATGATTGAAATTCATGTCATTCATTAAAAATAAACCAACCCTTCCTTTTTATCGTGTTGATAGGCACTTCTCTTGGAGAGACCTCGTGTCATATCTGCTCAAGTGGGGCATGCTTGGGATTTGCCAGCCAATACATTTGGTGCTGCCTATGCAAGCTTCATGGGATCCAGGAACTTTTCCCCAGATGACCGTCCACCAGTGCGATTCATGGAAACGGAAGAATTGGCATATGTTGCCATGCGGGCTCGCGAGGTTCATGATTTCTGGCACACCCTTTTTGGGCTGCCCACCAACTTGATTGGCGAGTCAGCTCTCAAGGTGATTGAATTCGAGCAAATGTACCTGCCAATGTGCCTGATGTCTGTTGTTGGAGGCACAGCTAGATTTACTGAGAAGCAGAGGAAATCTTTCTTCCAGCACTACTTCCCATGGGCCGTTCGGGCTGGCTTGCAGAGCACAGATCTCATGTGTGTGTATTATGAGAAGCACTTTCACGAGGATTTGGAAGATGTCCGTAGAAAATGGGGGATAACTCCTGCTCCTGCTGCCCCTAATCAAGATGTGCCTTGACATGTGAGAAGATGTACAAAAGGAGTTTTTTTGGATGGTAAAAACGAGATTCGCTTGCAAATTCCAACAGCGAAAAGCTTGTGAACATCCTTTTGTTCCCCTAACTTGCATCTTCTTCTTCGTTCATAAAGCTCGAAGAGTACTCCTTTAAACATCGTAGAACAGGGTTTATGATTATGTCAAGATCGGGCTTTCTTAGGCAAGTGAAAGCCCTAGAAAAGCACCTTTTCTTGACCAAACACAATTGCAACATAATATGAGAACAGGGGTGTTATCAACTGAATTCATGCTTGGATTTTTATGGATTTCAAGCCATAGAAAAAAAATTCGGTTCAAACATGGATCGGTTATCTCATGTTAGTTATTGCGTTTTAGGTCATGTTTGTATTTTAAAATTCTGAGCCCAACATGCAAATTATTTATTTTTTCCGATTTCTACCACTAACTGAAAGGTGTTTGACAACCATTATGATAGATTTAGCTATTGAATATTATATGAAGATCGTGTTTTTCCTTGAGAATCGTCAAAAAATAATAAAAGAGATCTGGGAATAAGCACTGCGAACCTGGGGATGCCGAGTATTTTAGAATTTACGAGGATAAATTTTGATGACTTCATTTATGAGGGAGTGGGTTATCTTACCTTGTTTCAATGGCAATAAGCACTGCGAAGTGCGAACCTGGGAGGGGAGCGAGATTTTCTAATTTTTGCTCAAATAGTCGTTACAAAAAACAAACAGTGAGCATTTTGACACCTTTAGTCCTCCTTGTCCACGAGCGGCAGTAGTCTTCCATTGCATAAAAGGGGCTAAATAATGCCAACTGCTCTCGACTCAGTGCTCTGCTTCTCATCTATAATCGATATGGGCATTAGTAATAGGCACAAGAAAAGCACAAATACTTGAGAGTCATTCCACTAGTTCACTGCAAAATCCATACCCCTCCTCCCAGCACCAAGGATCAGTTTTGTTAGGAGGGATGGTAGGAAAGACAGATGATGGGGAATGGATGAGAAGTGATGGACGGAATAATTTTCTTGTTTGGCATGATTCACGGAGGGTGAACTTTTCAAGGAAATTACAGACAAACAGACCCAAAGACAGCAAACACGTTGACACTGCCCTATTAACAAGGAATAAAAAGGGACGAGGAAAGAATAATTGAAGGGAAAAAAAAGAAGCATTGGCAATGCTATTAGAAACAACATATTGTTCGGATGCTATATGTATCAGAAAATATCCACCCGATTTTTAACAGATGCCCAGGCATCTAAATCCCACGATCGTGATTGAAATGTTGAAACAACAAAGAGAACACAGAAGATATTACACCACATGATCCAACAAATTGTCATGGATCATATTGAAGATGAAAGCATGGCTTCATTCAAACTAAGGTTCACAAAGATCAACAAACAGAACTCCGTATGAAGACATGATTGCAGGTGTCAATCAATTGCTACCACCACCAAAGAGGTATCCCAGAGAAGATCCACCACCAGGAGCAGCATGGACCTTGGTTGAAGGTCGATCCTGAACCAAGAAACAAAGTTCTTAGGTTGATAAAAACAACTTCAAGAAACAACCATTTGTTTCTCACAAAACACAATTAAGCAGGTTATGTTAAAACAATTAAACAAGTTGCTTATTGGCTGTTTAAAGCAACTTCCAGAAACAGTTTATAGAGCACTGTGAATGATTTAGAAATAGCATTCGTGTAGTTCCCAGTCCGCCGTCTTTCAACTTTCATAATGTATCTATTGAACCTTGTTCAGATGAAACCATGAGAATACTGTGCTGACATCGCTTGGAAACATGTAAATTGAGAATACAGAATGCCAAGAGCATAATTGAAAGTAGTTCCAGCCCATCTCCTTGGCTCTAGGAATTTACCCCCACACCTCAAAACAAATGGCTAACTGGCACTATACGATCCATCTAGCTGCTTCTTGGGCCCACATTTCACAGCGACAGTTTGCATGAGAGAGTTCCCAAGCCTAGTCCATCATACACCATGAGCAGTATCTAGTTACCCATCATACCATAACCCATGTACTTCAGGGAGATGTTGAGACACACAGCTGCTTTCATAAGCCTGAATTCGCCCAGGGCTAAGATTAGGAGCCATATCTCCAATCACTGGAGAGGTACTCCGACTCCCAGAGGCATCTGAAGAACGCTAGAAACCACAAAAATTTCACCCTATTGGAATGAGACCCAGAACCCTAAAACAACCAATGGCACTTCATACTTCTTAGGCAGCAAAAATGCAGTTTGATAGTTACAAAGATAATGGCATTCTTCCATATGTATTTATGCACATCCCTCTGCCACACAGTTCGTAATCACTCACAAGATAATGCATATCCATTTCCAAAAGACAAGTGAATCTTATAAAGAACTAATCAGGCATGCTAATTTGTCACAGAGAAGAACTGTGGCATGTCGTGAATCTGAGCAAGTTGTATCCGCCTAAAATCAGCATGGACAATTGATAAAAACTGCTCCAAGAGCAAAGGTTTCCGGAATCATACCGTGATGAAGTTGCCAGCGTTCTGACCATCTGCCCTCAAATAGTTGTTTGTGGAAGTACTGTTGATACCGGCAGGAAACTCCCTGTTAATTTCAGCTGGCTGAGGGGCTGCAGCAGGTTTAGGAGGAGGTGGATTGCTTGCAGGCTGGACCTCGCTTGGAGCAGCTTGGGCATTGTTTGTGCTAGGTTTTGGAGCCTCTCCACTCCCAAACAGATAGCCCAATGAACTCTGCCCTCCACCAGCGCTAACTCCACGACCCATATTCTGAACTTTACTTAGCACAAAAATTAAAACATGTCACCCAAGAAAGAATGAAGTTGACAAAGAAATAAACTTATGGAAATGAAATGGCATGAGTCACAATAAGGATGAAAAGAACCATGATTAATTACCTGCGTTTAACACTCAGAAATCACACAAACTACTCTAGTCACGGCTTGGCAACTTAAAAGATCTACAGACCCGTCAACCAATTTCTGAATAGCCATTTGAAATCAACAAGCTCACCATCACTCTATTTAACAAACATCATATTTTTTTTATAAAAAAAAATAGTTTATTTATGCTTTCTATTTGTATCCTTGGGTAACACAATAGGTATAGCACCCCCTTTCAATCCATTCCTAGATAGCTCGCCAACACCGACATCATAACAAACATGATCACAAATACATGCATACATACAAGAGACACAATTCATAAATACATTATGAAACTCAAAAAAAATGCGTGGTGATTTATATCACAACTACAATCATATCAACCTAGATATAACAACACTAACTTTAATTTGATATATATATATATATAAACAGTGATACAGAAGCCAGCAAAAACAAGCGAAATGCCTGAATCAAAAGGAGAAAAGAACAGCAGATCTTAACAAAACAAGCCAATCATCATCGAATCACAAAAAAAAAGTGAAGAAAAACGTCACGTCACGTCACAGAGCGAGTGGTTAGAAGGAAGAAATTGGCAGCATCGATTTTGCATGTGAATCTGAGATCTAAAGACTCAGGGTTTCGTAGAGCTACCTTTCGAGGGATCTGGATCTGATCTGCGAGAAGAGAGAGATACAGGAGCCGCGGCTCAATTCAAATAGTAATAGTAACTGCTGAGGAAGTGAGGCAAAGAAAGCGATAGGTGACCGTTGTCTATTTATAGACTTTGGATAAATACTTATTTCGGGGAAAAAATAGTAGTAGAGCTCTCAATTTCTGAACGAATATAACAAATTCTTTCGCTTTTGTTTCTGGTTTTGCTAATGAGCTGGTAAATTGTCGTCGTCCATCACACTCCACGTTAATTTTTTTTATTTTTTTTAGTTTAATGTGGCTGTCCGGGTCAACTTGCATGTACCTTGACTAATTCCACAGACCCTGAAGTTAACGATTATGTAAGCCTCCAGTGACCATCATATGAGCAATCACAGGGCTCGAACCTGAAACCACAGAGAAATCAAACCTCCACGTTAATATTTTGATGCTATTTGTTTTATGTTTTTTAAAAATAATTTTTAAAAAATAAAAAAAATATTATTTTAATATATTTTATAAAACATTATTTTAAAAAATATCCATAACTATATTTTCAAGTACACTGTTTGCAGATATCTATTATTTGTCAAAGGATTTATTAAATTATATACGAGAATGATGCGTGCAGGCACTTAGCTCGAAATGTAAAGAAATGGTTTTTCTTTTTTAATATTATTATATTATAAACTGACATTTCTTTGATGATTGGGAAAGAAAAAAAACATGAATAAAAAAAGAAGGTTTGTGCTCTTCTCAGTATTTCAATCGTTATTCACTTCATTAATTTTGTGTTTCATGATAATATATATAAAATTTATTTTTTATTTTTTATTTTTAATATCAATAAAATTAAAAAAAATTAATTTAATATTTTTTCATGTCAAAAATAATTTTAAAAAGCATTTATAAATAGAAAGATAAGCACTCTTAAGTATGGTAGTAGATTAAAGAAAAAAATATTCATAGATTATCAAACACTGAAAATTGTAGTAGTGATAATAGTAATTTATTTATTTAAAGATTTAATTTTATTTGAAAATACATTTTCATCAAAAAGCTATACAAATTAAAATGCCATACATACAAAAGTAAAAAAAGAAAAAGGAAGAAGGTTAATTTGGTCCTTGTGTAATTTGTTTTATGGGGGTGCTGAGGGCAGGGAAGGGAGAAATTTACAACACCTGAGGCTGAAAACAAGAAACTTGCTCCCTCCATCGAGCATTCACCGACCACTGCACACGAGTTGATGGTGACAAAAAGTAGCCAGGGGAGCTTCAATAGATTATACATGGGGAAGGATTAATGACAAATGCATCATGCACATGTTCTTGAACCATTTTTTAGTTGGTTAACTTCCACCACATTTACGTAAATGAACCAGCCACCACGCCGTTCAAGAACACGGGTCCTAGTTCTGGCTTGCACAAACTGCTAGCTTCATATTCTCGACAGCTTCTTCCACCATTATTGCACAGTATGATGCAATGCTGCGTTTTTATTTTCATGTCCAAAAGAGGTTCAGGGTACAGCAAGATGGAGCAGTCAAGGACAAGCGAATAAAGAAGAAAGGCCCGAAAAGTGCATCTATCGCTTTGGAGGAAAATCTATAGACCTCAGAGGATGTAAAGGAGCGAATTATGCTGCCACCATTTTCAATGGACCAGAATTACGTGGTTTGATTAGTTTAATGTCATCCTTTATGCTTTGCCTTTTCCAAATCACGTATAAGATGGAAATGGTGGGCAAACCTGTTGAGAAAATATACCAGGGGCACTCTGCTACTGGACAGCATTATTGCAGCAATAAAAACAGCTTTAGCAATTTTAGATGGAAACAACTCCATCACACATGAGATACAGGCACCGCCGGAATCACCTGCATTTTTCGAGAGAAGAACTTAATTATAGAAGTACCTCAAATATATCATCAATCATCTTTATTGAAAAGGGAGAGCACAAACCCTGTCCCCTTCACCAAGCATGTCTGAAATATCAGTAAGTGGCTTTACATATTCGGCTAGATTTCTAACGCTGTTTGTATCAGAATAATGGATGCTAGAACCTGTTAAGTCTACTTCATAAACTTTAAAGCCAGCTTCCTGCAGAAGGGAAATAGTTTTATACCAACACCAAGCACCGAAACCACCTCCATGGACAAGGACAACATGGTTGGTTTCAAGATCCTACCAAGTAAGAGATGAATAGTCAGTATAATTAGTAGAAAGTGATACTGAAATTTTAAAGTCCAAGTCTACAGTAATCTTATCGCTAAAAAGAGTAAAGTGTGGTAAGGGACTCATTCCAACCAACTGCTTTCATTATAGTAACAGTGATTCTATATCATATAGAACATGATTCAGCCCGGTATGAATCGACCAGTTAGATTTTATTGTTAGAATGATGTTTTGAATTCAAAGGCAAAAAATGGTAAAAAATGAAGAGATGCTTGTATGTCTTAAAGGATGATGATCTGATATGAATATTAAACCCAAACTTTTTAGTAGAGAAGGCCCCCTGGGTTACTGCTAGGGCAGGTTCATGTGAGTAAACAAGACTTCGCATCTGGCGAACCCAGTAATTAACCCGTACTGCACTATTCCTAAGAATGCAGGGAGTCGAGAAATAAGCAAAAAAGAATAATCAGTGAAAGGGCTTATTATCATTCAAAAACATGTTTGCTGTGTTAAGTTTATGTTTTAAAACTAAAACCATAAGAAAAATCTACTGGAACTACTGATAAAAATTTGCATCAGCCACCAATGCAGAATTACTCTGGAAGTACTTTCCCTTGAAAATCAAATATAGGACAGGTCTCGAATTTGCTATTCCTTCTCTATCTTCTAAAGAACCAAGAAGAATTTCTTTAGCCTAGTTTCATGATCATGCACTTAAGTAGCTTAATCATTAGTTGGAAATCAAAAGGCTAATACTTGAAGGGATATTGGAGAATTTGAAACTCATGGTGCATGGGTTATTTCACTTTTTTTTTTATTTTATTCATATATTTTATTAATATGAATGTTCGGAGAAACTTTCATATATCTTGATTAATTTCTCAGACCATAAAATTAACGATTATATAAATTTTTAATAACTCTAAAATTTATAAAATTTAAATTAATAATCTTTATAAATCAAATCTAAAACCTAATCAATCAAACTACAACTCTCTGATTAGTTCAACTATACCACCTCATTTCACCTTTTTTGCATGGACGAGTTACTCACGGATATAGACAGACACAAAAGGCATGCCCTTGCATGCAAGTTAATTACTGCACATAACGTTTACATTATCGTTGAGCTCACGTTGTTTCTTATTGTAATTAAAAGGCTGTCCATGTTCAGAGAAGGGGCGACCATTTCAACTTTTTTACCCGAAGATACTTCCTAGATATGTAAAGAGGTGACCATAACTATTATTATATTCTTAAATATTTTATTTACCTTTTAATAATTAAAATTTAATTTTAAGACAGTGTTTAAAAATATAGTTGAAACTGTATTTTTTAAAAGTTTAAAAAAATTTCTTTGTTTTTAATTAAAATTAATTTTTTTATGTTTTTTAATGTTCTAATATCAAAAATAATTTTAAAAAAATAAAAAATATATAGTTTAATACATTTTCGAATAAAAAACACTTTAAACTGCAACTTTCACCACATTCCTACACTCTCTCAAAAAGCCTACTAAAATATATTTTTTTATATCAATATATTTTAAGCTAAATACATGTGTAGCTAAACATAATTTTCCCATGATATATTTCTTTAGGATCATGTAAGCCACTCACGTAAGCAATTAAATTTGTTGAGAATCTATCAAGCATGCACGACCCAGTAAAATACTCGCATAATACAGGCTGGCTAACATCCACGAGGAGGACAACAAACCCTCTTAAATAAACTTAAAGGAGCATTTGCTAGTTGTCTGATTTCTCACCAGAAATCCACCAACATGACCGGAGCTCATGGCTCCACAGACATGGCTTGCCAATCGGACGCTCCTGCGTGAAAACTACGATGCAATGAGGAATTCAATCAGTTGCTCAGAACTTCCAAACTATTCTAGCCTCCTGATTGCAGATCAATCGAACAATTATTCTTCATGAAAAGAAAAGTTGTTCATTTAAGTGCAAGGCCACACCGGGACACTGTGAGCATAACTTGTACAAATATATTATTTTAAAAAACATATCCTACAACCATAACCTTGATGAACCTCGAGTTCAAAACTTTGTACCCAATAACTTAAGGGTGTGTTTGGAATTTTTAAAAAAAAAATACATGTATAATGTAAACGATTACAGTGTCAAAAATCCAGAAGCCCATTACTGACCCAGTGAAAATAAATGATATCCAAAAAAAGTATACCTAAAACAATACAATAGAAAATCGATTACATTGGCCCATTCTTCTAAAAAATAGATTACATTGGAACATCAACAGCACATGTTCATAAAACTTTGATGCACTCTGATCTGATGCCATTGGGGCTAGGTAGCTGCTATGTGTACTGGAAAAATGCTTTCTGGCTCACCAACACGCCATCCATTGTCAGATCTGGTGTGACCAGATTCAATATCCAGAAAAATGCAGGTCAGCATTTAAGGGCCAGAGAGGAAGACCTGCCCTGGGGTGAGTCATCCAGGTTTGAGGTACAAAGTATGATGGTACATTATCACGACCTGTTAATCATTACACTTCCTGCAGATGCTTGGTTTGCTGCACGATTACTTCCAAAGTTTTTTCGATTTGATTCCCTTGCAATTCTTGAACCAAACTAAAGCAGTTGCAAGACATTATATTGGATTAATAATCAAACTAAATGGATAGAAGTAGAGCTTCACATGAACAGTAACAAACACGGTAGCTGTGAGTTACATCTAGGTAGTTAAGACAGTCCATGGTCTCCAGACCTGTGTTCCTTTTTTCCTTTTGTAAATGCTTTAATCCTATCATAATATCCATCCTATTCATGGATCAGGCATGCAAAGCTGACTTAAATAGAAGCAACTTGAAGTAACACAAACCTGGATTGCTCTTTTAGGGAGAACAGCTGCCTCATGTAAACCAAGCATTTGTGCCACCTTCAAGACACATGAGGAGCAATAAACATCTGATCAGCATCGGTCACATAAAATAACAAATTGATGAACCCTGGTGAGAAGGGATTGTTCGACTAACAGTTCCAAGAACAGGTAAACCTAGGAGGTTGTCTTAACTCTTAAGAAAGGGTAGAGAGAGAAAAAAGAACAAAAGAATAAGTTAATAACAGATAGCACTGACCTCCCTGAGGATCTTCTTATCACCTGTTCCACTAGGTTGATCCAGGTTAGTAACCTCCCACAAAGGGATGTCAAGAAGCACCCTAATGACATCTTCATCCAAGAAAGGAAATCTAGCCTGATGAAAGAAATTAGATGCTTGTCAATACGTGAGAACAAGTATAGTAGACAAAGGGTGATGCATCTCGAAATGTTAGTGGTACCTCCTTTCCATTATCAGCAATGCATCTGTCATCTCTCCCCATATTTCGTTTCCATATTCTCTGCATATCCAACTTCATTTCCTCATTAAGCCCATGCCAACTGTTGACAGCACATCAAATTATAAGAGAGACTACAAATGCACACATGAACATTGGTGATTTTGTATTGATTTACAGTCTCTTAAAACAGAGACTTGGTTGATTAAAGGTATTTGTGCATCAAGCCAAAGGTGTATCCAAAGGAGTACTATACAAATCACTTCGGTAAAAACTCGCCTATTCTAATCACGGCCTAGAAAGCATCATGAATCATGAAACTTGAGCTTAGCAGTTGTTCATATGATAGAATTGAATGCATTTACAAAAGGAAACGAGACAAAAAAACAAGAGTTTTACTTCACAGGATGCAGAGTTCATAATTGTAACTTCAGACTTCAGAGTAACACAACACATTCAATGTGGACATGAAATTACAATGTGCTAACTACCAACACAGGCTGAGAACATGAGCATGGAACAAGCAGACACAATCTTAAGGAATGACAGCACCCACAAGTTAGCATGTACATGTTAAAACCATACCCGCCACATCTATATTTTGTTCTATGCCTTCCATAACCAGCACACTGCTCATCAGCACCCGAACCAACTAGGACAATCCTAGCCTCGGACTTGTAACTCAGGCGTTGTTGATTCTCGTCACTGTTAGTGCTAGGTCTTTCAGAGACCCAACCATCACCACTTGCAGCCAACCACAAAGCAACCCCTATGTTCAGGTCCTGAAGCATTAAGCCACAGTGTAACTTCACATATACAGGGATGCGTACTAACAGAATGTAGCATCACTGACAGAAAGAGGCATCTTTTAAAATTATCAATTAGCATGGTGATTTCTATTTTTAAATGGATGGAGAGTGTTTATTGCTAGTAATAAATTAACAATACCATACACACACCAATGAAAGGACCAGATGAAATAACGATCACATGCATATTTTATGTACATCACAAAATGCTCACAATTCCGAAGTTAATTCTAGTAAACAACATAATAAGCTAACTATTTAAATGCCTCCATGTATTCTACCAGAGCACCATATTACCCAATTCTAATAAACATGCACTTGTAAAATAAAACCAGATACCATATACGTGTTTGCAGGGTTAATAAGCGACATGACGTGCTTCATTTCCAAGGTCAATTTCGACAAGTCTGAATCAATCTCTACAAGCTTCCACCTGCATCATTGGTCAACAGTGACTATAATAGAAAGAATTCCAAAAAAAAAGGGAACATCATTCCGAATAAAATAAAACGAAAACATGTGAGCAAACTTGGACCCGGTCATCAATGGATACACTACTATTTAATCAGCAAGAGGATGCATTCATAGCCAGGTCAAATTAACCTTGGGTTGGGGGGGGGGGGTTTCTAGGGGGGGAAGTTGATGTTATACATGTTCCCTCTCTTGGGATCCACAAATATTTACTATTTTATGTTTTAAACACTATATTTGATTTGAAATTTGACTCGTGCCAAACACCATTTAAAGTTTCACCTTAATTCTTTTTACACCCTTGATGCTTCATCCTTAACTCTTAACCCCTTAACATTCCCCTCCAATTTTTTTGCCCCACACCAAACTCAACCTTAATGGAGATTTGAAACACAAACTTATTTAAGATTCCAATTCAAGTTGTAGAGGTTTTTTCCTTCCACTGGAACTTTCCAGTAAGTGCTTGAATTTCATTCTCCATTTGCCATGCATAATATAGCATCAACCTCTCCACAGCAGCATCAAAAAAGTGAGTGCCTTTGAATAACTGCACCTGAATGTGTTTAGGATTTCCAGTAGCTCTAACCTATCTTTATAAAAAACTAGAAAATTTCCCATTACAAGACCAAGACATGGAATATTACATCAAAAGACAAACATCTAATACTGTACCTTCTCAGTGGTGCAATTCTTCTCAGTTCCTTCACTCCTGCCTTGGCAGAGATTCTATCAGGAGCAGACTGACCATCAAAGCTCACATTAAGTAAGTCAATCCCATCTGCCACACAGAGAATTGGAATGGAGAATCAGCTCAACAAAAGAATCCGCAAGACAACATTTTCACTGGTTTTCTTAGTGTTCCAGTGTCAACTGCGTTGCAAGGGTTAACAGTAGTGCAGAAATTGATGTAGAAATAAAAGCAAAAATGAGCGAGGGCACTAGCTTAGTATGACAACTTACAGCTGGGATCTAGACACTCATCCAACAATGCAGAAAGTATCATAGAATCAAGCCCACCAGAAAACAAGACTGCCACTGGAACATGTTCTTCTCGTCTACTATAACATCTTCCTGCCTATGCATTCAACCCAAAAAATTCTATCAATTAAAACATACATAAATCACTTCTTGTAAGATTTGTGAATGCCAGAAATAGCTTGTTCAATACATTCTACATTGATTGAATTTAGAATATAACAGAAAAGAAAAGAAAATTGTGTGAGATTTAATCGCTTAAAACAACACCCGTTATATGTAAACACTATAAAAGTGTAAGTTCTCCAAGAGTATAAATCCACAATAAAGCTATTCAATTCAATTTTAGTTCTGACCTCGAAGATTCTGTGTTGTGAAGCGCGCAGCATCACAGATTTTCTTAGAGCACTTAACACATTATGAGCAGGCAATGAAATCATTGTTTGATTTGGCCCTACACAGTTAAAAAAAATCATAAGTAGGGGTCTCATGACAGTAAAACCATCAAGTTTAAAATTAGATCCATCTTCATGAGTCAAAATAAAAATATTTAGCAACTGAAGTTTGGAATTTTTACACAAATATATTACATATCGTGGTAGGATTATAACCTGATTCAAATGTCATTATGTCTGATGAAGCTGGATACATGTGATGTTGTCCCTCTAGAGTCCCGTTAAGTGAACCATGTAACTCATTGGGTTTTGGATTGAAAGAAACTCTCTCCCATTTAATCAGTTCCAATAGCATGGCATTACCCCATTCATGGTTTTTTACTTCACCAACAAGATATCCATCCAGCTTTGAAGCATCCATTGATAAGCTGTATATCCCACATGAAAGCTCCTCCCAAAAATTGTGGTGAGTTCCATTTTCAACTTCAAAATCTGCACCAATTGATGCTTATTAAAATAGCTAATTAGTTTAGTATAGTCTGCGGAAATTGGGTGAATGGCAGAAACAACTTATTGCCAAAAAAGGAGGTAGAAAAGAATTCCAGCAAGGGCTTAATGAGATACAAATGTTTAAACACACGAGGTCAAGAATGGTGCAAAAAATCTCTCAGAGGAGGCATTGCCTTATTTAAACATATGCTTTGTTGCTTGCACAAGTAAACAACAATCAGCCCCTCAAGATGTAGATAACAACCTGAAATGATTCGTGGTAGCCCAAGTAAGCAGCTTGCATAATTGCCAAGGCATTTTGCAACCTACCCAGAACTTAGAATGGTAGTAATGCCTATTGCACACAAATGAGAAATTTTAATGTTTTACTGCAGGAGTGCAAATCACCAAGCAATAAAAAAACAAAAGCAGTGCCAAACTAGTTAAAGAAAAATATGTGGAAAATGCGGAGGGAACAACAAGCATTCAAGAAATTGTTTCTATTGATGACAAGGAAATATCATCATTCCATCTACATTGCATACAATAATTTATCAACTAAACATGCTCATTTTAATGGCAAATATTGTTTCCAATCATGCAAATAACCTTGTCACCAACCAGAGTAAAAGAAAATGTAGCCAGGGGAACGAGTAAAGCTCTACCAAGCTATATGTACCAGAACTCTGATCAACAGAGGAAAATGGCGATACAGAAGATATCAGAAACCGAGAATCCTTCACAGTAGGCCAATGAACAACCAGGCTCCGCCTACCAAATGCATCTCGACCAAACCACAAGGTTCTTGAACTCTCCTGTACACAAGTAATTAAAGCTAACTTCAGCTCAAACAATATCAACAAAAATAAAAATCTAAGAAATACCAGTACCTCCTTTAATCTCGATCAAAACAAAACCAAGCCTATACCCATAATTACCTGCCAATAGATAATAGCCCACGGCCCCTTGATAGTTGAAAAAACATTCGGAACAGAACTACACCCATGTCCAGCAGCAGAGCAAGGGCCTGTGTGCCCATTGGAACCACAAGAGCAGCAATTTCCTAGAGTTTGCATTAGAACTTCACCATCATTTCTATCACTCTCCACATGAATTCCTCCAAATATTTCACCTTCAAACTTACAACACTAGATTAGACACGAGGTTAAAACCATTACGATACAAAACGTACATAACAGAAATCGAGAGAAAAAATATAGTATACAAGTCAGAAATTTTACCGTTATAAATTAGTACATTCCCGTAGGAGTCAACAAATGGCTGAATTATAGGATTCAGTCCCCTCAGCTGCAATGTGGCACCGATAAATAGCAGTTCGCCAACAGAATACCCTAGTTGATTATAATTACCAGCTTTGCCATTGGAGCAATTCTGCAAAAACGACTGGTCGTTTTCTATTTCAGCGTCGTCAGTTACTACAGACACCAATTCTCGGTCGTCAACAGAGCTCAAATTTTTATTATACTGAAGTATAATCTTCTTGCTGCCTAAGCTGTCAGGTCCTCGCCTCCGCAGAGCTGCTTTAAGATCATCTACGGAAACTGTAACTAACTGGTGCACCAAAAAAAAACAGGTAAATTAAATAGATAAAACTAATTGTGTGTATTGTGGATTAAACTGATTTATGAGAACTTTACTTACTGGCTCGGGGTTAAGAGATTGGAGAAGGGTGGATGATGATAAATCGATGCGAATCCCAGAGACAATCAGGGCGATTCCACACATCTTTCTCTTTCGCTGTTTTGCTGTTGCTGTGCCCTGAAGTAGTGTTCTTCGGGAGACAAAGAGTTTTGGAGGGTTTTAAGAGATTGTAGTTTTCTTGTTTTTTTTAAGTGCAATCGAGTTTAAAAGTTCGGTTTTTGACTAGCGAAGGCTTCCATAGCATAGTGGTAGTGCGTTCGCTTCGTAAGCGAAAGGTCGCGAGTTCGATCCTCGCTGGGAGCTCTGATATTTTTGTTTCATTTTTCGTATCAATCTCGGATAATGATATCCTTCCGATTTTGATATATTTACTCAATTGCCATTTTTTTTTAGGATTGTGGTTAACTTTTAAAAAAAATATTTAATGGGGAAAATTAATTTTCTTTTTTATTTCTACTTATTTTCGCTCCATTAAAATTACAAACATTTGTAAAACATGTAATGATTTTTTTTTGTTTTAGACGTGTGTGTTTTTTTGTTATAGTAATAGATTAGTTTTCTAACTCATGTTATCTTTTATGTTGGGTCAAATTTTCTTAAAAAAACATGTACAAGCCACAGGAAATTCTCTAGCAAATTTAATTTAACAGGTAAATTTTAAAAAGTTTCAACTTGACTTCTTGCATATCATGGGTTTTAAATTAAATTGTGGATGATTTATCTTGACTTGACCTAGTTAATTTAACAGGTTAAAAAATAACTCAAGCGATCATTAAAAAATATTTTTTGACTTTAAAAAAAATCAAGATAACATCTTTTTTTAGTATTAAGAATGCGACATATTAGATCGATATAGGCTCTTGAGGCTTCACTTGCAACTCAGATCATAAACTTCATCAAGTTTAACAATGTTTAAAAAAAATAACTATTTTTTTAAAAAAAATTAAATATTTGTTTGAACAACAATGACTCATGAAATGCAAATCAAACTAAATTATAAAAATCAATTCAAAATCAACTAAAAGTTAAATGATGAAATCAGTAAAAAATAGTAAAAATGATTTAATTGAAAAAAAATAGAAGATGAATTTTTTTTTTAAAAAAAAAAACTATTTGGTATTATTACAGTAATTAACTTTAAAAACTATTGACTCTTTGTCTATCATAGATTTCAAATTAATATGCACGAAGTTGACTTTACGTGACCCCGTTGACCTAACAAGTTAAAAAACAACCCAAACGATTGTTAAAAATCATTGGTTGACTTATAAAAAAATTTCAACATGATTTTTTTTTTAATATTGAGAAGACGATATATTATATCGATCCAAGTTTCGTGGTTTAACACGTCAAATTTGCATATCAAATCACGAACTTCATTAGATTTAATAACTTTGTTTTTTTAAGCTATTTTTTACTTGAGATGCTTGCAAAATTAGCTACTAACCGGATGTCAACTTATTAGTTTATCTCCACCTGTCTGAACGATACTTGAGACGGTGACAATTCCATAAAACACAAATTGAAACAAACTATGAAGATCAATTCAAAATCAATTAAATTTTGAATGATGAAACTTGTGTAAAGAAAAGCCAAAATCAAAATTAAAAAGAAAAGAATCCATCTAGCATTGTTATTAAACACCAACCTATAGCGTCAATCTTAAAACCTCCCAGCCTGACTCCCTAACTCGCCCGTGTTTAAAACTAACATGCATGGAAGTTGACTTTACATGAATCGGTTGACTTGATGAGTCCCAAGATAACCCGAACAACCAATTTAAATATGGTTTGACTTTAATTTTTTTAATATTAAGATAATAACGTATTTGATCGATTTGAGTTTCATGACCTAACTCGCAAAATCTATTATCTAAATCATAGATTCTATTAGGTTTTAACATTTTTTAAAAATAATTTTTTGTTATATAATTATATAATAACAAAAATAGATGTTTCCGAAGACCAAACACCAACATGTTATCCAAGATTGTGATAGTTTTATGAAAAATAATTTAAAATAAATTATAATAATTAATTTAAAATTAATAAGGTGTTAATGAATGAATTCGAGGGAAAAATTTGTTAGGTAGAATTTTCTTTAAAAAAAAAATATTTTTTGTTTTTGATTTTTTTTTAAATGAAGTACTTAACTGTTCGTATAAATAGAGTGAAGCACCATAAACTTTATCAACACAATCAACAACGAAACACTGCAAACTTTATCAACTCTTCCAGCAGTGCAGAATTTTATTTTTAGAAACCGAGGTGCTTCAATGTTCATGAAGCACCATAAACTCCGTCAACTTTATTATTAGTAGTATAGAAGAAATCCAAAACTCCTCGTTAATTTTGCTCTTGAAGATAGATGTGTCAATCAGGATCTCGACACTTATTAACGGTCGAAGTTGATTAATTGTAGGTGTGATTATTTCGGTTCGGTTTGGTTTTTATAAAAAAAAAATAATCAAACCGAATTTTTTTTTAAAAAAAACTGAAACCGAACCGAAACTAGTTCAAACCGACCGGTTTCTGTTCGGTTCGGTTTTGTTCTTTCAAGACAAAACCGGTTCAAACTGGTTTGACTCGATTTTTTCCGGTTTGGATAGGTTTTTTCGGCATTGCTCGGTTTTTTTCCAGTTTGGCTCAGTTTTTTTCGGTTGGGGTTCGATTCAGTTTTTTCAGTTTCAGGCTTATAAAACCGAAACCGAACCAAACTGGTCAGTTTTTTTAAAATTTTAATCAGTTTAATTAGTTTTTTTTCACGGTTTAATTTTTTAATTTTTTTTTCTGAAATTCTCAGTTTAATCAGTTTTTTAATTTTTTTACGTAACCCTAATTAATTCATCCCAGAACGTGTGTTTGTATAATTTACGAAACTCAAAAGCCAAAACCAGTGGAAACTAAAATAATTAATAGTGTTTCTAAACTCCAATCTAAAGAATCCAACTGTCCTTTATATGTATCCAACGGTTTAAATTTTTTTAAAAAAAAACGGATTATTTTTTAAATTATTTTTTAAAGTATTTTTTATTTAAAAATTTATTTTAAAAATATTTTTTTAAAAAAATATTCTTGATATTAACACATTAAAACAATCTAAAAACATAATATATAAATTCCATTTTTTATTATATGTAAAGATATATTATTTACAATGTGAAGCAAAATTCGTCCCATTTAAAGAAGCAAATTGAACATCGGTTAATTATTAGGTCCAATCAAGTCAGTTTTACGAACACAGAGACAATTATACAGGCAGAATGCTAAATTAAATAATCAATAGTATTGAATTTCAAGTGTATGTTATTTTTCCAAGTAGAAATTTTAAATGTACTTACAAATATAATCACTGTCATCAAAGAACTGTGATGGTATTTCTTTAAATTTTAATTTTTTTTAACATAATAATATTAAGAATATATTTTTTAATATATTTATAAGTAAAACATTAGAAATATACTAAAATTGCTCAGTCTTTCACTGTAGCAATCCACAGTGAAAGGCTGAGCTGTTTTTTTTTTTTTTTAAGCTGTTTTTCTTCATATTTTTTTCTTTTTTGATGCCTTTAGTTTTTTCTTTTTTTCTTTGTTTTTTATCTTTTAATAAATTTTGTTTTGTTTAATTTAGTTTAAGCTATTTTTTTCATTTTTTTAATATTTTCTTTTTTGATGCCTTTAGCTTTTTTTTTTTCTTTTAATAAATTTTGTTTTGTTTAATTTAGTTTGTTAATGTTAATATTTTTTTAATTTAGTTATCAGACTTTTATGACATTGATCACGAGTTTAACATGTTAACTTGGTTTCACGAGTTAACCCATATTTTTTTTTAATTAATTTTTTTATTTACTTTAGTTTGTTAATGTTAAATTTCTTTCTTATCAGACTTTCATAACACATATCTCAGGTTTCACGGGTTAACTTGGTTTCACGGGTTAACCCAATTAATTCTGGATTAACCCGTCTATTTTTTTTTTGTTTTTTTTTTTTTGTTAATGTTATTTTTTTTTTATTTAGTTATCAGACTTTCATGACAAGGATCTCAGGTTTAACAGGTTAATCTGGTTTGACGAGTTAACCCGGAGTTTTTTTTTTGTGTTTTTTTCTTTTTAGTTAATTTTTTTCGTTTACTTTAGTTTGTTAATGTTAAATTTCTTTCTATTTAGTTATCAGACTTTCATAACACATATCCCAGGTCTTACGGGTTAACCCAGTTAATTCTGGGTTAACCAATCCATTTTTATTTGTTTTTTTTCTTTTGTTAATGTTAAATTTTTTTTATTTATTATCAGACTTTTATGACATGGATCCCGGGTTTAACGGGTTAATCTGGTTCGACAAGCTAGCTCAAAGTTTTTCTTTTCTTTTTAATTATTTTTTTTTGTTTAATTTAGTTTGTTAATGTTAAATTTCTTTCTATTTAATTATCAGACTTTCATGACACATATCCCGGGTTTGACTGGTTAACCTGGTTTCACGGGTTAACTGAGTTAATTATTGGTTAACCCATCAACTTTTTTTTTTTTTTAGTTATCAAACTTTCATGACATGAATCCCAAGTTTGTTGGGTTAACCTGATTTGAAGGGTTAACCCAGTTAATTCAGATTTTTTTTTTCTTCATGTTGGTTTTTTTTCTTTGTTTTTTTCTTTTTAATTAATTTATTTAATTATCATACTTTTATGACACGATCTTGCAGCCAGACCCACATCCAAGGCTCTTGGATCTGGTGTTGCAGTCAGACTCACTTAAACTTGAGTTATGTAAGTTTAATATTATTATCATTATTATAAATATTACTCTTGGGTCAAGCGTTGCAGTTAGACCCAAGACTTTTGGGTATATCTTTGCAGAAAGACCCAACACTCTTAGATCTTAGCCTTTTTTTATATTTTTATGCAAGAAAAAAAAATTAACCCGTGGGTATGCCTTTGTTTTTTTCCCTTTTCTTTTCCTTTTTAAGTATTTTATTGTGGACTGCACAGTGTAGTCCATAGTGAAAAAGCTGATGCCTTTAGTTTTTTTTTGGCTTTTTTCTTTTTTCTTTTTTAATTATTTTTTAATTTACTTTCTTAATATTAAATTTTTTCTATTTAATTATCAGACTTTTATGACATAGATCCCGGGTTTGACGGGTTAGCCCAGTTAATTCTGGGGTAGCCCGTCAATTTTTTTTTCTATTTAGTTATCAAACTTTCACGACACAAATCCAATGTTTGACGGGTTAACCTGGTTTGAAGAGTTAACCCAGTTAATTCAGATTTTTTTCTTTTTCTTCATTAGTTATTTTCTTCATGTTGGTTTTTTTCTATGTTTTTTTTCTTTTTACTTAATCTATTTAATTATCACACTTTTATGATACGACCTTGCAGCCAGACCCACATCCAAGGTTATTGGGTCTGGTATTGCAGTCAAACCCACTTAAACTTGGGTCATGCAAGTTTAATGTTATTATTAATATTATAAATATTACTCTTGGATCAGACGTTGTAGCCAAATCTAAGATTTTTAGGTATAGTTTTACAGAAAGACCTAACATTTTTAAATCTTAATTTTTTTTAATATTTTTTATGAAAAAAAAAAAAACATGCGGATCGCACAAGTCAACTAACTAGTATATTTTAAAAGACAACAACATAGTACAAAACACCTTCGTAATATTTGATTAGGCCGTCTTTCTCAAAAAAGACATGTCGCCGTCATCCTAGAATGTATCACCAAGTAGCTCAGTGGTCTGTGCATTCCCTTCTCGTGTGACGTGGCGAGTTTCAATTGGTATTCAGAGTTCCATCGCAGACATAACTAATAGCACAACGATTGGTGACAGCTTCGGGTGGTTTGAAAGTTAGCTGGCTTTTTTTAAAAAAAATATATTTTTTAGAAATATATAAAAAATAATATTTTTTATTTTTTAAAATTTTATTATTAATTTTAGTACATCAAAATAACAATAAAAATTAAATTTTAACCTCCCTCTGTTCTAGCAAACGGGTGCTCAGTTACGGCTAGGGAAATGCTGGATGTCAGCTTTTCACCGCAATCTAGATTATTTTTCTACTTATTTATTCACTTCCCGGAAAAAAAAAATGAAAAAATAACAATCAATCTCTAACCGCAAGTGTAAACCACACTCCTCAACTTCCACGCAATCTCACTTGCTTGTAAGCGCGTTCAATCCCACGGCTCTCTCTCGCCAACCCTCACTACCATACAAGTTATCCGCCCAATAAAATCATCACCGTCAAATTACGCTATCCAACTCCATTAAAACACCCAGGACCCCACAATATAGCCTCACGCGACACCCTCTTTTATGGCACAAGAGTGACAGTACAACGTCATTGTTAATAGTTAACACACACACACACACACACACACACAAGTTCGTTCGCAAGAGAAAAGAGAAGGAAGAGAAATAGAGAATTACAAGTCGAGGGAGAAATCTAAGTACAGTTCTGTACTTTTCTATATTAATCAAAATTTTCTTTTATTCGTTGTAGTATAAAAATCTTCTGTCGTTTGTACCTTTCTTCACTAGCAACCGCACCATTGCGTCTTATTTTTTTCTTCTCTCTATACTGGTAATAATAACTATTTAGCGCCGCAAGGGCACGGTTAGTGTAGTAGTAAATTTATTCAATATCTCTCTCGGCGGCGAGCGAGCGAGTTTATTGCTGCTTTAACAAGGTTAGACATTACTTAATCTTGCTTTTGTTTGATTGGTTGTGATGTTTTTGTTCGTTCATGGAGTATCTGCTACTGACTGATTGATTGAATCTGAAGGATTGTTAAATTAAGGGATTGCATTGTTAAATTGGTATTAGATCTGAGTTTTATTTTATTTTAATTTAGATCTGGGATTTTTTTTATGCGAGTGGTTAGAGTTTGACGTGATCCACTGTTTTTATTTTTTTGTATGTTATTTTTAGTTTTTTCTGTTCTTCTGGTTGCTGGATTGGATTTAGCTATTAAGTTTGATTCTTTTGTGTTTTTTTTGGTCACCGATAACGTTGTTGTTTTTGCCTAACATAAGTAGTAAAATCTTAGCTTTGTTTGTGAAGAAGTTAGTATTGGTTTTTTATTGGAAGATGCAGAAACATTGCGTGTTTTTTTTTATTAGTGTTACCGCATACGCTACTGTTGGTGTTATCATGTTTCTTCTGTCTTGTTTTCGACCCAATTTTTTAATAAACTGGTTTTTCTGCTTTCAAGCCCTATACTCTTAAAGCATATGGTTTACGGTTTAGATATCAAGATAATGAAATTGGTTCAGCATTAGTTATGGGGTTTGATACTCTTATGCAGCCTCATCTGTTTTTTTAGATTATCTGTTATTTTCTATTCATTAGTATGTTAGGAAACCTGGGTTTTTGAGCGTTTTAGATTATGGAGGATCACACGTTCATGTCAATTTTCTATTCACTAGAAACGAGGGCCCAGAGTGTTAGTGACAGAGGTTTGGATTCTGCAAAACAGTCTTTTTTGTGGGATTTAGGGACCCTCTTATGATTAATTTAGTGATTTTATAGTGAGGAGTTGTAATAAATGAGCATTAATTTCTAAGAACAAAAATATTTATTTTTTGATTGTGTATGATAAATGCTAAGAATATATGGTAAGAGAATGGAGATTTTGAACCCTTTACATGGGTTGTTCAACGAATATTTATAACTTTTGTATATTGAACTTTCTTCTTTTTGTTCAAGGGGCTGGCGACCTTTTTTCTATTCACATTTAAGTGGGGAGGAAGTCCCTTTTATCAATATTAATGTTGATGTAAGTGTCTTCTTACACGGCTTTAATATTGATGGAAATACCACGTGCCTATAGAAGGTGATCTTAAGTCATTTTGTACATAACATTAATGTCGATGAGATCAACCTTTATAATCAACATTAATATTGATTGACATGTATCTAGCTCTTATAGGATTTTTTACACGGCTGGGGTGTAGGGAGATGATGTCTCTAGATTTCCATTTCGTATGTTTGGATCTGGAACGATCCTAGACCTAAGGATGCTGAGTCTAGTATCCTTCTAGTTTAGAGACACTTGGGTTGAGCGTATAGCTGAGCTCAAGAAAGTTGGGTTTGACATCTTTCCGGACCCACATGTATTTGGGCCTAACGTGTGGTTGAGCCCAAGAGAGTTGGGCCTGGTATTTTGCCAGATTCTCTCCCCATAGGTTTTGACTTTTGTTGAGCTTTTATAACGGGTCATTCTTCTCTTAGCCTCTCTATCTGGACCTTTTAAGTAAATGGATTTTAGCATAAAACACATTGATCCAAATTCCATCCATTAAGAAGTCAAAGCCTCTACGTTCGTGCTATCTTTTTTTTTTTTTTAAACGGTGACCTTATGTCTGATTTCAAGTATCATGCTTAATATTCTTTGATGTTCAGTTTCCTATTTGTTAGTAGCTTTACTTATCACTCTCTGTTTATTTATATCTTTATGTAACTATTGTCTGGCTTCAATATAAAACCCTCATTAGTGGATAATATATCTTTATTCCTACAGTGAATAACATATCTCTATTCCTACAGAGATGGCAACGCAGGTGGATGAATCTACCGTCAAACTTGATCCAAAAGTGGTGGGGAATGCTTTTGCGGAGCAGTACTACAACACCTTGTCCAAGTCTCCCGAGCTGCTTCATAACTTTTACAATGATGCGAGCTTGATTGGCAGGCCAGGCTCAGATGGTTCAGTGTCTCCTATTTCAACTTTAGAAGTATGTTTTGTGTAACAAAAGTTATTGTTTATGAGTGTAGATTGTTTATTATTGTGTTAAATAACTCCTCAGCAAGAAATAACAGCAATATTCTTGTAAACTGAGTCACCCTAATGCTATTCTTTTCATATCGATTTTATTCCACTAGCTTATCCCTTAGTTCATATTTTGTTTGGTTGGAAATGAGTGCTGTGTGAGAATGCGATCTTGATTCCCATTCCCGATAAGATTCCCATTTAATTTTTTCCGTAGTCTTAAACTCAATTGTCATGGGGGCTCGACACTATCTAAGAATTGAAATTTAACTTGCTTAGAGTACAAGTACTCCCATTTCTTTGTGAATCAAATGGCATTACATGAAGAGAGGAATTGAAATCTCTTTTCATCCCCAATCCTATACAAACCAAACATGGCATAGAAATTAATTCATGTAGTACTGGTGCTATGAGAAAAGGTTGGTTCTACTAGTTTCTGCCATTCTTTTTTCCTCCAAAAACAAATTTAGAACTAGAATTGTTATGCATTTCATCACTTAAATCTTGATTTATTTGGGACTTTGGTTTCGAGTTCATGAACCTTGGATGCTGAAGTTTTCCTGCTTACACCAATGTTTATGTTTGTTTAACTGTTTTTTTATTTGAAATTGTGGCCTTCTCTGATAATGAAATTTGGAATTTTTTGGGTGCAGGAGATTAAAAAATTGATCCTCTCTCTTGACTATAAGAATTGTGTAGTCGAGATACAGACTATTGATTCTCAGGAATCTTATGAGAATGGGGTAATGGTGTTGGTTACTGGTTTCTTTGCTGGAAAGGACAGTACCAGTCAAAACTTTACACAAGCATTTTTCTTGGTCCCGCAAGATGATGGGAGGAGATATTATGTTTTGAATGATATTTTTAGATACATGGAAGAATCAGAGAATAAGAAAATTATTGATGAAGACAACATTGCTCCAGCTACACCTGTTATCCCATGTCCTGGTAGGGGTTCATTTATGGTTTCGTTGTTTCTTTTGTTACTTTAATGCATAAATATTTACTAGTAGTTTTGTAATTACAGAGCCAGCCTCCATTCCTAATCACTCTGTCTCTGCCAATATGTCTACCACTTTGGAGGAGGGTGATGATCAAGCTAAAGAATCCGGTCATCCTTTGGACAATGGAGAGATTCCCACTTATGAGAAGGAGGTGGTTGTCGAGAAAGTTGTTACCACTCAGAATGACGATCAAGCTAAAGAATCCGGCCATCCTTTGGACAATGGAGAGATTCCCACTTATGAGAAGGAGGTGGTTGTCGAGAAAGTTGTTGCCACTCAGAATGATGCTCACCCAGTTTCTGAGGCAGTTGCTTCTAGTGTCCAGGAGGAGGATGCCCCCAAGAAGTCCTATGCATCAGTGGTGAGTAAATTTACATTTGTTTTACAGGAGAATCGTTACTCGAATGATTGATTTATTTTTTTTTGGTTTTTTTCAGGCAAATGCATTGAATTTCAAAACACAACCATTTCAACAGAGGGTATCACCCGTGAAACCTGTGAAACAGTCACATACAGCTGTACCACCTGTGGTCACTTCTCAACAAACAGGTTCTCGCCCTCCCAGCAACAATTCTGTGGAAATCAATAACAACAGTGCTGCAGGTTTTTATCTTTTTTTAAAGTGTATATATGGGTTTTTACCTGGAGTGAGCTTTGTAGCTTTTCTTTCACCACCTATCTGCTTTTCATTTTTCCTGTTTCAGTTGAGGGTTACTCCATATTTGTTGCAAATTTGCCTCTGGATGCTACTGTTGACCAGCTTGTGCAGGCTTTTACAAGATTTGGGGCTATTAAACCTAATGGTGTGCAAGTCAGAAGTTATAAGGTTAGTCTCATGTTTATTCTTGTAAAATTGGGTGTTGAAAATTGTTTTTTGAAACTATATTTATTTGTTTATGTTGCTCATCTATATACAGCAAGAAAAGAACTGTTTTGGTTTTGTGGAATTTGAATCAGCTGATTCTGTGGAGAAGGCCGTTGAGGTATTGTTGTTTATTTTACTTTTTTTTTGGCTGAAAGTTGTTGCTTTTTTGTTCCCTGGTTGTTTGCTTAAAAGTTGAATACTGCATGGTGGTGTACTCAGAATTATTTCCAAGTTAAATTTCATTAATTCTATAATTTTATCGTTATTTAGTCCCTTGTTATAATATTTATAATATTAGGATTTTATCACTTTGGAACTTCTATGGTAGTAGCATTTATTTCCAATTTTAGTTAAACTCTTTCAGGGCTAGATAAAGCACTTGTATGGTGGCACCTTTTAATGATGAATGGAAGTTGAGAATCTCTGTTTCACCTTGAGAGGTGGATATCTTGATTCAGGAAACATCCCTTGCGGTCTCAAGGGTTGCCAAGTGAATTCTAGGTGTCTTTATCCTCATTTTACCTTTTTCTTTTATTTCTACCCTTGTCCTGCATCGCTACAACTTTGCCTGTGTTTGGATAGGCTACAAACATTTGTTCCTTTGACTTTCAGCACTTGTATGCTTCTGTCGTTCCTCTGTTGATGGAAATTTTTTGTGGACACATTCAGATAATGTCATTAAACCTAATTGTTCAAGTGATGTTTATCTGCCAACACTTCGTGTTTATGGGCAACTTGTTTGAAATCTGGTTCATTATTGTATTCTGCAAAGTTCTCTCTCTTCTCTGCCCCCATTTATAGGACTCCCCCGAGTGGTTTTTTGAATTTGAAACCCTCCATCTCGGGGTGGTGTTACAGCACCTCTTCTATGATTTATTGTGGGTACTCATTATCAGCTATTCCGTACTCGATTTCCTGTTTCAATATATAAACTTTAACTCAAGTTAAGCTACAATATTGTTGTTCTGCACGAGTCTGAGATGTGTGCCTTTTCAGGTCTCTACTGTCATGATTGGCACTCGAACAGCGCATATTGAGAGAAAGAATGGTAAGTTGAATTATTAATCCATTATTTGTCGTGTTTGGTCCAAACAGTTGGAGAGCGCATAACAATTGATAATGTTTCAGCAGCAAAAAATGGTGGTGAAAAGTATCCTTCAAGAAAGGGTGGTTTTAGGAATGGCAATTTTAGGAGCCGTGGAAACTTAAATGGAGGCCATGGCTATGGCAGAAATGATTTTGAGAATCAGGGTGGAGTCTCTGGTCAATCTTGGGGCACAACTGGACGCAATGGAGAAGCTAACAAGAAAGTTTATCTAAATGGGGAAGCTAGAGGTCCCCGTCAAGCTCGGGCTGAGAATAACTAGACAATCTCTTTCGCTAGAATTTTGTTTCTTGCATTTTTTTTTCCCGATTCACAACCAGATAGGAAAGATTAGAGCAAATAGATCAAGGCATTTTAGTTTTTCGCTCTTAAGATTTTGGCAAGGTTAATTGAGTAATTGCTAGGTATCATGAAAACAGATTATGCAGGGTTTTTATGCTTTGGGATATTATTTCTTAAGAAATTATTTCAAAGAATTTTTCTGGTGTTGATGATATGGTTTTACACCATGATTTAGTTTTTGTGCCTCCGAGAAAAATATGTCACTATTGTTATTTGAAAGGAAGCATATGAATCTTCGAGCTCATTGAAGTAGAAATACAAGTGTGGAGGCTCATGCCATCTCTGTTAGTGCCATCGAGTTTCCGTCGTCTTCCTGTATTATTTACTGAAGTACTCGGGGAAACTGCAGACTGCTAGTTTCTCTTTGTTCGTACAAGTACCAGTGTCTATCCCGAGGCGCTTTCAATCCACTGGTCAGAGCAGCTGTCTTCCAATAGCTGCCATACTTGACACTTGTTTGTTTACGGGTTTTGAGGGGCAGGGAAGGGAAAGTTAGGGTTAAAACCCTCGATCCTCGGATGGCTTTCAGTACTGTGAATTCAGGCAAGGTTGGGTGTCTTTTTTAGGTCAAGATTATCAAATGACAGTCGCCCCGAGTTAAAATGAAGAATTTTCTTCTATCTCTTCCATATCCAAACAGGAAAAGGTTGAAATACTGCCGTTTCCCTTCCTTTCCCTTTTTCTTTTTTAATCTATCATCAGTTCCTTGCCCTTTTGTCCATTCAAACACGTTGTTGATCTCTCTAGAATAATCTCGATATGTTTTTACCCAACATGTGACCCTCTGTATTAGATGACGATTCCCATAAATGGTGAGAATTAACCACGTCATCTGGTCCCTGTCCCCACTTCGACTCTGTGGTAGATAGCATTTCTGGGAATTCGTCAAACAGTCTCAAATATGCTCTTCTGATCTAGTATTCTTTCAAATAAACCTAATTTATTATTTCTCATTTCTTTCAAAGATTATCGTATATAATATTTGTAAAAAAGAAGAAGACATTATTGTATATAATCAATCGCTGCCAAAAGTCTTGACGATGTGTTTCATCGGCAAACTAATCTGATATGAAAAAAAACGAACGAGGAAAAAGAAGAACTGTAAGGATTTGAAGACACAAGTGGACCAGGGTGGAGCCAATGATCAAGGGATTCCCGAAAAAACAATAATAATGTTCTCCTTAAATGGCTTGGTCAAAAGATTCCATTGTTAAATCAGTAATCATGGAATTTCTTGACTCTTTCGAAGGTGTTGTTCAATCAAATTCAAGAGTCGGGTATCTAACGATTTATTTGGCTGAATGGAACGAATTAATTCTAGTTACTGGGGGGATATTTATCATTAGAAGATTATTTCCTCATAAATGGATGGCCTGACTCCTCACATGCATAAACAGATGTGAGAATCACCTTCGTCTGAGGAAGCGCATGTGAAAACATGTCCCTCCACTAAAATCTATTAATATTGGTGATTTGGTGGGGCTTTTTTTTTTAAAAAAAAATCTTTTCCGTGTTTATATACGTATATACACACACGTAATTTATTTAGTCATTTTCTTACTGTCTTTGTTATTTAAAACAATTATAGTTACATTCCATGATTTATAATTTATAAGTTATATAACACCTTGTATTCTTAATTAAAGATAAAAAGAAATAGATAGATAACCTCAGTTATTGAAGAATCTATAAATGGAATATGAAAATCTTGTTCTTTGGACACATCAACGCAATTGGCTTTTCGACTTTGATGGATAATTGAGAGAATAGTCAAAGTTGATTTTTAAAATATATTTTTTAAAAAAATATATTAAAATAATAATTTTTTTTTTAAAAAATATTTTTAATATCATCACATTAAAACAATTCAAAAAATTAATTTTAAAAAAAAATTAAATTCTAACAAGAAAACAAATTCAACCTCAATTATTCCAAACGAAACCTTAATTATAAGAAAATATTGTTATTACTTCCAATAATTGCTATTAAAAAGGTATTTATGATTGTAGTGCTAAAAATATATTAAAGTAATTTTATTTATTTTTTATTTTTTAAATCAGTAAAATAAAATAATTAAAAGTACCATCAATTAAATATTTTTTAAAATTATTTAAAAAAAAAAAAAACAACAACAACAAAAGATGTAACAAGCAACCCTCAGAAGGCCTGCAGTGGTTTTGCCCTCGTTCAAAACATTACATCTGCTAGTCCTTTTCACCTTAGCCATGATCAACACGTGACGTGCAGATGTGTCGGAGAATCTTAAAAACTACACGTCAGCATCAATGACGTGTCCTGGCAAATCATCCTACGAAGATCTCCTGCCCCCCACTTCTTTTTTGCCGGTCTTTTTTTCGCCTTATCATTAAAAATGCGTATGTCCTAACAGTAAAAAACACGTCGACGACAGGCCTCCACCACTTTGATGGTTTCCTATTTTGGTCGAACAGCTATTATTCATGTATAGAATTTCTTTTTCCCTTTATTTATTTATGAAATAGATGTTAAAATTAAAACCATTCGAAAAAAAAGATAAATATTAGCATCGGTTGAGCTATGAATTCAAGCATTTATACATACAAGTCAGAGTTGTGATTAGGTTAAGTAATGTATAAACAAATATTAAACACACGAAATTTAAAAAAAGCTGCCTTCTAAAATTACTTGTTTATTATCTATGTAATCTACTTTTCACCATTCATTGAACTTAATTACGTATTTTGATTGAAGAACTGTGTAAAACTACTACTTAGATTATTAATTTTTAAACCTAATTATGTTCTTAATTATCCATGTAAGCACTAACCTTTACTTATCTATGTAAGAGCATGGAGTTGGGTTCAAAAATAGTGGAGTGGGGATAATATCACTTTACATCATGCCGATTTAAAACCATCATATTAGTCGTTAAAAAACATTTTAAAACCTAATTATATCTGCACTATACTATATCGATTAACTTCATGTAATTTTAGTTGTTATAAAATCAAGGCAAGATTAGATGAGATTATTTTGGTCATTCAATGTATTCATGAATTGTGATGGTTTAGCGTGTTTTTATATATATATATATATATATATATATATATATATATATATATATATATAAAATTCATGTTTTAAAATGATCAAAGACAAGGTGAATATCCAATATCTTTGAGCCTACGTACATGTATATGAGCCTGACAAGTTTTTGGACTCAGTATTTCTAAGTTTAAATACGCATTGAGCTTACATACATACATGTCTTGCAAGCTACCACACCCGACATCTCTGGGGTCAGCTACACGCTGAAGCCACGTGTATGTAAACCTGACACACTACCAGACCCGACATTCCCATGCTTAGCATCTCACATAAGAAACAGGTACTAACTATTGATCACTTGAATCTATTAAATACTAAATATCGGTTATCAGCCACCTTGAACAAGAAAAACGAATTAGGTTCTTAGGATTGAAAAATTATCTAATTATTTAATATATAAGCCCCAAATTACTTAAATTATTTGAGATGTCATCTTATTGAAAATAATAACACAATCTAATTAGACATATATTTTATTTTTATTTATAACGAAACTCGTAAAAATATGAAAAGTAGTAAATATATCTAGATTTTACTCGATCAGTGCCTCGGACACACCGGTTAGCTTTTTCACTAGCCTATTTGAAATTCTGGGGCAAATAACTTCTTCGTAGAGCACATCTTAGTTGACTTGACTAATTAACTTGTGCGCATCTTGCCCTGAGCAGTAAGATTAGCACGCACTTCTTAATTATAACATGAAACCAATCATGGATTCGAGGAAAGAAGTACATTAATTAAAGCATCTTATAGACCGTCCCAATCAAATTAAGCGATTTAATTGAGATATATTTTAAATGCAATAATTACGCCCACGACTCTTTTACACTTTTTTAATTAGTTTGATAAAAAAAGAATCTTCATGGAAAATAATTTCAAGCTCTTTCATGGATGCACGAACAAACAATTTGGGATCCATTTTTTAATCAAACTCTATCATTAGATATATTTTTAGACCATATTTTATACATCAAGAATAAATTTATCTACTCAACATAAATAATCTGTTTAGAAATGCGGTATAATTTGCATTTTAAAAATAAAAGGCAGCAAAAAATTTTTATTATTTTTTAAAAATAAAAATCGTACCGTTTAAATATAAATTGTTGGCGTCAAAACTAGGCCAGTGCAAAATTTTAACCTTGCTGACGAAGAAAAGGGAACACTGAGTTTAACATCTAAGCCAGCCTCTCCTCAGGTTATTTAGGTACAGTGTAGGATTGCATTTTAAACGGTTTTTTATAATTTGTTTTTAAAAAATTTATTTAAATTTATTTTTTTATATTTGTAAATTATTTTAATATGTTAATTTAAAAAATAATATTTTTTTTAAATAAATTATTTTGATGAATTTTCGAGTGAAAAACACTTTGAAAAACAACCGTTACCACACTTTCAAGCACCTATTTAATAATACTTTTTTTTCATTAGATTTTTTTTCTTTAATTTTTTTTTAAATCTATGTTTTTTCAGTTTGTTTTATATAAGATTATCCTGATCTCATGACTTATGTCATGTGTTTGGCAAGTTCACCTCGGTTGACTTGAGTCATTTTTTCTGTTTTTATTTTTAATTGAATTTGTTTTAATTTTATTTTTTAATATTTAATTAAATGAGAATCGTCCCGTTATTTTTAAACCTGTCAAGTCAACTGAATCATATTAAATTGTTAAAATAATTATGTACAAAATATATTAAAATACAATTAACTCTTCTAAATAGTTTTTTTTAGATGCCCTTACCAATAACGGTTTTATTATGTTATTTTTCAAATATTTTTCTAAATATTTTCTCAAATTTTTTATCTCACAATGGTAAAATACATTAACAAGTGGATTATATTTATTATTAAACCATAAGGTCCTCCGTCGATTAACTATTTCTATTTATTCTTTAACACTTATTTTTCACACAAGCACCAGACAATTATTTTTAAGCAGTTTTTGTTAACATGATTAAACATTAAAAAACAGTGTATTTTTTGAAAAAACATAAAAATATGTTCAGATAACAAATTATTTTACACGAAACAAATTACAAGGGTCCAAGGCAACATTTTCCGATTATCTAGTTTAATATTTTATTTCTTGAGAATTTAGATGGAGCTTCTGGTTAGTTTGCGTCTCAGGGGAGTGTTTTTTCAGAGAGTTCAAGGCAGTATTATATTATAACGTCAGCGAAAAGGCCGAAAGAGACCTCGTATGGTCGTTCTCACTGATCGATGATCGATGATCGATGATCGGCAATCCACTCAAAAGAGGGGACCGTCATCCTTTACGACACGTGTATATTTGTAACCGAGACACGTGGCTCCGACAAGGACACCAATCCCTTGGTCCTCACTCTACTCTATTCTTTCTTTTTTCCCGTTAAGGAATTAAATTGACTAAAAAAAGAAAAGCTTGCAACTTGGTCATGTGGACCCCACACCGAGCCCCATTGCACGGGGCTTCCCTGGTCTGGCCACGTTTGTCATGCTCATTCCTCGCCGATTTTTGCGATTGGATTCCTCGTTGACAGGACGACTTGTCGCATCCATAGTATGACAAGCAATTTAGCTGCTGAGTTTCGCAATGCTGTTTGTGGTTTCAGAATGCAGTGGTGTTTTGTTTTTTAATGTGTTTTTATTTAAAAATATGTTGAAGTAGTATTTTTTTATTTTTTAAAATTATTTTTGATATATATATGTCAAAAAATTTAAAAATATAAAAAAATTCAATTTTTACCTAATTTGTTTAAAACTCAATACTAAATAAAGGAGAAAAAAATAATTTTCGGAGAGCAAAATTTTGCTAGTTAATGGAGTGCCGTAGTTTGCTTTTGAATGTGTTTTATTTAAGAAGTATTAGATTAATAATTTTTAATGGTTTTATGTGTCATTATAAACCAATACAAAAAAATTATTTTAATATATTTTAAAACTATAAATAATTTTTAAAACACAAACCACATTACAAAACACACATTATCTTTGTTTCAAGTACACACTGTTGTTCTTGATAAATTACTAACAAAATACTAAAAAGTTAAATTATGGTAAACATATTACCAAAACACTACTTATTAAAAAAAAAAAAAATTTCTCTAAATTTTTTTTTAATTTTATTCTTTAATAAACACACACACATGAACAAACATATACCCATGCTTATTTTAGTTTTCCAAGATTATATGATATCAAAATAAAATAAAATTCCATCTCAATACCTAAGATCTCTAACTAATAGTCAACAAACAAATAAAAAACGTACGCTACTTCTATATTTTTTTTCCAAGGAAAAATGGTAAGGCCAGACCAGCTGTCATTGATTTAGAATAATCTTTAAATAGATGTGATAGCATACAATAAAGTCTGATTTGGATTGCGCATCTAAAATAATTATTGAAATGAATTCAAATGATTTTTTTTTTTGATGAATGAATCCCAATTTGCGAACCATTACTGACCAAATCTTGTTATATAACTTGGTTTGCTTTCACAGTCCAAATAATCCCACATCATATATAATATATTAAAACAATATTTTATTTTAAATTATTTTTAACATTACCGCATCAAAACAATATAAAATTATAAAAAAACAATTTAAAATAAAAAATATAAAAAATTTCAATAGCACTTTTTGAACACAAACATATTTATAATTAATTTTTTATTTTAATTGTGTTGTAATTCTAACTGTATTTTTCATCTCATCGCTCTTGTTGTACTTATAAATTGAAGCATAAACTCCTGTAATTTGACATTGTATACAGTTTAGGATGTTAAAAAAATATATATCATTTTTCTAAAAGATTATAAACATATTTTGGATTTATAAGAAATTCCTTTCTTAGAAATCTCGCTTAATTCAAGCCACAAACAGTGATATACAAAACAATCGCTGCCACTTGGCCACTACCCCGGCCTTCAAATATGAAGGTATGAGTGTTCAGCCACAAGGTAGAAATCATGAAAGCAGAAAGCTTATTTATAGCTCGAGTTCTCAAATTATGGACACCTTGACTTATGTTAATTACATGGAATGGTGAGTGGATCGTGTAACTTAAATCAATATCAAGATATTTCTTAATTTATTTTTCTAAATTAAAAGGGCTTTATTCAAATTATAGATCAAATTAAAATTTATTTTTTATTTAGCGATAAATCGATCTTCTCCTTTTCTTACCGTGGCTGCAAAATACTGGGTCTTATTTAAAAAATAAAATAAAAAGGCAAATCAAATTACTCCTTTCATCTTCTCCAAGGAATTGCAGTCTGCGTATGTTTCTTTTTTATCCCTTGCACAGCTGGCATAAAAAACTCTACTTGACAGCCTCTGCAAGTGCGAGAGAGACCAAACCCCAGAGGACAAGAGTACGAAAATAAAGGCCGCATCTTTAACGAGTGAGAAGTACCACGCCAGCAACTAGTATCATGTCCACGTGTCGAATTCCCAGACGCCTAAACTGACAAACACGTTGCCACTTTTTCTTGCTTCCCTTACATCTCGAAACGTGTCCTCTGAAAGGCAACTTGTTTTTTTAGGTCCATTCAACACAAACTTCAAGAAGACAAAACCAATTAATTAATAACACAAATTTAGTATAAAAAAGATGAAGGTATGTGTCAGTCATACCCACGTGTCACTCTTCTCCTCTCGTGATCGCCACTTGGCTCTCTCCTATCTTCCTTCTATACTTGTCTTAACGTGAAGGGCATTTCCGTCCCTCAATAAATATATTTTTAATCAATTAATTTCTCTCTTTTTTCTCTTTAAAAGAGTGTTTAGAAACACTGTCCAATCATATTTTTTAAAACTTTTGATTTTTTGATTTTAAATTAATTATTTTAGGTGTTTTATATCATTTTAATTTTCTCATATTAATTTTTTTAAAAAATAATAAAAAATATTATTTTAATATAATTTCAAATAAAAAAAACTTTAACAACCAACCTTTTATTACTGTACAAAACACCTCCTAATCCAAGCACAACACCCCATCTCCCTCCCCACTCTGCCTTCTTCTTCTGTTTTTCCTTGTTGATTTCAATTTCTTTAAATCCTTTGATTCTGTTTTCCTTCTTTGTTTTTTTAACTTTATTCAGTACTATATTGTTATAAAAAAAGAAAAAAAGACAGTAACATTTTTAGTATTTTTTTTCTAACATTTTTTTTTTGTCTTGGTCTTGTTGATGAGTGCATGCAAGTTGGGTTTTAATTAATGGCAACGCATTTGTTAGAAAACTCTGAGACTGGGAGAGAATTCTTTAAGAAATCAAACAAAAAAAATTAAAATTAAGCCTTCCTGACAAATGGGTGTATCTAAATCAGATCAAAAAACACTTCAACTTCTTCTCCTTCTTCACGTTCCGTTTCAGAGAACCCAAAAATACTTTCCAATCCACTAAAAAACTTATATTAAAGAAGAGGAAAAAAAAACACTTGTTTTTTACCCCTCTTGTTTTATAGAGCAGCATCATGGGAGAAGCAAACGCGAATAAAAATAGAAGCAGCAGTAGTGGAAGTAGCAGAGCAATGGAGAGTCTTTCTTTGGAAATAAACAGGTATCCAAGAGATCTGGTACAAAGACTCATTTCAAGTGATGCACAGCAATATAAAACAGCAACAAGTGAAGGAGAAGAAGCAGAGGAGATTGAGTTAAATCTTGGGTTATCACTTGGTGGAAGATTTGGGGTTGATAAGACTTCAGAGAAACTAACGAGATCATCGTCTATAGCTGGTTCAATACCATTGTTGAGAGACCATGATGCTTTAAGTACACCACCTGTATCTTATCCTTTTCTCATAAGGACTTCTTCTTTGCCTACTGAAACGGAGGAAGAGTGGAGGAAGAGGAAGGAAAATCAGAGTTTAAGGAGAATGGAAGCCAAGAGAAGGCGAAGTGAAAAGCAAAAGAATTTGAGAGGAGAGTTGAATTTGGAGGAAGTTAAATTGAATAAAGGGAACTGGGTGCCAACGTGGGCTAATAAGCAGAGTGGTGTTGTGAATAGGAGTAGTAATTTGGAAGGTCAACAGCAGCAACAAGGGTCACGAGGATCTGTGGAGTCTCTAGGAGGGAGCTCTTCTGGGTTGTCAGAAATGGAGAGCAAGCCTGTTCAAGGTACTTTTTTTTTTTTGGAATTTCCAACCTTTTGGTGTCTGATTTATTTTCTCATTGTTTTTTAAGGGATTTTCTGGATTGGATTGGAATGGATGGTTTTATTTTGCTAGTGGATTATGGTGTGGATGCCAAATTGGTCATGTGGATGTTGTGGACTTAGATAGGCGGGCTCTTTTATTTGGATTGGATTTTGGGTAGTGCCTATTTTGTGTTGATAGCATTACTATTGTTTTGGGTGGTTATGGTTGGTTACTTGGAGGTTGGGGAAGGTGCTAAATCTTGGATGTTTATTTGTTTCTAAGCAGTGCAACTCTTACTCAACTAGTTTAAGCAGTATTAGATTCTTTTGCTGGAGTTTCTTTGGTTTCATCAAAACTTTGGGAAAGAAAATCCTTGAAGGTCCAAAGAAGGAGAGGAATCATGTTTGTTCAAATCTGAGTAATTTGGAGGTGTAACAAAGTAGAATATTAACTCAAGACCCTGCTTATTGATTGTTGCCACACATGGGAAGTAAGCAGTTTGCAGTACTAGCATGTCTCACGAAAAAGGCAGTGCATTTCTTGCATCTGTCTTTGTTGTCAGAACTGAACTGAGTTTCTGCAGCATATGAAATCAAACTTATTGGATACTTCTTCTTACTTACATAGAATAGATATTCTTCCATGCTAGGCTATAGTGTGTGGTGTAAGCTGGCAGATCCATGCAGCCAACCCCAACTAGTTTGAAATTGAGAGTTGGTTGAATTGTGGAACACTGCATGAAGGGGAGTTAACATGCAGATCATTTCCTTCATTGGTAATTATTGTACCTGGGAGATCACATTTGGGTAAAATCATTGTAAGCCCGTGGTTGTTTAAGGAAATTTTCTATACTGACTAACTTCATGAGCTTGCGATTTGTTTTGATGAACTTGATTGATTGGGCACTCAAGTTATGCAGTCGCTTTAGTTCACATGCTTGGAGAACTATGAATCTCAGTTTATGACTATTTAGTCTCGGTCTTAGTTGGCTAGAGGATCTACTTGCTTTAAAGGGATGTTCACTTCTTGGAATAGGTTCTTTTTTCTGCTTTATCTCTGCTGTCAATGAAGCCAGAAGGGATGCTTACTTCTAGTATGGCATCAATGTAGAAATTATTGTCATGACTGCCTCCTCGAGAAGGAAAGGAGGAAACATGAAACGAAAATCTGAATGCATTTACTTGTATGTATGGGTACTTATTTTAATATGTTCACATATTAATATTTTGCTTACCTGCTTGTATTCTGCTACATGGGGCAGGTCTAGCTTAGATGAGTTAACAAACCAAGCATCTTATTTGATTGCCCACCCATTCCATACAGTCTTCCATTCTTGCATCATAAAATATTCAGTAGTGACTTACTCGTTAATGTGTGGACAGTGGATGGATGTTAGCTCAGGATTAGGCTAAAGCTTCTTGCTTGATCTATTCTCCTTGAAGGTCTATCCAGTTTCCATTTCTAAGTTCAGTTTTTCCCAACTCTTAATTTGTGGAAAGTGTTAAGTTCCAGAGGCTTAATCTTGTTTGACATCGTGCTTGTGTGTGTCCGATGGTATATATTTTCCCTATCTCATAAGTTGATCCCTAGCCACCACTAAGTTTGGATTTTTGCTTTATCTATTCTCCTTGCAGGTTCATCCAGTCCCGATCCCTTAATTTAGTTTTTCCCAACTCTTAATTTGTGGAAATTGTAAAATTCCAAAAACTTAAACTTGTTTGATATCTGGCTTCTGTGCGCCATGGTATAGATTTTCCCTAGAACAGAAGTTGATCTCTCAGCCATGGCTAAGTTCAGAACTGTATTTGTCAAAGCTTGTTGTTTTGCAACTTTAAGAAAGCAACTGGTGAATAATTAAATCCATGATTTCTGGGTGGGTTAAGGAGGGTCTTTCTGAATATTACATGCTCGACAGGTATGGAGGTGATGGGATGGTCCGGGAGTTGCTATCAGGTGGAGTTTTCTTATACCAGGCGATTGCTGATCCTTCTAGTTCTTGTCGTTCGTCATCCTTCCAGGATCCCTCCTTTTCACTTTGCTGGTTTAGCCTGCTTTACTAATGTCCCTTCTCTCTTTATCTGACTACCTCAAGCTTTTTCTATTTTTCCCCATGGAATATGGTCATATGGCCTTTAAAGTGATTAACCGGTCATGCATGTAGCTGACAGGTTTTTTTGTGATCTTATAAAAATCGTGTTACTTAAATGCATCTGCAACCGATACATTGGTATTTGGAGATTTGTAATTAATTTTGAAATTACTATGCAAGTAAAGGGAAGAGGAAAATGGAGAAAAAACAAATGGTTTGTCTTCTCATAATCTCATGTGCATCACAGGATCAAGCAGTGGTGGAGAAGCACGAAGTCCTGCGAGTAATCAATCCTTGCAGGAACGAAGCAGTCAAGAAGCTGTGGGTTCTTCTGGGACAAAGAAAATTGAAAATGCGTGCAGAGCCTCCAGAACAGAACCGGAGAATCTATCCAAGAAGCTTGATTCTGCAGAAAATAGAGGGAGGGAAATTGGGACCAATGCAATGGAAGATATGCCTTGTGTGTTTACTAAAGGAGATGGTCCTAATGGGAGAAGAGTGGATGGCATTCTGTACAAGTATGGTAAGGGAGAGGAAGTAAGGATAATGTGCGTATGCCACGGCAGCTTTCACTCCCCCGCAGAGTTCGTGAAGCATGCAGGTGGCAGTGATGTTGATCACCCTCTTAGGCATATAGTGGTAAACCCTTCCGGTCCGTCCTTTGAATAATGTAATGCGGTGTTCATTTCATCCCTTAAAGAGAAGTAGGGATGTGAAATGGGGGGAAAAGATGAGAGAATTTTAGAAAATAGCTATATATTTTTAGGGTCCTTGAAACGGAAACCTAATATGACCAGCTATTTTTCATCTTCTAGAATGTTTCAAATGGTTTTTTGAGGTTGTAATCTGTATGTGATATTTATTTCCTTATTTCCCCATCTCATAAACTGAGAAAGCATGCATAAATGTTGAAAGGGAAAACAGGGTGTGATATATATACAAGCTCAGATCAACACATGGGCTGTCTCTGTGCTACGCATGAAGACAAGTGATGCTTATGTTCTTACAATTGCCTTGAAAAGGAGAGAAAAAAAGAAGCAGCACGGCTGCAGATTAACAATCTCTATCACGGTAATCGATTCGGAAGAACGATCTCTTCTCGGCTCTCCTCGAGGATTTAAGCGGTAGCTTCATAATTTCGGAGATTTGGGAAGGATGAAATAGCAGTAAATGAAGCCAAATCAGTTCAGAAATCTGAATTTCAGCGGTCTATTTTAAAAAAATGATTCTAGCACGACGCGAACATGATTCTACAAGGGTGCGGGACACATGACGCCTTATAGAATAAGCTGGCACAAAATCATCGATGATTTCCGATAGATACATTGCAAGTACGCTTTAGATGGAACCGATAAAATACTAAACCATTACAAGAAAACAGTGATTTTCAAAGACAGAATCGTGTTCTCTTTTTTTACTGGTTCTTGTTCTGCTACTGGCTGGCAAACGGAAGGCATGAAGGCAATTTCTCGGTTTTCTTCATTACTTTTTACAAGTTTTTAGCAAGCACGACGTGAGTTTGTTTACATGCTCTTAGGAACATTGAATTTAATTTAATTTATAGCATTAAATCAATTTTTATCTTTGGAATTTGTTTGAGAATATTGATTTGAGTTTTAAATTTTAAATCAGAGGATTTACAATAATTTTAAATGAAAAATAATATTTAAAAAATATCCAGTTTTTTTATTCCTTTCGAAAACCGTGCTCCTCCCTGATAGATAGCCTGTTGTTTCAACAGGCTTTTTTTCCAGAACCAAGCTGAGAGTCTTCATGAGAAAACTTGCAAACTACAAAAAGATGTTTGTCAAGTAGAACGTCAAGAACAGTTCAAATTATTATAGATGAGTTACATATTTGAATATGTGAAGAGGGTAAATTATCCAAGAACATCATCTTTCAGAAAAGATGTATGACAGAGTCCAGCCACCAGTTCTCCATTTACAGCCCATCCTCTACGATGTGCATCATATGCTTCCTAAACCAAATGTGTGTTAGATTCCCTGTGTTTTATATGCGTGGGAAGGGCCAGATAACTTGGTCAGCAGTTTTGAAGGGCTTCAAGCTGGTCTGCCTTTCGGTCTAAGACCCTAGTGCTCAGAAACCAATTCAAGTTTCCCAGGCAAGCTTTTGAGTCGAGAGTCCGACCCCATATTTCTTCTCTCTGTTCTTTTTACCCAGACCATTTTTTTTCCAGGATCTTATACAAGTATCTTCTTGGAATATTATTTTGATATATTTTTAAGTAAAAAATATTTGAAAAAACAAACGTAACCATGCTTCTAAATACAAAATAAATCAAGCATAATGATGGGTTTTTTTTTTTTCAATCTAACACGGTAAAAAAAATATTTTTCAAAATAGTATTGTTGTTTTTTTTTTTCAAACTAACATAATTTAGGTAAGTGTGCATGTCTCATATGTGTAACTCGAGACATGCATGTCTCACACGCCAATTGCTAGCCTATTTCTTTATTTGGTTCCTTAACTTTTTATATTTAGTTAATTTTAGTTCTATTATTATAATCATTTCATTTGTTATTTTTGGGCAACAAAGTTTTAGCTAAAATTCATATTTATTTTTGAATGTAATTGCTTAAAAAATAGTTATTTTTACCCAAAAAATTGTTATTTTTGCCCAACTTAAATAAAAATAAATTCAATCATGTAGTAATAGAAATACAATTAAAACATTTACTCTTGTTCAAGAACGTGTTCAAGACTCGTGTTCAAGAACGTGTTACCCTAGCTACCTGGCTCCACCAACTTGAAACAAATTTTCATTTTTCACACAGCGAAGAAATGGTTGGTCTTAGGTGTCCAACTGCTTAAAGCGATAGCATGAATTTTGGGCATTCCAAGATCATATTTTTACAAGAGCTACGAGTACTCGCATAACAAGGTGGTTTATGAGCTGCTTTCCTTCTGTATCCTACACGTTACACCTAAGAATATCATCACAACCACACCATGCTTCTAATATCAACAGGCTCTACTCGATCACCACTTCAAACAATATCATAAAAACAATTATACTGCACATGCTTGAACACAATCATCTAATACAACTAAAGGGCTATTGAATTAAAGATTAATTTACAGCAATATAGACGCAAATATTGTTAGCAGTAATAAATTGACTGGCTCCGATTCAAGGAGGGAGCACCCAGCATTTTCTTCCCAAAGGTCACCTCACATCATACAGGTACAGGTTTAGAGGTTCTCCTTACCATTGCCTCACCACCTTCCCTTTTTCCTGGCTCTTGCAAAGAACCAATTTCCATGTAGTAACACCAAGAACAATGCTCATGGACAACATTTGCATATTCAAAAGGCCTCGTGTTGATTAAATAGCAACCATTGTCGATGTCCCAATTTTAAATTAATGACAAGAAAGTTAAGGACAGCTCAGGCTTGCATTTTAAACAGGAGGCAGCTTAGGAGCTGAGAAGCATTCTTCCTTTGGATCATATATGGAGCCAGTTTTAGCAACAACACTTAATTTTTTGACAGGAACAACAGCGATTGAAAGAACAACCCCATGAGCAACATGAAAAGCAATGAAACCAATGGAAGGAAGCTGATTTTTGACTCACTGGGGCAGGCGATGACTCCAGATGCTGCTGCTTCCGCTGCTCCACACCTGCTTTCAGGGAACCACTTCTCATCCCATTTGCCAAACTGCGTAACTCCAAGAAATTTGGATCATGAGCTTACAAAGTGCTACTATAAACCTTGTTTTATAATGTAAATGACATGACAATGATTGTGAATCACATGTAAACATAAGTAACATTATTGGTATTAATGATGGCTCTTGGAAAAAAAATTAAAACGGCAGAGTTTACTATTTTCTTGATTGTTATCGATTAAGAGGGAAACAGAGAGAGAGAGAAGCAAACACAGAATATTTATGATAACACCAACGTTTTCAACCACAGTTCCAATAGTAGCAGAACGCCCAGCTACAATAAGAACATGAGCAGCTTGGCCAGTTACAGTAGCAGAGCACCAAGCTACAACTAGAACAGTAGCACAATGGCCATGCATATTTCTTTCTTCTGCAACACAAAGGTATATTCCTCATTGACAAAGCATAGGCTTGTGGAATCCTATTTAATTAGTTAGGCACACATGTGCATATACCTACAGAGAAAACCTAGACATCTGGTTTGCATGCATAAAACACAAGCATGTCAAGTACATGGGCATTTCTGTCCGGACTGAATTCACACAACGAGTCTGCAAGCATAAAGACATCTGTGTATTGCAGTGTGAATGTAATCGTGGACATGATATGGGAAAGGGTTGATGCCTTGCAGGAACATGAATGTTATGCATGAATAATAGGCTTTCACTAGTTTTTTTATGCATAATAGAAGTAATATGTAAAAGTTCAATGCACATGAATTCTAGTATTTAAGTGTTTGCAGATAGATAATGATGGCAGCTTACATTGGAAAAGAAAATGACTTGACACTGTCTGCACTCCCATGTGAATGGTTGGAAGTGCTAGGAGATTTCCAGGATACAGCTTGATTTGTTTTATTTTCCTCATTTTGATATTCTGCTGGGTCCTTGATGGTGTTATCTGCTATTCCATTTGCTCCACCCTTCTGTTTTTTGGTTTCCACATCAGGAACTGAAGACTGGTTATCAGTGGCCACCATTTCTCTTGGAGGGAGTGGACTGAACATGATTAATTCACCTGACTTGGTTATATCTCCAGACTTGCCCAGATCACCCAACAATAAAACATGGTCTCTGGAGAAACTATTGTTTCCTGCATGAATGCTAAACAATGATTCATTGGAAGCAACACTCCAATCCATAGGTGCTGTACCTTTATTTTTTTCAAAGATGGATGATGGAATCCTTAAAGGATCATATCCTCCAGGTCGTTCCATGACTTGAAGTGGAGGGGATTGTTTTGGTGACATGTTGTGCGCCGGGGATTCACGAGTGACATCAGAAACTGTGGGTGTTAATGCGTGATCTGATGAGCCATCCTCATTTTCTTCTGATCTGTGAGAGCTGTCGATGGAAACACCATTCTCATGATCTTTTGATGCTGGTTGAGTAACCTCATGAGGTTTGTTGGAGGATTCAAAATCAGCACTGCCTGCTCCGGGGTCAGCACTTTCTTTTGGAATCAAATCAAAGAGATCATACAATGACGAGCCAGAAGAACTTGAAGAGGAAGAAGAGGAAGAGGAAAAACCAAACTTTATATTTGGCATGTATATATCCCCTTCTATAACAGTAGATTCAGGTTTTGGTTCTATATGTTTACTGCTATCACTTCCATTAATAACCTCAGAATGCAATTCTGAATTTCTACTTCTTTCACTCCCCTCAATTTTCTCAGGATCTATCTGAAGATGGCCACTACTTCCAAGCCGAACACGAAGCCTTGGATATGTATCCCCATGATCACTGCTCCCGGTCCCATTAATAACTTCTGGATGTGATTCTGAATGCTTGCCGCTTCTGCTTCCATGTTCCAAGTCCATAGCTGAAAAACAATAATCTGATCCAGCTTTTCAGTACACTATAACTCTACAACTCCAGCTTTTAATCAAACGACATGTATGAAAATGTGATAGAATTGAAGGTAAGAAGTGTTCAAAGAATCTCAATCTCACAATGTACCACGCACAAACAGTTAAAAGCTTGCATGATGAGAGATGAAAACAAGTTAAGTAACATCTAAAGGACAAGAGAACAATTTCTTCCACGGAAAGAAATTGACTTTACAGGATCCAATTAGCCAACCTCTGAGTATTATCAAATAATAATAATAAAAGGAAAATGTGACAGGCCAGCAAGGTGATTTAATGTGCTATGAGACTCGGTTTAAGAAAATAAGAACTCGTGTAATCGTATAAATCAAATTCGAGAGAGAGAGAGAGAGGGAGGGGGGGGGGGGGGGGACCGGATAATTAAGTCATAAACAAAGTACTACTAGGGTTTAGACATGGTAATCAAATAATTAAAGTGTATCCCTATTAGTACTCCACTGGTTTACAAATGAATCTCCCTTCTTCCTTTTCTTTTCTTTTTTCTTTTGAATCTCTTTTCTTGCAATCTCCTTAATTAATATGCTAACTCACAAACACTAATCGGCTTCCGTGTGACCTGTCTTCTAATTAGACATTAATTAAACTGCCAACCACCAATTTAACATCTTCGAGTTTCCATACAAATGAAAAGCCAAATGTGTTCTATTTAATGCTTTCGATACTTCAATCATAGCAACTCAAAAGTAATATACATTAACATTAACATGGTTCTTCAACAAAACAGAAATAAACGACTTACTTTTACGACGTTGAATAAAATTCTCCCTGTCGTTGAAAAATCCTCTGTTAACCAGCCATGTCTAGATCCCAGTCGCCGGAAGCGGCACCGGCGATCATCCACAGCTAATTCTCCTTTAATTGTAAAATCACACAGCGAAACATAACATGATTCAATTAACCAGAAAAAAATAAAACGAAAACCAATTAGCAGTGATTCTAAGAATGTGTCGTACCTGGGATTTGACTTGAAAAAAAACAGCTGAATTGCTGATGTTTTGAGATAAATATCTGTTTGTTTATTTATTTTTATTTTTCGGTTTTTGTTTAAGATGTAGGACGCGATGAAATTAAGGAAGCGAGAAGGAAAGAGAACGGGAAATCTTGATGACACGAAGGCTTAGCGATAGTCTTGGGGTTTCTAACAAACTACGGAAATCTTTCGCGCCATCTTTACCCACTCTTTCCTTTTTCTGTTAATTAAGGGTACTTATGGATTTTACCTTTGGGGTTTTGACCTTGACCTGTGGGATTGTGACACGTCTTTTAGATCCCTGAGATTCAACCATCCTTTTAAAAAAAATTACTTTTCTTTTAATTTTAAATTAATTTTTTTAATTGTTTTGATATACTAATATTAAAAATAAAATTTAAAAAATAAAAATATATTATTTTAATATATTACTAAATAAAAAAATATTTTAAAGACCAATATCCATGTACTCACTAGTCACTATTATTCCCTTAATGGGATTGCTAATTTGTTTTAAATCTTCTCCAAATCTAATTTTAAGCTTTTATTGGATTAAGCGATAAAGGGTATGGGTATAGTATTTGACAGCGAAGTGGTGACTATGAATTTATTACTTTCTTTAATTAGCTTTAATCAAATCAAGTTTATTGTAAATACTCCATAAAGAGGACTCGGTTGAGAGATTCTTTTTCCCTGTAGAAACAATAATAATAATAATAATAAAGCACTAAGAGATTGTTTTATTGCATGTTAGATGTCCGACCCAGACAAGTTTATTTATTTTTTAAAAAATAAATATTATTTCGTGAATTATTGGACTCTGTTTTTTATTTTTTGAAGATTAATATTTTCAAGAAAAAAAGATTTTGATATCTATATTAATTTTGAAAATAATTTTAATACTTTAATCACTAGCTTTGTAAATCAATTATATGTTTTCTTACGTAAAAACTTTAATACAAAACTAATTTCCTTTTATTTTGATAACCGAGTAACCGGTGCGAACTATAATCAACCTTGATGGACACACCAAAACCTCCTTATTCTATACATTAATAATAATAAAAAGATTTTCAATCTTATAGATCATAAAAAGATATTAAAAATATTGTAGATACGATATTCTGATAAATCTAAATTTAATTGGTATAAAAAACATTTTCACGAACTCAAGTTATTACAAGCTTGAGCTACCACACCCAAGCTCAATTACTATCAAAGTGCACGGGTTTGTTGCCTAGCACCCGCATGAACTCGGATTATCATGCTTAAACCCAACATGTTTAGATTTAAATAACATATTTGGATTCATTTTTTATTTTTAACAGGCTCAGACACTCTATCCAAGCCTAACAATTTCTTAGAAATTTTTATAGAACTTCATACGTGTTTTTTATTATTTTATATTGATAAAATACATATTATTTTGAGTAAAACATAACTCAAAATATCATAATAATAAAATTATATTCTAGGCCCTGTTCTCCACAAAAAGATAATTTATAAACTATAAATACATTATGAATATTTCAAATTTCAGGTTTACAATCTCTTCATTCTTAACATTTTAACATATATATTTTTAAAATTTATCTTTTTAAAACATTATTATATTTTTTTTATTCGACTAATACATATAAAGATCTCTGCATCCATCAAATTATGTTTCAATTGATCATGTTCAATGCACAACTTATCTAATTTTTTTTTCAATAACAATAGATATTCTAAATTATCTAAATTATATTAATTTATTGTATTACAGTTGACTTTTCTCTTCACCGCATCTGTCATATTATCATGATGCCCTCCTTTTCTCTTTTCCGCATGTTTCATTAAGAAAAACAAGGGTATATCGACCGAAGCAACTAGTTACGAAGATATTAATAAAACTAAAGGTTAAGGTTGTTTCGTCATGCCGTACGTACCCTATAAAAATCAGGCTGTGAGAGAGTGGCAAAAACGTTGTGGGCACCTTTGGTACTCCATCTTTCATGGTCACTACAAGAAAACACGGCTCTCATCATCTGGATCTCTTTGGAAAAAGAGCATTCTTCTGCATTATATCTCACAAGTTTCCACCATGGAGCTTGAACATTTAAACTACTTTTGCCTTTGAAAGGGTACGGTTCTTGTTTCTCCTTCGGGGTCTATGTTTCACCCTACGGATTCCTTTTCTCCTCCTCTCTCTCTCTCTCTGTCTTTTCTTTCTTGGTTTTCAGGGCTTTCTTTTAATATCAATCGAAAACCTTTAAATGGAGCAATGGGGTCTCGTCCTTTTATCTGTGTAATGCTCAGTTTTTATAGAAATTGATGTAGTAATGTTAATCAGTAGATGTGACTAGAGATAAAAATTGCGGGGTAATTGATTCTTGCTCCTGTTTGTGTGGAGTTTTGTTTTGGATTTGAATGATTAAAGAATTTTTAATTCTTAGGTCAGAGCCAGAGACGGCTTTTGTAAATTCTGGCCATTTCTGACTGAAACAATCACGAGTCGTTAGATTTTGTGTGTGTATCTCCATTCACCTGAATTGTCAAGCTGCAGATTTATGTGCTAGGCCCAGTCAAAGTTTCAATCTTTCTCTTTTTGGTTATCTTCAGCTACCAAAGGGATTAGTTTTGTTGGATTCATTATTAATGGAAGTATGTTAATTTCTTTCGTGGGAATTGATGTGCATTTTAATTGATGAACTAATAGGGTTTATAACTATCATATGACGTTTTACTTTTCAGGTATTTGCTTAACCCGGAAAAGCAAGAAGAACATGGATAACAGTAATAACTGTAGGTGATTTTTTATGATTAACTCAGATGTCATAGATTGGCGTATTAAAACCATTTAATGAGTACTGGTGCACCACCCTTATACGAAATTCTGACCTGGCACCGAAAGAAGGAAAGTTAATGTCCAATGGAAGGATTTCGAGGTCCACATCCACCAGCTGGTGTTCCCGAACCTGCTGTTTCTCTTTGCAATGGAAGGCTTAATTTAGATGGGTATGGCAATCGTGGGTCTAGCTTTCCAGGCCTAAAGAAGAGAGGTCATGCTCTTGGAAATCGTTCATGGATAAAGATTGATCAGGATGGGAACTCAAAGATTTTGGAACTTGACAAGGTCACTATAATGAGACACTGTTCTTTGCCTTCCAGGGATCTGCGCCTTTTGGACCCCCTTTTTATTTATCCTTCCACAATTTTAGGACGGGAGAAGGCTATTGTGGTCAGTCTTGAACAAATTAGATGTATAATTACAGCAGATGAGGTTATCCTGATGAATTCCGTGGATGTATGTGTTGTCCGGTACATGTCAGAATTCTGCAAACGTCTTCAGACAAATCGAGAACAAGCGGGTACATATATTTCTAATCTAGAATAGTTGTTTTAATGGCCTCAAACTTTTATCTGGTTGCGTTGTAGGTGGATAGATAGAGTTTCAAATTTGAAAGTCTTTGATTAATTGGGCTTGAATCTGTTGTTGCAATATACTAGAGCTTCTTGTTCTCAGAAGAAGTTTGCTCACTTCACATTTTTTCAAACTGATTTCTCTCTGTTACGACTATTTTCTTGAAGTTTATAAAGTCATGCTGTATGAGTTACTTATAATTACTGCTGATTTGATTCAGATGACTTGCCATTTGAATTCAGAGCTCTGGAATTGACTTTGGAACTAACTTGCACATCTCTTGATGCTCAGGTATGCTAACAACATGCATCACTACAGCACTTCCATCTTTTTTTATGAAAGTGTTGCCACCTGAACTACTTGCACTCACAACCACAAGATGAACCAGACCAATTAAGTAAAGCCCTTAAGCCTTTAGAAATTAATGATCTCAGGGAAAAGGAAGCTAGTCTTCTAGGGTCAGGGAATTTGTATCAAAAGGTAATCTTGTAAAGATCATCCACATACCATGTTGTTTTACTTCCCAAGATGACTTTCGATATTGATAACTGGAAATCTTAAAATCATTGCCAATTTCTTAAAATAAAATATTGCGTTATTTGGAAGGTTAAGGTGCTTCTGATGCAAATTTCAAACTTGATATTCCCTCTCTGCATCATACTTATAGATGTTGGAAAAATAGAATCCACATGTGCAGTCAGCCTTTTCTGGTTTGACACTTTTAGATTATACCCTGAGGCCTGAAGACAGGTTTTTATGGCTGCTGTGGGTTTTTAACTTGTACCCTGAGAGAGGGGCTAATTCTGTTTACTATTACCTTCCCGGTGCATTGCTTTTTTTCTTTGGTGCTAGCAGTGTGGAGACTCAGCATGTCTTTTATAGATACTCTGATTTAAAACATCATTGTTCAGATTGCCATTCAATGAGTTTAATCAGCTCCATGATAGGAGTTCATGACTTCTTGTGGCATGCTTTGTGTTGACCAACCATGGTAGCTATTTGATGCATACAATTACATTTCCTTGCATGATCAATGGATACTGAGAAGGTTTTGATTCACAATGTCTCAAGGGGTCTAATTGAATTCCTCTCTGTTATATCTTTTCAAGAATAAATGCATACCCGTATGAAAGAAAGGAAAAAGATTTAGGAGAGTTGAATACATAAACTGTCTCTCAATGATCTGAACTTGTTATTTGCATATGTGGTTGTTACTTGTCACGTGTTATTGAATGGTGTATTTGACCAAATGTGGTTCCAGAAACCGTGTGGGTTAAGATTGGGCAGCCATTTAAGAATAGCGTTTTATGTGTAATATGGAATTAAAACTCTTGGGCTGCAAATGCACATGGTTGAGTCTGGAGACTGGTCCCTTTATGTAAATGTTTTAATGTTCAAGATCATTTTTCAGAAAACCTCTCTCCCTGGACTTTGCCTAGGCAGACCAGTGGTAGTTAACGGGCCTTTGCACACACAATAAAAGCAATAGAACAACTGGCAGTTTGAAAACTTATGGGTAACTCCCTCATTTCAAGGACTTTTGGGTTTGATAGGTAAAGGAATTGGAATTGGAGGTATATCCAGCATTGGATGAACTAGCAACATCTATTAATACTCTTAATCTGGAACGTGTCCGTAGACTCAAGGGCCACCTCCTTGCATTGACTCAGCGAGTTCAGAAGGTAAAAGTAATCTTTTTACCCCCCTTTCTCTTAGTGTTCTATTGTTTGCTGCCGCTTTCTTCCTCCATATGTTAGCTTTTAGATTGAAATTGTAGGTCCATGATGAGATAGAACATCTCATGGATGATGATGGCGACATGGCCGAGATGCATCTTACAAAGAAAAAACAAAGGTTGGAAGCTTATGCTTTAGGTGATATATATTTTCAAAATGATATCCCAGCTGAGACCAGAGTGGTTTCAAAATCTGCACCTGGTTCACCAGTGAGGTCAATTAGTGGAGCCCAGAAATTGCAGAGAGCATTTAGCAATACAAGTCCAAGCAAACATGGAAGCTTGATGAGTTCATCCAGTAACGGCGAGAATATTGACGAACTTGAAATGTTACTCGAAGCTTACTTTGTTGCTATTGACAACACTCAAAGCAAGTTGTTCACGGTGTGTTCCTGCGTGCATGTTTTTGAACTCAACTAGATATATGTATATGAGTTGCTGTGATTGGATAGTGCTTGCTAATTGGTATCCTACAATTGACGAGGTACAAGGCATGCATGACTAAAACCAACCAATATTGTGATTTTGACAACCCACCAATTTATGCAGATTGCCCCTTTTGGTGGCAAGCCGAAACAGAAAACCAGCCTAGGCTGTTTAGAATTTTTTATAGGTTCTAAAACAGATTATGGTGCCTTTACAAGAGAAGGATACCTAATATTTCTAAATTGGTTTTCACATGGTGATGTGCAAGAATATTTACTCCGTGATTATATTAATTGTTCTATAAATATTGCAGCTCAAAGAATACATAGATGATACTGAAGATTTGATCAATATCAAACTGGTAGGGGTTAATATGAATTTTAACTTTTATGATGCTTTTTTTTTTCCTATTTTTTTATTGAAAAAAAAAAAAAACACACGAGATATAACTTCTCTCTCATATTTACAGGGAAATGTTCAGAACCAACTGATTCAATTCGAGTTGCTTCTTACTGCAGCTACCTTTGTGGCTACAATATTTGCTGTTGTGACAGGAATATTTGGGATGAACTTTGTAGCCTCAATTTTTGATTTACCATCTGCATTTAATTGGGTTCTGATTATAACTGGTCTTGCATGTGTGTTCTTGTATTTCTCTTTCTTGTTTTATTTTAGATACAAGAAGGTCTTTCCATCGTAAACTTCATTTTAGAGTAAGCTGCTCCAATGAAGACAAACTCTTGATTTGTTTTGTAGAAACCCATGATTCAATTTGATTTTCCTCTCTCTGGGGGGTCAATTGATGCTCTTCCAAGATTGCAGGGCTTGCTCTATATGTTTACATGCATCGCACGAGGTTATCTATTAAGGTATGTGCAAGTTCATGCTCAAGTCCATAGTTTTGGAGGTTCTTATAAATGTGATACAAGGATCCAGTCTTCTAGCAGTTTGGCATCACTTGCCCTATAAAGGCAAGCATCTGGCCATGGGAAAGCACAGTGTGCCTCGTCCGTAAGTGGCTTTATTATGTCATTTGATCTGAAGATCATTTATGCGTATTCTGTAATTTGATAATGTATCAAGGCCTGTGCTTGTTACAGTACAGGCTTTACCTTCAGGTAAACCTTGCTACACCTGCGTCAAATGCAGGCTATCACATGACGATAAACTTTTGAATAAAATTCTGTTTCTACATACAGCGACTCTTTGAACAGTAATGATAGTGTAGGCCTTCTCTACTGTAACAGCATAAGCTCTCCTTTAATAGAAAACCAATCAACTCCCTCCCATTACCGCGAGGACATTTTCTGAGTGAATTTACAGGGCAATAAGCTATGAGTGGCATTGGAATTTCTGTGACTAAATTATTCTCCTCCTGAATTGGATCCAGACAAATTGAGTAGAGTGCATGTCATTTCTGTAACTGCCACTTGTCCAAAATCATGGCTACCTCCGATAATCCAGCGTCCAATTGTCAATGGCCATGCCATTTCTGTAGATGAAGACGGTAGTGAAGCTTATTCATATTCTTCAAATGCAAGAGTGAGGATACTATCTGAAGAATCAAGGGATTTATTGATATACCCTCTAGACCTATTCCCATGTTGCCCGTCCACTGTTATTCTTCGAAACGAACTCACTTTTCCCATGACAGAATCAGGCAACAATTAACTAGATAAATCAAGAAAGTAACCCCTTCCATAAGGCTGATGACCCTGTAACTGTATTTCACCTTTAGCAGCACTACTTCTTGGAACTCCTATAAATTAGGTTCATCTGTTGCTGAATGCTTGCAGACACCTAATCTCCGTAAGGGGCAAGTTTGCTCTCGTATTCGTTGCGTTAAATTCCAAGACTGGGATTGGCTGTGAAAATAGTCTAAAGAAAATGCTTCCAATGCGTTTTCTCTTTAACCTTGTTGAAGAATTCTTCAAGTAATTGGCTTTGACTACATATCCTGCACCAGCAGCTACTGCTTCTACCCACAAATCCATAACCAGCCTTTCTCTTAACAAAAACCAATCAACAATAGACTCCAATAACGACAATCAAGTTAGGATCTAAAAGAAAAGCCACGGAATAACAAGCAGGCAGAGTTTTCGAGGGAACAGAACCCGATGGAAGAAGAATCTGAACAGACAAAATACAAGACCAAGGCATCAACACAAAAGGAAAAACAGGTAAAAGATTTTGACAAAAAAAAGAAGTTACTATTCAATATTGCAGCTTCAGCTGTGGAATAGAATGCATAACAAAATTTTGCCCCTTGACAGAACTCTGAAAAGCACTCTTTGGTGTCATATGGTTCAACTTCTGGAATTCTAAGTCACTTAAACTTTAATTACCCAAGAAAAAAAAACAATACACACGTATATTGTTGATTGACATCTCTTGTTATCCATCTACCAACCCACAAAAAAGAATGTGGCCTTGAATGTTCGATACCCCATTGCAGAAAATGTTACGGGCAGGTCATATTATGAACTGAAACAGTAGGTCATTTTATCATTTCATCTATTACCAACAAATGCAACCGCAACTTAGCCTAATTAGGATCGCCAGACAGTATTTGAGCCAAAAACAATGATAAGATACTGTTAACCATAAAGAAATATAGACTGGAATAATGCTCATTGGGGAAATCGTTATGGACAATTTATACTCCCATCTATAAATTAAATGATAAACGTTTCACGGGCCTTTTTTCTGTATCTCTTTTTTTCTTTCCTTTGCTGGGGGAATGTATTTGAGTTCTCAGAATCTCAAGGTTAGGTCTTACGAGGATACTTTCACGGCGAGACAGACAATTTACTGCCATAGAATTAAGTTTATGCAGCATGAAAGAAACCCTGAAACCCAGAATTGATTTTGACCTCTAGAGCAGAGTTTTGCTTTGCCTTTTCCATTTTGCCAATCTCAGTTCGCCATTGCGTATGCTATGACCTTGCGATAAGAAAAAGGAAATAAAGAAATGGGATCTAAAACCATTTACACCTTGGATTGGTTGGATCAAATTTTATAACATGACCCCATAATTCAATACGGCATATACCATGCACAGAAATTTCTGTTGTCATACACATCAAGATGCTAGTGTCGTACTTGGACAGCTACCCACAGTGCAGGCCAAGATGTCCCTATAATCGCGGGATATAGTGAAAGAGTCATAAACCTTTCCATCCCTGCTCTTCTTGTACTCGAACAACAGATTGGAATGGTCAAAAGCTGTGAGTTTTACAAAGCCATGATCATAGTCTTTATACAAACTCCAGGCTGTTTGGAGGGTGGTGAATGGTGAAAGGCTCGCTCCTGCACCACCAGCAGCCACATGTATCGTCCCATTCAGGTTGCCTTTATAGGAGTGCTTCTCTTTACTGGTGCATATATTCTGTAGCAAGAAGATTTGGCTATTTCATTGTTAGCAAAAGAATGCAGAGCCAAGATCTTGGTTGCTGGTTTGAATCAATCCAAGTTCATGAACATGCATGCAGCGTATTGAAGAGGGCATTTGGGTTTTGGAAAAAGATATGGTTGCAAAAACTCAAATGGTATTTGCCTATTACCAGATGCAGTTCAATAGGGTATTTGCTTGACTTCTATGATTGGTGCTTTCAGAATAAGGGCAGCAGCATATAGAATAGGCGTGTTTCTGACAGTTTGGCGTATCTAAATGTAACATTATTGAAATCATTAATTGGGAAATTTTCTGAATAATTTTAGCTAAATTCCCAAAATCAGTTCAAATGCGCAAAGTAACAAGAGTTTTTACAGCTGAAGCTGCATAAAGTTCCGTAATACCTGATATATGGGGCATGTCCTTTCATAGTTGTGCACATGACCAAACATTGCAATGTCAACCTTGTATTTCTGCCACAGTTTTTGAAGGCTTTCCCTTCCCATCGGTTCTTCAAAAGATCCTTCAATAGCATAAGAGAAATCAGAAGAATACCCTAGTACTCGATGTGCAAGGAAAATCAGCCATGGTTGCTTATGTCTATCAACTGATGCAAGACAATGCTCTATAAACTTGTACTGCTCTGTTCCCTCCCTCCAATCATGTTCTGTGTCTGCTATGCAGAACCGGAACATGCCATAGCCAGTGGAATACCTATTTAAGAAAATAACAACTATTCAATATCAGATCACAACATACGCAGGAATAACTAGAAACATACTTCCAAATCCCTCTGGCTCTATGCCTCTATCCGATCAGCATACTTCTCTGTGTCGAGAAGAGCTGGTCTAGCAGTGTTAGAAGTTTTGGTGTTGGAGCATCCTCAAGCTCTGGATAATAAGTTTGCGCAGTGCAGAAGAAAAATGAGTCTCTCTCGTTTTTTTCAAATTTATACAGACTTGTATCTATAGTGAGAGTTGATCCATGGATTGCTAAATAGAAAATTATTCACATACCAAAAGATCATGCGACCAGAACATGGATTAGAAATAGTACAGTATGGCATGTTTACCGAAAAAATGCTGTTAATATGCATAAAGCTAAAGGTGTGAACACTAAAGGCAGATAATTTGGCAAACTATAACAAGTTACTAATGTTTCAAAATGAAAACGTTAACAGATTGCAAAATCTCCTTACCAGAACTTTTCCCTGTTCTCTGTTGGCGCATAGAACATAGTCTGAGCCAACACACCACATTCTCCTCCAGAATCCATGTTCCCATAGAAGGATCCAGTCCCTGGCCAGTCACGCTCATGGTTCCCACTGTAAAGAAAAATTAGCAATGGTCATTCATGTAACTTGAATTCGCGATTCAGCAATTTCAAGTTAACTTATAGCAGACCTAGCAATCATGTAAGGGACAGATGATGCAATTGGCTCAATTTGTGCAGTAAATTGGTCCCATTGTGACAAATATCCATTTGCATAACATATATCCCCAATGTGGAAGACAATATCAATGTTCTTCAGGTCTTGAACGAGTTGCTTGGTAGTGTTTAGAGAGCCAGGCTGAAAATCATTATATTCACTGGAACCATCTACTTCACCCTGAAAGTTTAGATTTTAATAAAGAACCCATTAGAAACTTCATTTAATTTGATAAAGGGACAACAGTTCATCAGCTTTAAGTCTAAAGGATAGAAAATTTGTTAGAGCATAAAATTACTAATAAAAGTACAACAACATAATAAATATCGGGATAGTGAGATAAAAGACAATGATTAGACTTGGGACATGAAAATTGATTCAATGCTATCAAGGGGCTTCAGACCTTTCCCATGTCACCAAAAATGACTACACGTTGTACAGAATCTTGACCAGGATAAGGGGGTACTTTAAACTGGTATTCTTTACTCCAAATATATGTGCAATTGAACAATCTGTGTCCCAGCTTGTATGCATACCTGAATAATCAAACAAGAAGCATGTTATAGGTTGAGTCGCATGTAATGCTAAAGGCATGACAGCCTAGGATTCCTTCTAATAAATTAGATTTCAAAACTAATGTTTTCAACAAACTGATATATTGATTACTATAACCTTGTTGATCCTAGGTATTGTGAGAGAATGAAAGAATGCTTTCCATCAATATAAATCCTTATGTGAGGTTACACTGGTTTATTTGCTTTTTTTTCTACTTCAAATTGAATGTGAGGTAAATAATAATTTGAACCTGCAAGTTCTCAGAGAAAACATTAATAACTTATATGGAATTCTGAAAATACCGAATAAGATGCATTAAGAACACTAAATATACAATATCTAATATCTATTATTCTTCTAATAAACTTGAGGGGAAATTATAAATTTTATGAGAAATCGAGACCAGGAATCAGGCCAATATGCTAGCACAACGTACACTGCGTTGGGCCACAACTCCTTCAAAAAGCTAGTGTGTATATACCCAGGATCACGCCATCCCACTGTCCTTGCTGGTGCACCTGTGGATAGGCAAACGTTGTTTGGGATCTTAACAGTATGCTTTAAGAAGATTTGACCATAAAATATGTATTAGATCCTTATCAAATCGGAAAAGATAAACAGAAGATATGAATCTTTTGTGTCTAGAAACACGTTAAAAGTACTTGTATAGTATGTGAGCATCGGAAAACTTCAAACTCCACCTTTTTCAGGTTCCAGACCTTCATTTTATTCCAAAACATTTCTTAGAAAAGGGAACTCCAAAAAATTGAAGAATTACGCACCACACATGCTGCTACGTTCAAAAGTCAGTGTCCCAGCTGGGGAATGGATAGGAACCCCTCCTTTAGGACCCCATTCAACAAAAGGTTCTGCTTCACTGATCCCATATCCACTTGTCCATGTTACAGTCATCTGATTATGATGAAGAAAATTATATCATCTCCTTGAAAAATAGTTAGGACCAAATAAAATGGACAAAATAACATCTGGGTAATAAATATTTAAAGAAAAAACAATAAAAACAATTAGGAAGACTAAGAGGAAAGAAGCTTATGTCAACAGGAATGATATGATGGAACAAAACTTGTAGTGTTCATGCTCAATACATGCATGAGAGCAACCATATTCCCGATCATTATGTAATATGCATTGAGCTTCGGGGAGAGAATGGATTTACTTCATCCCATTTTTTTCCTTGCGCCAAGCGTGGATAGGCCGGTGCATTTGGATTTGAGAAAGCAACTTTATTCGAGACAGCAACCAGCTTCGGCTGTTATACAAGAAAACAAAAGGAATGAATGACAAATTGCAGCAGGGATTAACTAAGGATATGCATAACGTAACAAAGCAGCCATGTCTCTCGTGAAGGATTTCATATTAAGCAACGATTAACAGAACATAGGGGGGTAAAACTGAAGATGTACTTTTTATACAGAAATATAGTGATGGGAGAATTCAACAATTTAATAGGTACCGAAAATTGGTTGTGGACAAACTGAGTTTGTGAGACAAATCTTGTTATCACATAACCACAAAGATTGTAGGGAAGTTTTGAGCTTTACATTCAAAAAACCACCAGTAAATAGTGCAAAAGAGAAGTCCGATCTTTGGTTGATCATCTGCAGCTTCAGTGATCCTTTTCCTGTATCCTTATACTGAGGACTAGAGTAGTTGGCGTATTGAAACTGTCAATAGAAGTAAGGCAGTCAAGATTAAGAACTGGCTGTAATCTAATTATTCCACTACGAAGAAGAGCATGGGATGGGATTGAAAACAACGCTGGAATGAACCTTAATAGGTGCAGAACACAGTAGTGGAGGATAAACTCTTGGATTTTCTGAGGGGCAGGTGGAAGCACTGAATTTAGAAATAAGTACAACTCAAGTTAGAAGAACTTGGTTCAGTTCTAATTATTGAAGAAAACAGAAACGTCGATATATAGATACGTGTTTTAAATGACAGGAATGCATGATATATTTGGCAGAAGATTTCGAAAGGTGAAGCTATCCTTATAAGTACCTGAAATTGGCAGGAGAAAATACTCCAATCCAATCATCAACTGACGGGATTGGAGTACTATACTCAACAGTCACCCACTCTGAATTCTGTCCCTGAAATAGGAAGACAACTTAACCATCAAAATACACCGGATTCTTGAAATGTCTACCTGATCAGCAGCCCAAAATGGCACCCAGTCTTGAAATGCGTACAGAATTTAACGATCATGAAACGATATAATTAATAGTCAAAAGAAAGAGAGACCACAACCACAGTAGTGGTAGCAAGGAAGCTTACAGTAGTCAGTCCAAGAATGGAAGGAGAGGCTTCAACATAGGCAAGAGGAGTAAGGGCAAGAGTTGCTTCATGTATAGCTATTCTCGAGAGAGGATGATCTCCATGTGAGCTTGTCTCTTGAAGATTTGTAAGTATTAATAAAGATGGAATAAAGATCATCAACCTTAATCCTCTCATCATTCCAACTTGTAATTAGAAACTACTGAACCCAACACATAAAAGAAAGCAAAAGGTCTTTTTTCTTTAAAAAAAAAAAAAAACATATATCCAAACTCAGAAAATAAAAGAAACTTGACTGAAACGGATAAAAGAGTGCTAAAATTAACTGGTATACCTAACTGCGAGAAAACAGAATTATATTAACGTTTAGGAATTGGTAGCAAATGGAAGAAGAAGACTACTGGCTAGCTAGCTAAGCCAGTAGTAAGCAGAAACATGGAATCCTCATAAGGTATATCCTACTCCGCAAATATAATGGTTACGGCTGGGTATATGGGCCTGTGGCCCATGTTATTAATTCCATAACTAGACTTGGGCCCGGTCTTCTGACTGGTGGATCAATCGGTGAAGCACGGAGTCCATTTATAAATTTAAGAAATATCCAAGTTTCTCTAATAAATAAATTTCTGAAGTTATAGTGTTTATTCCACTTCCAATTGCATATTAATAATATCAAAATGAATTTGTGTTGTAGCATACATATTCACTAATAAAAATCCTTTTGTCAATGATTTAATTATTCTCTACTTCAACTTGCATCTTGCTTTTTGGTGATTTTTATATTTATATTTAACTTGCATTTTGCTTTTTGGTGATTTTTATATTCTTTACCATGAATGTTTTTTAGTGCAGTAATAATTATTTTTTAAACTATTTTGTATAAAAATATATAAAAATTATTTTTTTTATTTTTAAAAAATTATTTTTGATAACACAAAAATATATAAAAAATTATTTTTAGTAAATTTTTTTAGGACAGAAAACCATGCTACAAAATAAATAATTTTTTTTAATATAAGTGTTTCCTTTTTTTTCTTTACTTTGATTTTTTAAGAAATAATATTTTTTTATAATGAATTACCTAAACATTTCAATAGTTCCTTTGTTGACCATAAGCACTGGGTGGATAAAAATTATATTTGAAGGACGGATATATAAGACTTCAACAGTCACATTACGGAAAAAGAATATTACGCACAAAAAACTGCCATCCGGAAGAGTAATGCATTATCACTTGAAACTGAGAGATGTTTAATCAACAGCAACTACCTCTTTAACATCTTCAAGTCTTTTGTAACTGCAACATTGATCATTATTGCATTTTTTTTGTTTTTTGTTTTGTTTTTTTTGGAAAAGAAAGGTCAAAGGAAGCTTTATTCAGAACTGTAATGGCTAAAACAAAATACTAAAATTCAACAAAGAATGCTCAACAGGAAGTTCTCTTAATTCAAACGCAGGTCAAGATGCTAGGGTCATGCTTGGACAGCTATCCACCGTGCAGGCCAAGATGTCTCTGTAGTCCCGGGATATCTTGAAAGAGTCATAAACCTCTCCATCCCTGCTTTTCTTGTACTCAAACAACAGGTTAGAATGGTCAAAAGCTGTAAGTTTAACAAATCCGTAATCATGGTCTTTAAAGTAACTCCATGTAGTATTGATGGGTGTGAAATCTGCAAGGCTTGCTCCTCCTCCACCCGCAACCACATGTATTGTTCCATTTAAGGTGCCCTTGTAGAAGAATTTCTCTTTGCTCGTGCAAATATTCTATAACGATAAACAAGAAAAGAAATTAGGTTCAATGGTGTGATAAAGTTGGGTGTTGAATATATAAATCCAGGTTGCAGGTTTATTTGATAATTATTGACATACATAAATTGGCATTTACTAGAATTACACAGAAGAATTGCCAGTTTCCATAGAGCTTGCTGTTTATAGGAAGAAACTACGTGTAAAAAGAGATGGATACAGTCATGGACTTCAAGCAATTTATTCTCCAAGGTCATTCTCAATTAAGTAGAAATAACCTGCCTATTGTAAGAAACATGAAAACATAGTTCTGGGCATATAAAGAAATACTAGAACAAACAAGTAGTGCAACATCTAAATACTGTGTTCCCACAAGATTTTCCCCGCGGTAGAGCACAAGATACTGATATTAATGGTCATTAGATACAGTTCCAAAAAATTGCGCCCCAGAGTCTCAGGACTTTTTAAAGGATGTGGGCAAGATAACTGGAACATGGTCCAGACTTCACTTCTTGACCTGACTCTACAAGTTACAAAAACAGAAATGCAGAAGTGAATGGCTTTTAAGTTGATTTTTGTTTTTCCTGTATGTTTTTGGACTTTTTAAAGAATGTTGACAAGATAACCGGAATATTATCCACCCACTTATTGCCTCTACTCAGGTTCCAGGCTTGGACTGCCAGGCCAGGCACTTTAAGTTGAAATGACCTGACTTTCAGATTAGTACATATAGAGCAAAGAGAAATAACTTGTAGGCGTGCGTCCCTAGTGGAACTTGTGTTCATACCTGGTAAATGGGACATGTCCTTTCATAATTGTGAACATGGCCGTACATGGCTATATCAACCTTGTACTTCTGCCAAAGCTTTTGAAGGCTCTCCCTTCCCATAGGTTCCTCAAATGATCCTTGATCAGCATACCAGGTAGCAGATGAATAACCTAGCACCCGATGTGCAAGGAAAATTAGCCATGGTTGCTTTTGTCTATCAGCAGAAGCAAGGCAATGCTCAATAAATTTGTATTGTTCAGTTCCCTCCCTCCAATCATGTTCTGTGTCAGCTATGCAAAATCTGAACATGCCATAGTCAGTGGAATACCTGGTAGCAGGGAATCAGAGGATCAGAATATCTGCTAACAATTACATGCAGAAACTAGGAATCAATTATTGGCATGTTCTTCTAGAACAAGAAAAAATAACTGAAATGTCTTAGAAAAACTCCAAATAGTGGGTTTCAGTGAGGAAGAAACCAAAGAAGCCACAATTTTTCTTGTTTTGTTTACCATTAAAGAGGTTTGAACTAAATTACCATCAACATTCAAAATTACAAATGGAATAACCATAACCATCCAAGGTTAATTATCTTAAAAAAATTTCTAAAAAATTTCCCATACCAGAATTTAGCCCTGTTCTCAGCAGGGACATAGAACATTGTCTCAGCCAATACACCACATTCTCCTCCAGAATCTGAGTTCCCATAGAAGGATCCTGTTCCAGGCCAGTCACGTTCATGGTTACCACTGAAATGATACAACGCCAATGACCATATAAGATGAAGTGGATGAATAATACAAGCACAAACAAACAATACAGATAACTTGTGACAAACCTTGCAATCATGTAAGGAACAGTTGATGCAATTGGCTCAACCTGTGCAGTGAACTGGTCCCACTGAGAAAGGTATCCATTTGCATAGCATATATCACCAATGTGGAAGACTATATCAATGTTTTTCAAGTCTTGAATAAGCTGCTTGGTAGTGTTAAGGGAGCCACGCTGGAAGTTGTTATATTCATTGGAGCCATCAGCTTCATCCTGCAAGGTGAAAAGTACTTCAAAATGTGCACCAATGCTTGTGAATTGATTCGCTTTACAATCTCTATTCATCCAAAAAGAGAGAGCTTTACAATCTTCAAAACTGTGAAAGAAGGTATAACTTTATGAGATACAGTGACGTTGACATTAGTGGAAGTCATTGAAGAAAAACACTAGTAATTTAAGTCATTTAAACATGACACTGATGCATTTCTTTCCTAAAGGAGTGATAAATATACATTGGACAATATTAAAAAAGATTTACACGTGTTGGGGTCACCGAATCCAGAAAAAATTGTCTCATCAGTGCATATCTTGCATGTTATTAATGTTCCTGATGAGCATATCTGTTTAGGATGCGATTTTATATTAGATGTGCAAATTATTTGGGAGAAAGTTCTGACCTTTCCCATGTCTCCAAAAATAACAACACGCTGTACAGAACTTTGACCTGGGTATGGAGATGCTCTAAACTGGTACACTTGACTCCAAACATATGTACCGTTGAATAATTTATGCCCAAGCTTGTATGTATACCTGCATAATCAGTAAGGCAGTATATTTTTAACACAGCGCTAATCTCTTACAAATGATTAGGTTTGAGATGCTCATACTATTTGATGTGAATGGGCTTCCTTTACTGTCCTCTACATGCTCTATTGGAAACCATCACTTAATCAAACAGTGGTCTAAAAACCAAAATATTTGCATAACATTACTCTAACTTGTGCATGCATGATATAAGACATCATTCCATTCCTAACAACTGAGCTTGGTCATTTATTATTTGGGGGAAATGGTCCAATCTGTCCTTTTATACTGGGGTGAGTCTTCAATTATATCCTTAATTGAGTCAATTACATCTTTATAAAATGACTGAGTTTCCAGTCTATCCATTAGTTTTTTTTTTGTCTAAATGAACTGAATCAGCCATGCATATGACTTCATATTATACCAAAAATGGTCAAGAGCTTTGTGGACTTGTCAGTCATGTGCAAAGTACGTGACAAGCATAAAAAAATATTTTAAAAAAATTCACACGGGACCAGTCCTCTCTCCCTATTTGAAACCTCCCTCTCCTCCCCTCTCCTTCCCTATCTCTCCAGTACCCCATTCTACTCCACTGAAGTTGCCATTTTCAGTATAATATTAAGTCTTCTACTCCACTGAAGTTGCCATTTTCAGCATAATATTAAGTCACGTACATGACTTAATATTATAATTTGGACTTAAAAAAGTTAATAGAAGGATAGATTGGAAACTCAATCATTTATAAGGATAAAAGTGACTCAATCAAGGATATAAGAATAGATCAGAAACTCGCCCCATTATATGTGGACAAACTAGGCCATTTCCCCTTATTATTTCGACACAAGTTAGCACATCAGAAATCAACATTGGGCCACAGAATATTATAGGTTAAGATAATGTATGACATACACAGAATTCGGCCATAACTCCTTCAGAAAACTTGTGTGTATAAATCCAGGATCACGCCACCCAACTGTCCTTGCTGGTGCACCTGCATATACATTTGATAAGGTGAATCTTCTACCAATAGAAAAGAAGCAGTCAAAACGTTTTTAGAATGCCAACCATTCAGGTAAACAATAAACAAGCTAGAGAACAATCAACTTGTTGGTGCAAACTCTGCTAATTAAGACTTAACTAAATTGATAAATTTATACCATTATGCTACCCTACTCGACATAATGAATTTAAAAGTGTTGGGCTAATTCTTTTCTGTTTTCCTAATGAAAAAAGAGACCATGTAGCATTTCTGATATGCCAATTCTAGTTGATGTACACTTCTTTGAAATTCAAAGTTTGAATACCAAGATAGACAATGGGCTTTCATTCTAATGTCACTTTCAGCCAATTCCAAGCTATCATGTAATATCACAAGGTAAAAGAGCCACCCACCACACATGCTATTACGATTAAAAGTCAGTGTCCCAGCTGGGGATCGCATATGATCACCATCTTTTCGACCCCATTCAACAAAGGGTTCTGCCTCATTGATCCCGTACCCGCTTGTCCATGTTACAGTCATCTGAGTATAGGAGTTCACAGCAAAGTTATAACTTTGAAAAATAGTTGCCCCAGTATAAAATAAAGTTTATAAACTAAGGTGACAAAAAAAAACGACACTTGATTTCTAATAACAAGCTTGCAGCATACATAAATAATTCATCAAAATGTGATAAAAAAAAAACTATTTTATATGCGCAACAAAGAGCTTCACATATTCCTCTAGGTATTCTAGGTATCACATATGAACTTTCAGAAAGAAAAAAAGGGGAAAGTAGGCATTACTTCATTCCATATCTTTCCTTGTGCTAAGCGTGGGTAAACTGGCGCATTTGGATTGGTGAAAGCAACTTTATTTGACACTGCCACCACCTTGGGCTATTATGAAAGAGCGGGTAATTAGATTGAATTTGCAGCATGGTCAACCATGATGGAATACCAAAACAACCATACTCATGAAATAAATTTGAAATAATCAGAGAACTGTGAAAGCTGCGAGAAGAAGAAGATTAATAGGAAAATTAATCATTGGTGCCATTTACTTTATGTGAAATAATCTATTTATCACATTGCAAGTAAAGAGCAGAGAAAATCAAAAGCATACATTCGTTAAACCTCCAGAAAAAAGCACAAAAGAGAAATCTGATCTCTGGTTAATTAACTGAAGCCTCAACGACCCCTTTCCCTCCTTTCTGTATCCTGGACTACTGTAGTTTGCATACTGATACTGCAAGATTAAAACAGTGTATTGGTATCCCTTGTCACTTCAAGAAAAAGGGTAGGTTAAAGAGCAAAAGTCTTGTGGAAGAGAGGTGAGGATGAACCTTAATAGGTGCAGTACACAAAAATGGAGGAGCTTGTTTTGAGCCATCATCAGGGTTGCAGGTGGAGGCACTGGAAATTGATAAAGATAAGCATTCTCAATTCGATAATTGTTGAATTTATTCAAACACTCACAGGAATACCATTGAAAACATGGCAGATTTTGACAATAACAAAATTTAAGAAGCCAGGCCACTTTTCTGATGCAAAAATCTACACATACCTGAAATTAGCAGGAGAAAACACTCCTATCCAGTCGTCATTTGATGGGTTTGGAGAAGCGTACTCCAATGTAACCCACTCAGAATTTTGCCCCTAAAACAGTGAAAGAAATTTCCAATCACACAACAAATTGATTTCCCCATATTGTCAGACCTTGGCCATTGTATCACTTCATTCAAAACCCAGAGGATATAGTAATCACATCTCAGTTTCCAAAATAGGCAAACATCTTGCAATTAAAAAAAGCAAAAAAGACAAAGCTTTGGTCATATTATGGGAGCTGAATAAAATAACCGCTGCTGCAAAAGCCTACCTTGAGTCCAAGAACTGAAGGGGAGGCTTTAATATCAGCATTTTCAAAAAGTTGAAGTCTTGTGTTATGAACAGCGATTCTTGAAAGAGGTTGCTCTCCATGTGAATTCGCCACTTGAAGAGTTGCAAGAACCAGTAGAATAGCAAAGAAGACAAGTTCTAATCCTCTCATCATCCGAACCCAATATCTGAAAAAAAAAAAAAAAAAAAAAAAACTAACTAACTTTTCGATCACATCGAAACTTTTTAGCTAACATCTAAGACAACTCATGAAAAATGCAGTTTAATTTTAAACGATGACCAAAAAAGTAAACCAACAGGTGCGTATAAATCCCAGGCAGCATAAGAACTGAGCTACGCAACCAAAAGGAAGTAGAGAGTACTAACCAGAATAACAATCCTGAATTGCTAGTAGTTGAAGTATAGTACAACAATAAAAAAAAAAAAAAAAAAAAACAATAACAGGGGAAAAAAGTATCGGGTTTGTGATTGAATTTGAATATTTAGCAAGAAGAAGAAGAAGAAGAAGAAGCTGGACTGACTGATCTTCTTTTGGAGGGAGTGATGGGATGGCAAATTATAGTAGTGGTAGCAGCAAATATGAGCAGGCTTGGAATCTTCTTTTGGATATTCCAACAAATGTCCAATAAGGAAGGGCGGAGAGTCAACTGTTTAAACTTTAAAGGTTGTCTCGCCGGAGAGTTATATCGCCGGGCACATGATACGAGGTGTGTACACCACACGGCACAGTTTCCCTACTTTCTTTCTGCAGGGGTTTTTTTTTTTAAAAAAAAAAAACCTTTTCCAATACTATATTATGCTTAAAGTGAATTTGGTACGCCTTTTTTTTCTTCCTATTTATCGTTATAAGAGCAGTATTTTATTTTAGGCCATCATTTTGTCTAAAATAAACTGCTATAAAATTAAGGAAAACACTGTCCAATTTGTCGTCTGACGCCGAAGTTTGTCTCGGTTTCTTAACACTTTGAAATCAATTGAGGAGATAACAACGCAACAAAATCCTTTGGATACACGCCCACAGCGCGCACACCAAAAAAAAAAAGTAGGAGATTTTCTTGCACTTGGAAAGCTAAAAAAGATTAATAGATACATACCATAATAAATAAATAATAATCTTTTTATATGCAGGGGCATTAAATTTGGTCCGGTGACGGTACAAGAATACAATCTGTGTGCAGTGCACTCCCATCGCATTCTGAATTTAACAGCCAGTGCCATGCCAACCACGAGTCAAATAATAAATTGGGATCCTCGGTAATTGTCAGTATTACGGAATAACATTCAAATTCAAGAATATATGAATGTGATCAATAACACCTCTAATAAAAAAAAAATCATCAAAAGATTCCAAAATTTGCTTCTTTTGGAAACCTTCTTGGCCAAAAGATACAAGTATCTCGTTCATGAAGTTCTGAAAAAACTTCAGGTAGAAAATAGATAAATTCCTACAGTTTTTCAAGAAAAATATTTTTTATTATTTTTTATTGAGAATTATTAGGACTTTCTAGTTTTTTATATATAAAAAAATATAATAATATTTTGGCAAGTGAAGACATGGAATAAATAAAATTAAGGATTTTGAAAGTCTTCGTATACTTATGGTGATTTTAATCTTTGAGGGTTTTGACATGTAACAAACTTATTTATAATTTGTTTTTGTATGTGTCAATTAATATCACAACTCAATGATTCTTGATGGTTATTTTGCTATGATATGTGCTAAAAAAAACTATAGCTGAAAAGGGTTGCATAATAGAGTATGCTTATATAGGAGGGGAGGAGACATCATGAAACTTATGTGTTATTTATGTTTGTGTTGGTTGTTGTCATCTGATATCTTAGTGGTGGGATCCATGATGAGGCGCCCTGCACAAAAACATTGTGTTAGAAACCCACGATGGGGCGCCCTGCATAAATATATTGGATTAGAGATCCATGATGAGGTTTTCCACACAAAGATGTTAAGGTCCCGTAATGGGTTGATCCATGCACATAAAAGTATTTTTGATGGAGGACTGCAAACTGAACATAAGAACGATTTCCTTCCAACCCGGGAAGACTAACGCATGAGATTTTTTAGGAAAATAGATATTTCTCCATTCTTTATTATGATTCCTTTCTGGTTTTATTCATATTTGAAAATAATATTTTTTTCTAATTTATTTTTTCTATTTAATATTATTAGAGTTTTTCTAGTTTTTTTGTATAAAGGGTTGTGATAATTTTTTGGCAAGTGAAGACATGGATGAATAAAATTAAATATTATAAGAGTCTATCTATACTTGTGATGTTTTAGTTCTTGAGGGTCTTGACATGCAATAAACTTATTTATCTTTCACTTCCACCTGCATCACTTTATATGGCTATTCCTAGGTTGTTCTTGGAAAATCAATTTCTTTGAGTGTTTTCCATATCCGTTATAGGTTTTGTTAACATTGTTTTTAGTGATCTTCAGTAGTTTCCAGTTTTGCATCCGTTTGTCTTTTGTTTTTGTTTTCTAGATGAGTGAGATAATCTTTAATATGCATGTAATATAAAAAATATGTATGTTGATTATATGATGGGTACAAATAGTTAATTTCTTGAATATTTATTTATGTTACTTTATTTCTGGATATCCATCCATTATTGATTTTGCATTTGCATTCTGTTGATTTTATTTGTTTTGAATAATATAATATTTTGAAAGATTATGAAATGCTACATCTTTCTAAATAATATGTTTTTGATATGTATGTTATGAGACTTAGCGCATGTAGGGTGTTCCCATGGCATCGCTTTTTGTGTTGCTAGTCACGGACCCAGAGTTCAGGTCATGACACCCAGACTACCATAATTTTTTTTCTTTTATTTTTTGAAGATTTTACCTCATCACTCATATAATAAATTAGACTAAGTATTATTATTCTCTTTTCATATTATATTAGATATTACTAGTTTTATTGGACGGGCTATGCTGCTATCAAACCAAATTTTTTAATGAAAAAAAATATTCATATCACAAGAAATTATTTGATATTGTTATTAAATCTGACCCAACAAGTCAACCTTGAAACCTTTCAACCCGGTTTCTTGCCTAACTCGGGTTTCAAATCAAATCACATGGGAATTGTCCCAACATGACCCACTCGCTTTGATGGGTCAAAAAATAACCTAGATGATGGCAAAAAATACAGTTTGGTTTTAAAAAAAATTAAGCTTATATATTTTTTTTAACATTGATATGGTGATATATTGGATCAATCCAAACTTCGTGTGTTATCATATTAAATCCGTAACTCGAATTATGAACTCCTTTAAATTTAATAACTCTCTTTTTAATTTTGTTTTTCTGATATGACCTAATTAAACTTAGCGGGTCTAAAATTTACCTAGATAACTTGTAAGATTATTTTAATTGTTTTTTAACTAGCCATACTAGCATTTCGCATTAAACGACCTGTCACCTTAATTAAAGAAAACGAATCAAAATATAAAAATTAAATAATCAACCTATTATCCAATCACATGTATCTTCTTCGTAAGCAAATTGAAGATTTTGTACATCATCAGTTATTAGTAATGGTAACAGTAAGCTGTAATGCAGAACGTATTATCCATTTTGAAGTTTGAACTTTAAACAAAATTGGAACATACAATCATGACATGCAGTAAGCTAGGTAGATGCAGAATCAGGACATTTTTCCTGTCAGTTAGAGAATAAAGTGCTGCATTTGACCCAAGAAGCGATGAGTTCTAGGCTACCTCTTGGAGATCTTTCATTTCCAATCTTCAAATAGAAAGTACCAGCCACAAGAGCAAGATTCCTGGATGGCAATAGAAAATTGAGAAAGATGAGGACATGTAACTAGCATCTGTGTAAATAAAGAACGGATAAAAAAGAAGAAAAAAGAACGGAGGCTAGCGATGAGAAAAAGTACTCGCGTCGAGCACAAAAATACGACTTAATGGTTACAAGATAACAAGCAGGAAATCTACTTGAGGATGGGCTAAGCTAGTTATTTGTTTGACTTTTCGGGATTCGTTTACTTTTGTGGGGGCAAGTGTCCCACGAGCGAAATTTGTTTAATCTTCCAGGAGCACATTTACAAGGCAAAAATAAGAGAGGAAAAGAAAATATGTGTGAGCAACTTTTCAGGGTTCCAGGCGATCAAATAATGAAGAACGGATATACCAAATAATGAAGAACGGATATACCAAATAATGAAGAACGGATATACCATTTAGATGACCTTTTGTTTCTTTCTTTGGCCAATTTGACACACTCTAGCTAGGTGCCATGAGTGCCATGATTTGAGGGAATGGGAATAGGAAAAGGTGTAGTCAAGCACGCCACAGCAAAAAAATCCAAAGCACAGAAGACTTTTTGTGCTGCGAGTTTTTTTTTCCCTTCTTTTTTAGTAACTTTTAGTGCTAAAGTTGATCAGCATAAAAAGTAGAGTTTGACAAAAGGCACTTACCTCCAAAACTGAGCTTGGTTTGAATTTTTGACTCCCGTGTCCCGCTCCAGGTATAGCCTAATCAATCAAAGGCATACATCAGCGTACAGGTTCTTACAGAAAGAGAAAATGAAGAACAGAATTGGAATGGTGAACTGTGAACTAACCTTGGCCAAAACAGCTAGTGGAGGTGTTCTTCCCACTCCTACAAATGCAAGCAAATGACTGGTCAAAACCTGCAAAGCCACACAAGCCCCCGCTGGATTCACAATCTTTGCATAAATTAGAATAGTATGAACCATTATATTGCAGAGAAATCCCAAATTTCCATTTCACTGGATCCCCCTCACTCCCCCCGAAACTGTATACTGATGTATAAGAAGAGCATTGGAGCTTTGGAAGATCCAACGTGTAGCCTGCTAGTTGGATAGGTGACTCGTAAACACAACAAGTGGAAGGTGGCGCATTCTGTGGCAACCCTATTCCTGTCACTCCCTTGCAAGAGTATAGTCCTCTGCATACACGGGAGCGCGACCCCATAGCACACAAATCTTCAGCTGGATCAAATAAAGGAGAATTGGTTGAGCATCCAAGCAAGACAAATATATTTTCCCCCGTTAAAGAGAACGGACTAGCTCGATCCAGGCTAAAGCTTCCTGAGTTCTGCATTGAACTACAAGTAGACATGAAGGGGTCTGTGATAATTAAGGAACCAGTTGTGTAATCGATTTCTGAGATATTGTAAATTCCAGTTCCAGTCGAGAACTCTAGCGTGTCAGAGTTGCATCTTACATATCTAGAAAAGTCGGGGTGCCCGCAACCAAATCCGGAGCCAAAGGGGTACTTCACTGGCATTGTGCCACAAGTGTCATGACATGTGCCATTTATTGGGATAGGATGCACAGCAGCAGAGATGGTGAAATGCACGGGGAGGGAGAGAAGAATGTAGGTGAGGATCCATGCATTTGAGGTGGATGACATTGGTGAGAGTTTGGGAGAATTAGATATTAGCAAGTTTAAAATAAGGAAGGAGCTTCACTAGAGAGTATAATAGATTTATAGTGATATTTGGAAGAAGGAGTTGATGGTTCCTTTCGGTGGAGGAGACCACTTTCAAATTTCTCCTTCTTTTGCTTCCTAAAAGCAAACCATATCCATGTGGGTTCTAGCTGTAAAGCAACGTACATTCCAGTAGAAGTCCCAGCAAACAGTAAAGAAGAGAAACACACTTGTTAATGTGAACACTATGACCAGTAACTTTCAACTAATGCAAGTGGACCTGCAACATATTTTCTTAAGAAACGTGATTTTTACTGCCCATTCAAACCGCGATATGATTTCCAATTTATCTCCAAGTAGAAAGAATCTCTAGAGATTCACACTGGATAGAAAGAATTTGAATGTATATTTCAATACAAAATAACACATACTAGGGCACAAAGAAAGTTTTACAGCTACAGCAGCAAAATGTCATCCTAAAAAGCTGACAAGGTTTATCTTGCTTTCTTAGCCATTGAATTTAACAGCTCAACAGGACTCCCGAATGGAAAAAAAATCCAGCTCCCATCAGCTGATTCATCCACCAATAACGCATGTAGATCTAGTATGAAGATACAGCCTTAGTGAAATGCCCTCAGAATACACATTGCGGAAGTTAATGGTGCAACTGAACTCTTCTAATTGAAACAAGCACTGCACTGGCCTCGTCTCAGAAGACAGTCCTTTACTGAATCCTGTCATGACTAGAAACCAAAGGGAACTCAGAATCATCTGGAAACTAGTCCATTCAGGTCATCTGAATAAAAGAAAACATGTTTCATTTGATTGAAAGTAGGCGCTTCCAATTTGAATTCTATGCATCGTCGTAAAACTGTGAGCAAAAGCTCAAGCAGACAACTAACCATGGGACATCCTTGAAACTCACGCACTTAGCCCAGCCCAATTCTTAAAAGCAATAAGCGCTTCCATTTTTCGGACGTTCCTCTTTCTCAACTTTGATACTTTCAGCTTCTTATGACTCCCCCTGAATGCTTGCTTGTACTTCCATTTATCCACAAAAATCTTCTATCTCCTGAGATTTTTCCACTACTTGCATCGCTGCATCAAAGAAACCTTCTCTCACCAGAGCAAATAGGAAAGCATAACCAAACTGTGATCAAATTCAATACCCTTCTCTATATCAGGTGAGAACTTTTGCTTAACCTCATTCCACAGCATCAAAGCACCGAAATATTTATCTGCAGTCACATACCCGTTAATTAGGGACAAATATGTTTGGTCATTTGGCTCAAACTGGAGGAAAGTCATTCTTCTGAAAGTCCTCTTTGAATCCTCTAATCGCCCAGCATTACAAAAAGCATAAATAATTGAATTCCAGTCATGACATTTCACTTCAACTCGAGGGTCCTCAACAACTTCATCTAAAAAAACAGCCACTAGTCCAGGGCGCTGGCTTTCCATTAAACCTGTCATAATTGTCAAATAGCTTCCTTTCAGGTCAGGTGTTCTGGCCTCTCTCCTATCCCAAAACAGAGTAATAGCCGACTGGAAATCTTGGCTTGTCATTGATGCTTCTATTAGTGCATTGTAGCTTCCCTTATCTAACTGAAGCCCCGAGTTGCTAATTTCCATGACCAGTTGAGTAGCTTCAGCTGTTCTATACCCTGCAATATGCCTTCAAGATTGGCACAAAGACCCCAGGACCTACAGAACCACCTTGAGCATCCGTTTCATGACAATGCTGTGTGCTTTATCTGATAATCCAAGATTAACACAGGCACTAATAATACCAAACCCAGTTGATTTATCAGCCACAGTAATCCAACTTCCGAGATTCAATGATCAAGTTTGCTAAACCCTTAATACTTCCATCTTTCATAAATCGTTTTACCACTTGTCAATAAGTTTCCTCACTAAAATTCGAATCCCCTCCACCTTGTTCCCTCAAACTACATAGAATAGAGTCCGAAACAGCCTCTAAATTCCCTGACTTTACACGCCCACTAAACAAATTACTAAAAAACAGCTTCTTATAGGAAAAACCAAACCCACCCATCAAACCCTTTAACTCAATTATCTTATCTTGAAGCCCCTTTCACGTTTATGATATTTAACTACCAAACAATAATTGTAAGTGGCTTCTACTAGTAGTGTAATTGACTTCACAAAAATGTAGTAATTCAGCTCAAGCTGTCTAGCTTAATAAAGACCCAAATCCATACAGCATTTAGGGAAATGAATGAGCCACCCGGTCTGACCCAGGTAATAGTGTCAAGTCTCAACCTTCATCGCAAATTTCAACCAAGGCAAAAGCAAGCAGCAGACAGCAATATTAGTGTATGAATTATCCTTGATTCAAAGTTTCGGATGTTACAGATTCACAATGGCAGGCCATGTACCCAGGAAAAAGAGGGAAATTAGCACGCATGTTGCGGCTCCTCCTTCGCTCTCCACCAGAGTTCCAATCAATCTGATGCTGTTCAAGTTTGGCAGGACCCTCCCCCAGGGCTTTGTCGTTTGCTTCTAGCAGACTCGTCTGGTGTGCTGTTCTGCAGGCTTTAGGCCTCTGGTACTGTTTTTCCTTCTGCACCGAAAAAAGAACAAGAAGATCTCCGGACCAAAGCAATAGCAATGGGAAGAAGGATACATCTCACAAGGTTCTCGACGCAGTAAAGGTCCCCTCAGCTGGTAGAGTAACCAACGAAGGCATTCATGAAAAATCCCGCAATCAAATAGCAACTTCAGTTACTAATTCATCATAGGCCTTCTAGGAGGCGAAATTAAGCAAATAAGAAAGAAAGAAAAGGCCGAGTAAAGGACACGATGAGTTTGAGAAATAAGGACCGGAGATTTACACTGTCACGCATTCTAAACAAAACAAAAACAAGGGGGAAAAAACACTGGACTGAACTAACAATCAGACTACATATGGGCGGGAGAGGCTCGTATGTAGGGGCCGAGGTCAAAACAGTCAACGGAGGGAGATGTAGTTACCAACCAAGCAGTCCTAGACAAAGTTCATGTATTTACTAGCCACCCTGAAAGTGATTTTCGCGGGGACCACAATTGCCCCTAACCCTTCAGACCCAGAAATTCTACCGGGTTCTGTCAATCAAAATAGTTCGATGGTCGCAGCAATTTAAGCTATTGCTATGCTTGATTGCTATCAAAATAGTTTCTACAATAGTTTCTTGTAATTTGATTGTTTTTATTCCTTACTGATAAGGTCTTGTGATTATTCCTAACCCTTATTTTACCTGTAAGTGATCATCGATTCAAATGGTTCGGTTTGAGTCAAAAAAGCTAGCCAAACTGTTTAAATTAATGAGCCTATTATATGCTTCAATATTTCATGAGCCTTTAATATATATATATATATAAAATCCGGTTTGGTTGAATTTAGTTCTTTTGACTTGTTTTAACTTGTTTTTTTGTTTTCAAGAAAACAAAAAAAAAAAACAAATCAAGCCAACTTTTTGTTAATTTTTTAATCAAAATTATACAAAAAGCTCGTAGGTTGAGACTTGAGAGTATCAACTTATCAATCAATGTCAGGAGTCCAAAACGAAGAAGAAGCAGAAGGAATAACAGGGAAAGACCAAATTTAGATGATGGATAGCTCTCATGACCCTGACAAAAACGCACCGTTTTGGTAACGGTGATTCGCAGCGTTTCATTTATAGTTTTCCTTTACGCACCGTTTCAATCAGTTTTACTAGCTGCCTTTTATTCTCTTTTGTTCCTGTATGTTCCGAGGAATAGTTCTAGAAGAGAACGCTTGGGATATATAGCTGTAACAGACTTTGTCTGGCTATGCATATTTTGAATACAATGAATTAAATGGAATCCAGGAAACCATATCGTGCTTTTCCTTCTCTGTCCTTCTAACCGTTTCTATCCTCCATTGTTGTTCATCTAAGAGCAGCATTTCCATTTATTTCTACCCAAGCTATTCCATTGATGACAGTCACTACTTCTTGCTGGAGCAAATCCAGATTGGTGTTGTGGAAACTCAACTCGCAACTATCAACTTGAGACAAAATGTATGTAATCATTTCTCGTACGCTCTCTTTCTGTTGCCTCTTCAAACAAACACAGCCCAGACTCCAGGCGGATCAAAGAGCTGGAGTGTTTTTTTTTTAAAAGAAAAAAATCGAAGGGCCAGAGCAGCATTTGTAAAGTTTCAACAAAAATTAGCAGACGATTTCCTTGGACACCCATTGCACCTTACCATTCAGAATTCCCAAAACTACTGTTTTATTGCGCTTCCCTTGTCACCATCATTGTGCTCTGGAGAATCCGATCCGCGAGGCCCCCATCATTTTTTTTTTATTGAACAGGATGTCCGCACTCAAATAGATTGGCTAATTAGACTCATCTATCATCGCAAACAAATCAACGAAATTTGGGGGACCCAGTACGTCACAATCAAAACTTTGGTCTCCCTTCTCTTAAAATTTAGGTATCTTGCAAATCTTTTGTACCAAATACTACGGCGTAACACTACAATTTTAGTGTGTGGACTGTTCATGAGTGAGCAAATAGAGAACGTGCAGCAATAAACACGAATGTTTAACCTAAGAAAACATAACTAGCTGCTTGTTTCTCTCAATGACATTAAAGAGCACACACGTAACGCATATACCATTGGTAGCAACCTTCTAATAGAAGGCAAAAAGCATAGGTCATTCCCAAACGAAGCTTAAACGGAATGCAATCAGTAATTTATCATCACTGCCTTGCAGCGGTATGGGAATACAGCTATCGGCCGCACATAATGGACAGATTGGAGATCGAACCTATATTCCCGATCTCCTCTTAACCTATATTCCCGATCTCTCTCTTCACACTTCTTCTGAGACCACTTCTCTAGCCATCCCTCCAGACATCCCTTGCAGAAAATTTCCCAGCAGTCTCTGATCAAGAACCATGTTCGGCACCTGTTAAAAGAATGTCATGTTAAATTTGTGTGTAGTTAGGGCGGGCAGCCATGTGCGTGCATATGGTGTGAGAGGGAGAGAGATTAAAACCTTGTCCCCGAAGAAAATTTTTGTATTATCAGCAATGGCTTCAATGAATTTCAGCTCGAGAAACTGGGGAGTAAGCTTCAACTTGTTTGCTTCAGCTTCTTTCAAGACGCTGAGAGAGAGAGAGCAAGTATATTAATCCACTTTCAAGAAATCGACTGAAAGACACCAACATGAAAAAGGAAACACAGAGTTTTCACCGGTAGAATGCAGCATCTGCCAGGCTCTTTTCATGAGCCATATACATTTGATTCTCAATCTCTTGCTCCCGCCTTGCACTGTCTTTCTCCATCAACTTCTGTTCCATGAGAATCTTGCTCACATTGGCATTCTTTTCAGCCTCACTGATAGCCATCTTCTTTGTTGTCTCTGCCTCTTTCTCAACAAATTTCTGTCTCTCAATAGAAATTAAGACCTAAACAGAAATTCACAATCTGAATCAATCACTCTCAGAGATGCATCCGTGATAAATATTTCACATACAGAAAATTAGGAATGTCAAATTCAATGTGCCCACCATAGCATCCAAGTTGCTCAGTTGAATGAGGTTCTACGATGTTCATAATACCATTATATCACTCTGCTAAAGCCACATTAATAGACAACCTTAAAACATACATGTATGAACAGTCCGAGAGAGAGAGAGCCTTCATATCCACAGTAATCTCAGAAAAGATTTTCATCACCGACTAAATCATCTTTTATGTCTCAAACTAACTTTCAGTGGAGGGAAAGTAAAAGAATGAAGATCAAACTCATTTGACTGAGAAGAGTGTAGCATACCTTAGTGCGTTCTTCTTCCATCTGTTCGAAATTCTTTCTTATGCTTTCTGGAATGGTAGGCTTTGTGACACGCACACTTATTATTTCAATACCAGGAGCATAACGTGTGCAATCGCCTTGAAGAGCATCTTTCATCTTTTCATCAATCTGAGAAAGATAGTGAAATTGATCTTTCCTCAACATAGATACAAGCAGGAGGTAGAAATATAAATCAACTTTAAGACATATTTGAAAAGCATACTTGATGGACACAACCACCATCCAGGGAATGATCTATTGGGTAAACAGTATGTCTTGTTTAGAATTCCATAACACACCTGATCAAAAACATCAATATAAACTTGTTGAAGAGAATGAGAGCTGCAGAACTGATTGATTTCATGATGAATCTTGTCATATATCCATGTGTGGTCATACTGCACGCCATAGTTCAGTAGTGTCTCATATACATATTCCTTACCAAGCCGATTGACAACCTGAGATAAGCATTTCAAGAATGCACATAAATTGTATTAAGAGGAAAAGGCAGCAAATATAAATGGAGATTGTCAAGCCTTAAGCTGCTTGTGATGTCAATAAAAAGCCACAACTTATGGCCTCACCTCGATTTTCTCAAAGTTAATCATGACTCCTCCTTTAGTACCACATGGAATATCCCTAACCTGCATTTTTTTTAGATACAAGAAGGATTCAAATGTCAACACAGCAATACAGAGCTCTCAATCCATGACTTGGAAAATAAAACGTACCTGATCTGTTTGAAGTGTCACCTGAACAGGCTCATATTGGGTTATCAGAGGCAACTTTAGATGAAAACCTGAAAATTTTAAAATATGATTCCACAAGCAAAATGCCAGAACACTAAATGCAACTTGGATAAACAGTCATGTATTCACACCTGGATCTGTAACTGTCTGTAGAAGCGCACCTCCTCTCCAATATACCCCAACATGACCTTCTGGGACTTGGTGCAAGATGGATAAACTATTCTTAATATTGGATGACGATGGAATCACTATCTATAATATTGCCATAGAACGTCATAAATTCCCTGGCTCCACTCTCAAGTAGCATATATTCCAGCTTATATAAAAATTCAACATACTTCTATAATGTTAACCCAACAAAGTAAAAATATTAAAGAGCATCCATCCACTCATGATCTTGGTCTGTTGAGAATTAAACAACGAAACAATTCGAATTCGAAATGAAAGATGGATGTAGAAGCTGGGGAGATGATTAATGAAGTCAATTTACCATCAAATTTGGTATAGAAGACCACAGTCCGATTCAACTAAACTTAAGCATAGCTGGTTATTGAGCTAACATTTAGATAATAATGCATTTACAGACTGTGAAATCCCTAAATTTTAGCACAACTACATTCCAAAATTAGAAAATCAAACCAAATGAGGAAAATAAATCATAATCAAATTCTCCACAACAACGCAGCACACCTGTTTCAACTTTCAATACATAATTAAAAGTTCTCATCTATAACAAGCCTGGAACGGCATTAATTACCAAAAAAATCATTATTTAGCAAAAACAAAAACCGTTTTACAGACCGTCTACATAAACATGCATTTCACAGCACTGCTATATATAAAGAGGATGCTGAAACAGTTAAAACACTGGTGAGAGAGCGACTACCAAGGCGAAGATGGCGATGAAGGAGAGGAAGACAGTGAGAATTGGAGAGAAATCGCCGGTTTGAGGAGGAGGGCCGCGCTGGGGGATTGCTGCTCTTTGTTGCTGTGGATCCATGGTAAGGGGGCTTGCTGGAGAAAACACTCACTTTGGGTTTTTTCTTTTTAATTAAAATCTGAAGATCTTGCGTTTATAAATGGAGACAATGTGATGTTGGGTGTTATCAAGCAGGGAATGTAGTTACGGTCTTAACAGATCATGATCGTTGGATTAGGACCTGGCGGCTGTTTTCTCCACGTGGGTCCCCTAACAGAACAGTCTGCTTTCGTTGTGGAAAATAAAAGAATATGGGAAAACGTCATAGATGCTCCCCGCTTGCTTCGTAACTTCCATGATATTCATTTTAAAGTTTTGTCTTATAGTAACGTTCACTAGCCAATTTATCTGCGCGCAGGTTGAATTAAAAATTATTTTTATCAGAGAAAATTGTATTATTTATAGAATTATTATTATATTTATTTAATAACTAAAAATTCATTCCAGGGTTAAAATTATAAAATTATCATTAAGTTAAAAAAAAAACTAAAACCCCCTTTTTTTACTCCACAAAAATCTCTCATTTCTCTCCTGCTCGCCATTCACATTCCATTTACCACCAGAAGAATCCTTTCTTCCTGCCGTTGCAACCAAATACCCCTTCACAAGCTTAAAAAACTCGTATTTAAGAATGAAGTTGAAATTATATTTTTTTTAAATTATTTAAAATAAAAAAATTTATATTTTTATATGTTAATATCAAAAATAATTTTTAAAAAATAAAAATTTTATTTTAATATATTTTTAATCAAAAAATATTTTAAATTATTACCGTTATTACAATCTCAAACATATTTTTAATTATTTTTTAGCTTATTTTTAACATGTTGTTTTAAAATATCTCTCTAAATATGACATGTAAAAAGAGATAAAATATCTCTCTTATCAAACTGGATAAAAAAAAAAAATCTCAATTACCATGGAGTAGCAATCACCGGACACGTCATTTGCTTGAAAATCCTGAAAAGTAAACATATTATAATTTCATGATCTTGTTGGACAAACAGTAAACAGTACTTACGAGGAAGCACCCCATTGCCCCTCCCTAATTGTCATGACTTTGAGCAAAATATCACTACTGATTTACTATTGATGTTTTATTGCAACATATTTTGGATCATTGCTGTTAAACTGTTGTTTTGCTTTGTATGTGAATTCTATTAACATTACACATAATTTGTTTAATAGGGAATTATCTAGATAATAATTTGTTTAATTGCTGCAACTATGCATGCTATTAGCTAATAGTGTGATTGAATGCTACAAATTTTAGCAGTGTCTATTCTGGTGCTGGGCAGTGTGTTTGCTCTATATTTGGGCAATTTGTGGGCTGGAATATGTTCCTGGTAATGTGTGTTTGCTATTAGTGTGACTGTATGCTACAAGTTATGAAGGACAGTAATAAAAAAAAAAAAAAACAGCTCGATACTTTTATTAAAAAAAATATAATCTTATTCTTAAAATGATATTTTTAATCTATTTATTTCCATGAAATTTAATAAAACAAATAAAATAAAATGTATAATGAGACAGGTATACAGAGACCATGCGCTAGACTTGAGTGGACAACGGTGAGAATTGGAGAGATATCGCCGGTTTGAGGAGGAGGGCCGCGCTGGGGAACCCCCGCTCTTTGTTGCTGTGGATCCATGGTAGTGGCTTGCTGGAGAAAACACTCTCTTTGGGTTTTAAGAAAATTACATCCTCCTGTCACTGTGCCTATTTATTAACTTTGGGTGCCCGTTAAGAAAAGCAGCGCCTTTGATTTTCTTTGAAGGCATCGCGCGTCAACGTAGAAGTCTTGTATTTTGATTGATTTTATATTTCAAAAACATTTATAAAAGAACTGAAATTTTTTTAATTTTAATATTGTTTTAACATGGTGATATTAAAAATTATTTTTAAAAAATATAAAATAAATATTATTTTAATATATTTTTAAATAAAAAAAATATTTTTAAAAACAATCACCGTAAAAATCTTAAATACCCTCTTTTAACTAATTGGTTTTTAAGGTTTACTGCTATGACAATTTCTTACTCCAGAAAAACCTTAAAAAAAACCCCGAAATAGGTGGTCTGTGTGTTTTCCAGTATTACAAGAAACTAAATCTGAAAATAAAATAACACGATGAAGACAGGTTCTGTGAGGAAAGAAGAAGGAAGAGTCCAAAAAAAACAATAGGATTTGAAGCCTAGACCTCATACTTTACCACACAAATACCTAATGCGTGCTTCGTTTAACTAAATCATAATTTTCTTACCAACAATATTATGATATATATATATATATATATCAGTTCTTTTCTAAAATAGTAGAAAAACAATAGAATGACGAGCGATGACTTTTAGTTTTTTTCTATAAAATAAGACTCGAGTCTCACTTACTTTAGTTTTCTCAATTATAATAAAATAATAAGAAATAAGCTATTTTCCATCACATAGCTCAGAAACCGTCGCTATATATATAAATAAATAAACTCAGAGAAATTTCCTTTGAAGGGAAAAAAAGTTGCCATTGATAATGCCTTGTGATAACATTGTTTATTTTTCTTAACCACGAGTTTATATCCAAGTTGCTATAAAAGAAAGTGGACTTTGCTTATACCACTATTTAATTCTAATGTATTTTTTTATATAAAAAAATTTTAAATAAAAAATTTATGTATATATTTAATTAAATATATCGATAACAATTTATATCAATAAATACAAAAAACAAATCATAAATAATAATTAAAGACTAAACTGGAAAAATTAAGAGATGGATATACATCAAAATATTTGATCTCGTAACACGGGACATTTACTTGATTATGTTTAACAACTTTATTTATTAAAATTAATTTTTATTTAATCTAATGATAATTGAAATAGACACACATATGAAATCGATTGAATAAAATAAAATAAATATCATGTAAGGTTGCATGTATTAGAAAAAATGTTATCATCTTATATGAAAATCAATTAAAAACCACACGATATTTAATTAATGAATAAATTAAAAAGTTGAGAAATAAAAGTGGATGTAAACATATGATCTTAAAACATGGATCATAAACATGTTTGTATTCAATAATATTGTTTTTTTGAAAGCAATGTTTTATTTAATAGAATGAAAAGAAAACATCCATAGAAAGTGATTTAATACAATTAAAGAGAAAAAAATTTAAATAGAACTGCATGGAAATAATGATTTATAAGAACATATTTTTTTGTAAAGTGTATTTGTAAGCTAAGTACAAATTAAATTATATTTTATTAAAGAAAATCATATAATTAAATTATATGTGGGATTGGCATGGATGCCCTCAGTGCGCCTGGGCTTAAAAAAAAAGAGCCAAGGCGTGTTGGCCTTCTACCTAGACCTACACGCCTAGAATGAGTTATTTCTTTTTTAATTTTTAAGGGGTTGATGACACTTCACCTGCTTCTCCTTATATTTTGGTCATGGTTATGGCTGAAAAATTAAGGTTGATGATTTTTTTTACTTAAAAATCTATTTTCATCCCTTTTGTTTTTACTAAAAACATCTATAAATCACCGTATACACTTTGAGAAAATTGTATATAGCCTCAAATAATCCTAAAACTAGTTCATAAACCTAAAATCAACTCGAAACAAAAAAATTTCCAAAGTGAGAGCTACCATTTTAGGTGATGGGAAGGTCGAAGAACACTCCAGTGAAACTTCTCTCATCGAATAGAACATATTAACACCAAGATCGACTATTTTTGTGGCATCTATTGAGGTCAACTGAGTTTTTTTTTTTACCATCGGAATTCAGTGACTTAATTTCTCTCAAACCAGGATTGAAAAATAAGAAAATGAAGTTCCAGATCGAAATTAAAATTTCAAAAACCAAAGGGACCGAAAAAACAAATTGGAAAGTATAAGGGCCAAACTGAACTTTTTTGCGCAAACTTTGAAGTAGCCACCTATTTTCCCTATCTTTTCAACTTTGATCCTCCATCTTTTAATTTTATCGTTGTTTAACAAATCAAAGCTAATTGGCCATAAATTTAGCCACAAAGGGTTTAATTGAGGATAAAAAAAAAACTTGAATGACCAAAGTAAAAGAAAACTTCACCATGGAAGTCCAAAGAGAAATGTAAAGGTGTGACCAACGGCATTCATTATAAGAACTAGTGGTCCTAATAACCTCTTTGGCATTTATGTTTTTTACCAACTCTTTGAATTATGTATGCATGGAGATTACAAGTTGAAAGGCTAAACAGGTTCCTTTACAAATATGTATGGGCAGTACATTTGTTTATGCATGTACAAGAGAGCTTAATTTACAACAACAAAAATTACGTTGGCAAGGTAACTGAGAGGTACGCCTGCCGTGTTTTGCTACACAAAGCCACCTGCGGTGGCATGGTCATAGTTCTGCTAGATAGCTGCAGCCCAAAGTGATTGCCGAGAGATGATCAGTCCCAAATTAGCACAGCATAGTCGAGGCCTAACACTCTGGTTTCCACACTGGCTTGATAATCGATATAAGGAAAAAGTAGCAGATCACCCGCTTGCTCTAATGACTCTAGTGGGGTTTGTACTGTTTTAACAAGGTTTTTTGGTTGTGAACATTATCAACGGTAAAATGACGATGAATCTCCGACTATGTTTTTTTTTCCAGATATAATATTAACAGCTTATTTATTTTAGTTGATTGTTAGCAAATGTTTTTTTTGTACAATTCATTTACAATTATGGCCTATAATTTAAATCAAATTGTTAGATTACTCTATTTTATTCAATTTAATTAAATTAATAAGTCAAGCATGGAATTTTTCTTGTTTCTTTACAAATAATATCGTTGCCTAAACTTTCATGTTTTACGTTAAAAAAAAAAAAATTGGCCGCGGGTCACAGGTATAGTAACTGCTAGAATTCAGATTTCTTGTGTTAGAAGGTGATTCTGAATGATTACCATAAATGAATGATGATTCCGATCTGGTTAAAATATCCAAAATAACCACTGTAATAATTTTTACTTGCTTATATATATAGATCAACGGTTTCACAGTTAAGGCCACACGAATATGAAGCTCTTCCTTCTTCACGGTTTGACAGAAGGATAAGGTGAGCAGCGAGCAACCGGCAATACGAGTTCAACCTGCGGGTGACAGAGATGCTCACCCTCACAGCCAGCCCTGCATTAGTGCCTACAAAACGCAGAGCCCATGTGAAACTCTTTACAGTTCAGGGTAGCAATTTCCCTTCTTTTCTACCCAAAGAGGTTGAGAATATCAAAGACCCATTTGCAAGAAGGCTTGCTACCAGAATTGAGAGGCTGCCAGTAAGCGTAATTCTCACTTTCACTATGTATTTGATACCCTCTCTCTTTGCTTATTGGTTTGATATATTGTTGTGTGGCTACTTAATTGTGAATATTATGCTTGCTGGGAAAATGGCCTTTTCTTATTTTTAACAGCAAAATCCAAAAATAATTCCTGATTTTTCAGGTTTTGTTGATTTATAGTTAGCAAGAACACACCTTTCGATATCAAAGTTTTGTAACGCTTTTGCTTGCTTCGAATTTCCAAGGCATCCCAGCTGCATATGATCCACTGACAATGCAGGTGGGGTTTGCAGACAGAAGTATCATGAGTAGTTGTGTGAAGCCTTTGATACAGAGTGAGGGAAGTCCAGTGGTTCTCCTCCATGGTTTTGACAGGTACATGATATATTCAGTAACATTGTTTTGAGAATAACTGCAAATATGTGGCCTTAAAGTTCACTACATGTTATAATTCAGTTCCTGTTTAGAATGGAGATACACATTTCCACTGCTAGAGGAGGCTGGTTTAGAGACTTGGGCTGTCGATGTTCTTGGCTGGGGTTTCTCTGATTTGGGTTTGTTTTGCATCTCTTGCCTCCTTTTTCTAATTATGGAAGTTCTAGCTTGTTATTCTTTCTTTCTTTCTTTCTTTTTCCCAACCTCCCACACCATGATTGTAATATCTACTGTTTTTTTGTGTGCTTGCCAGAGAGACTTCCATCATGTGATGTTGCATCTAAGCGTGATCACTTGTATCAGGTACTTCAACTATCAAGTTCACTTTATGTTCAATCCGCAGCCTTTTTCTGCTCTAATATGAAATTTTCAATCTATCCTTGCCTGTTATTTCCTCTATCAGAATGGAAGGATCAGTTAGAGGCTTCCTTAGTTAGGTTGCAGAAACCAGTATTTGCAGAATTTAGTGATTGTATCCATTATGCTAAAACTAATTTGGGTCATCTCATTTTAACTGCAGCTCTGGAAATCCTATATCAGAAGACCCATCATATTGATTGGACCAAGCCTTGGTGCTGCTGTTGCAATTGACTTTGCTGTCAATCATCCTGAAGCAGTAAGTAGTTCTCGGTAACTGAGCACCTACACATGTGCCATCCATCTATTCAGGAGAAGTTACTAGCCAATCATTATACATCTTTTACTGGCAGTAGCCAAAGTTACTGCATCTATTTGTGCCATGAAACTCAAATGTTTAGCTCTCTTTTCAGGTAGAAAAGTTAGTGTTGATTGACGCGAGTGTATATGCTGAAGACACAGGGAACCTTGCAAAGTTACCTAGAGCTATAGCATATGCTGGGGTAAGTCTTCTACTCAACTGAACAATGTCTTGAATGCTCAATATTTGTTGTCTACGTTAATTCTTTTCCACTCAATTCTATCTAGGGTCATCTCCACTGATTATACATGATATTTTCGCTTTATTGCGTCAATGACTCAACAAAAGTTCTCTAGGATTTGTTCTTGGTCCTGACATTCTTCAATTTAACTGATGCAATTTTCACCACTGTTATTTTACATGCATGTGATCTTTGTTGTTCGTCAAATGGCTACACTAAGTGACTTCTCATTCTCCCTTATTTTGGTTAATTTTATATATCTAATGGCGCCGTCGTTGCTCATTCTTTTTTCCTTGAATTGCCACTTAACTGTTAAAATGATTACTTAATCACATAGAATTTACAGTCTGAAGTCAATCTTGGTGCTTCTTGAATAAGTAGAGAGATTTTAGTTTTGATATACGAAAAAAGTTCGAGTACCCCTCAGTGATAGGATAAGTAAAATACTGAGCAAGAGCCTCTATATTTTGTTAGCTCAACAACCAGTTTCACATGAAAACATATCAGAGCCCAGTAGGCTTGATGAGAAGTCCCATCTGCAGATGATTTCTAGAACAAAAATGAGCAGAAGCTTTTTCCTTTTTCTTCCAGTCCTATTCCATAGATGTGCAGGCTGTGAACATGTTTGAGAGAGTGAGTGACATCATGCCACCCACATGTTCCTTCCTCCTCCAACACACTCTTCTTTTGTTGCATGATATTTGTGCCCCCCTCTTTCATTTTTTGTTAATTGTATATATTGCTTCTATAACCATAAGCACTTCTTTGAACCAGGTTTATCTACTGAAGAGCACCCCCTTGCGCTTATATGCTAATCTTATCGCATTCAATAGTCTACCATTAAACACCAGCATAGACTGGATGAACGTGAGGGTTTCTTCCCAGAAACGAAACTTATCAAACTATTGTTGTTTCACTATATATATATATTTGCCATCACAAAGTTTTGCTAGAGTCATATTGGATTTAATTCTCTCTTTCTTATTGGTTGTGGATGTAACCAGGTGGGCAGATTGCATTGTCTATATCCTTGGTGGGAGGATGCAACTGTAAATTTTATGAATACTGGTGGTTATAATGTCAGTGCCCAGATAAAAAAGGTACTTGTTAATGTGTCATGAAGTAAATAAATGCTTTGATCTTGCCAATTAGCATAAAAGGGTGCCATGGAATGTCGAATCCGTGTAACTAGCACTTTTGGACTGGGGTGTCAGGCTGGACGAATGCAATTAACTCCTTGAAGTCTTTAATCTGTGCTTTTGGTTCGTGCATCAAATTGTCCTGATTTCCAAGCAATTTCCTAAAAATGCTTAACAAATTTCTTATGCAGGTCAAGCAGAAGACCCTTATCATTTGGGGTGAGGATGATCAAATCATTAGCAACAAGTTGGCTGTGGTTAGTACTTGCTGAACATCTTCCTGTGCATTGATACGATTGATGAACTTGAAACAAAGCGTGTAACACATTTGTAAAAATCTGTCCTTGGCCTTTCACGAAACTTGCCGGTGTGAAACTTTTTGGATGCTCACAACCAACTTGACTTTATGCTAAATGAATCTCTCTACCATATTGTCCAATCGATTCAATGGGAAACAAACTCATTAACTCACGCGGCTCTTTAAATCACATCATGCAGAGATTGCACTGTGAACTGCCAGATGCTGTCATACGCCAAATTCCAGATTGTGGCCACCTTCCTCATGTGGAAAAGCCCAACTCTGTTGCCAAATTGATTCTGGATTTTGTGGGAGAAGATAGCAATAAAGAAGCTCAAAGTGTTTCTCAGGTTTGAATCCAATCACAATTAGTATTAAATTTTGGAAGAGATTTGTGCTTCCACCAAACATTCAAAGCAATTTGAAGTAGGGAGAGTAAGAACATCGAAGAGGTCAGAGGGATAGTCTTTAAGTTTCGTTGCCTACAATCAACGCACTCCCGGAACAAGAAGACGTAGATGAACTCAATGCCATTCTGTGTCTATGAATATGTTGCTCGTTGTTTCAAATTGCAAAGTATTTTGGTGCAAGTAAATCCGTAACTCAGCATATTAATTTGTGGACGTGGAAATGGGAATCTTGCTGCGATGTTGGAGGTTGATCTAAGATTTTCAATGTAGTTATTGAATGGAGAATCTCATACAAAACCACACATCGTTGTCGTTAACTAGATTGAAAAGTTTAATGTCAATATGCCAATCAACAAAACAGGAAAGAATAGACTTAGCTCCCACATCCCCGTATACACATTCACCACCTCAAAGAAGAAATTCAAATCATTCCTGGCTGCGGAAAAGCAGTTGAATATAAGAAATAAAAAGTAGGTTTTCGATTACGGGTTTTTCTTGTCCAAGTGTATCTTGTTTGTATCACGTATTCTTTTTTCTTGATTAACAATATTTGTAGTTTTGCCGATGTCCCGCCGAGTATCTTGATTTCGTCTCTCCAAGCAGTTATGCTCCAAGACAAATAAATCATGAACAGAAGAGCTAGTTTTTTGGAGGACAAGGCAAACTTTAATTCAGCCATATCCATGTAGTAAAATATAACACCATAGGCACGGATTGAAGAGCTACCCCCTTCTCTCCTACAAATTGCATGAGCAAAAACTACTACGCGGAACCACTCATTTGGTATGGATGGCTCATACAATTTTGTGATGTTATACGTCCAGGATGCTGCTAGTAATTTCGCACTGCTTCCTCATACAATTTTGTGATGTTATACGTCCAGGATGCTGTGCTAGTAATTTCGCACTGCTTCCTTTATATTGGCCTGGCATCATCGATAAAACTTGTTTAACTTTTTAATCATTGATCCAGTTAAAAATATCATCGTCAAGAAACATACTGCGATGCGTCTCCGAGTTGGTAGGCGGCTCAAATGTCTCCAACGACATTGATTGTCGAATTTGTTGGCCAGCAAAGTTGCAAATTCTTCTTCGTTTATACTTTTTGACACCATCCCCCGCAACAATCTATACCATAGTTTTTATTACGCAAAGCTGTTCTACCAGTAGTTCACAAGGAAACTCCTTTCCGTATACCGACCAATGTAAAAGCCTCCACCAAATGACCATAAGAGCATTGCCCAGAGAAAACAAAAATGATGCCATTAATGGTAAAAAAAAAAACACTAATAATTGCATCCTCCATGCTGCACTTTAATCGGATCGTAACAATTTCGAAGAAAGGCAACCAAGGCTAAGCAGTGAGCAAGAATAATTAAAATGGGGGTGGATTAAAAAAGATGTTTTAAAATGTAGTAACATCTTTTCAAAATACTTTTCATTTTAAAATATATTAAAATAATATTTTTTTCATTTTTTTAAAAATTATTTTATATATCACATTGAAAACATATTAATTTAAAAATAAAATAAAAATAATTTTTTTCAAAAATAACCACTGCCTGAAACTGGGGGTGGTGGATGGGCCAATTTTTCATTAGATTAATATAAAAAAATACTACAACCTCTCTCTAGATATACAAAAGGAGAAATTCTAAAAAGAAGAGATCAGGTTCCCCAACAGCAGTCATATCATCCACTCGATAGGAATCAAATTCCTAGCTTTTTCACATAGGTGGAGGGAAAGAGCCAAAAAACCCTAGTGAGGTTTGGCTCTAGATGGACCCCCACAACCCCAACGTAAAATTACATGCCTACCCATCCTTCCGCTGCAAAATCAAATCTACACATCAAACCCCACCCCCACCGCCTTGCCCCCCCTTTAGCTTCTCACCGTCAACCCCAGAACAAAAATATGCCTGAAAACAAGAGGGTCAAAGATGCAATGAACCACAAGTTAGTGCCCTTAAAAGCAGGAGCCTCACTACTATTATCATTGAAACCAGTTGGGCCCAATCCTGAGTTGAACACTGATGAAGGCGGGGTAGGAATTATAGATGAAGGTGTGCCTGTGCCTGTGCCTGTGCCTGTGCCTGTGCCTGTGCTGGTGCCGGTGCCTGTGCCTGTAGGTGTTGTGCCTGTGCCGGTGGGTGTTGTGCCTGTGCTTGGAGTGGTGGTTGTTGGGGTGTTGCCTGTCCCTGTGCTGTAAAAACAAAAGGAGAACCAGAAAATGATTATACCAAGCTTAGGAAAAATATAATCTGCACAAATGTTGCATCATCTGCACTTAACATGTGGAAAACATATGTCAAGCTGAGAGATTTAGAATCAAAATCTTGGGCAAGGATGAAATATCGACATCAGGACACAGCTCAAACTGTAAGGACAATGCAGCCCCTAACCTATAAAGATATGTCAATGCAAGATGTTAAAGCGTGAATGATAGATCTAATTTTCTTAACCACCGTCCAAAAAATTCTCTTAAGCCAACATTAAAGAAACGATATTTTTCTGATGCTGCTTGTGCAAGAAAACACACTTCAAATCTACCATGTGGATCGTACAAGGTTGACACGCAAGTGCAGAAAGTCAGAAAGAGAAAGAGAAAGAGACAGCTGGAGGCTAGATTCATGATTAACAGCACCAGGATTCATCAGCTTATTGATTCCCAGTCGCAAGAAAAAATAACTTTGGTAAAAGTTCTCTGAAGTAAAAAAAAAGGTATCCAAAGCTTTAAACCAGATTCACACTCCACGCACAGTAAAAACTTAATTTAAACACAATAGCAAAATAAAATCTGGAAAGATCCAAAATTGACAGAGAAATCACCAACACAGGATGTCAAAATCACCGAGTTTTCTTTTTAAAAAAACAATACCTTGGAGTTGCAGATGCAGGATATGTACACCCAGAGGCTACACCTGCATATTACAGAAACATACAAAACAAGGAGCGAGTTAGTGCCACCAAAAGATAGTTGGATAAGAGATGGGTGGATTGTGGGACTTGACTTACTTTGAGGGGGAGTGGCGCTAGTCATGGCAGTTCCTGAAAAATCACAGCTCCCAACAGCTTGGCCCTTCTTCTGGAAGTAGCTGTTAACAGCATAGCTGCAGTGATCTTTTACAGTGTTGGGCTGGTAACAAGGGGCATTTTGAATGATTTGGGTACAGTCAGCTCCGGCTCCACAAGCATAATCCAGGCTCTTTTGCAGCTGTGTGTCACCAACCCCATCCTTGCATATGCAGTAAGTAGCACCTACAACAGAAAATGAAAAACCAACAAAACTGTTAGTTCACACATAACCACACCCATTTTCTTCTGAAGATAACTAGAAATTAATAAAAAGGGCTCCAAAATAAATCGACGAATTAAAAGAAACACTGGGGGATCGTCACTAGTCTACAGATTATCATGGATTTAAGCTAACTTTTCCCTGGAGTAATAAAAAATATAGAAAGAATGGAAAATTCTAGGGGGAGAAAATATAAAAACTCTTTCTTTCAGCTGAATCATACTGGTAGAAGAACCAAGAAAACAAGATCGGAGATCACTTTAAAAGATGAAAAAGACCCCGTCTAAAAAATGAGCATTCCATTTATGAAGTCCTCAAAAACTTTTTCATCCAAAAGATGGCAAAAGAAGGAAAGCAAGAACACAAAAATCCAATTAACTTACTTGAATGGCCAGTGAGGGCCAAGAAAAGACCTAAAAACACTAAAACAGCCATGAATGATGCAGGTTCGTGTACTAAAATATGAGAAACAGATGTACTTTAGAGAGGATAGAACTTCAAAGATGAAAGGCAGTGAGTGTTGGAAGAGAGGGAGAGAGAGAGTGATTTTAGTGGGGGGTGGTGTTGGGGGATGGAGATTTCTAGACAATAAAATGAGGAGTGACGGTGGGGTAGTGGGGGTGTCTGTATTTTTACACTTCTTTTTTATCACTTTCGTATTAAGACAGTTATTTTAATACTATCTCCATGTAAATGGAAGTGTGTTTATACTTTATAGGGAAGAGAGGAAGCGGGAGTACTTGTCACGTATGTTACTGTTAAGTGTTGTTTTAGTTTCACAACGGTCATAAACTCATGTGCATGATTAAAACTTAACCAGAAAGGACCCAACCTGGTTTAGGTTGTTGGTCTGGCCCTGTATTGAGGGGGGCCTACGTGTATGTTCTTGGTTCTCTTTGTGCTGTACTCACAATGAGCTCGCGCCGTGTGGTGTCCCTTCTTTTTCTTTTTTCTTGTGTTTGATTGGGAGGTATCAGCATCAGCATCTCATTTAGATGCACGATTAAAAACGATCCGTGTATAAATCGGTAGTAAGTACTAGTCTATTGCATAGTTATTTTACTAGAGTGGCGGGTTGATCTAGGATTCGAGTCTTGGTTGAGTTTGAAAAAACCCAAAACCGAGAATGCAGTTAGCTTGGAGAGATCTGCTAGACTTGTTAGATCAACTTAGAACTTGACCGATCTAGCACAACTCGGAAAATATCCAAAAGCTATATTTAAAAAAAAAACCCAAAAACTAGATTACAAACACCGAGCCTCCTGACCTTGGTGGATGTTTTCCAGACCGATCTAAAATTTGAAAGAAAAAAAAGTAATGAACAATCACCAGCTTGGCGTGGCATATTTGTTTTTGCTCTTAAAAATAAAAAAACAATGTGAATATATAAACCAACTAATCATCAAAAAACATATTTTTTAAGAGTTGGAATAATTTTTTTCCGGGTGCTAGCTAGAATTGTGGTTTAAGTTCAGGGGTCAAAATTAAAAGGTACATGAAGTATAAGTGTTGCCTCAAGGTACATGAATTGTATAATTTTTCGTTTTTATCTAGAACTCAGCCTCTTGGCCGAATCAACCCATCTCATAATCATGAGTCTATTGCATTTTCGCCATTGCTTCCTGTGTTGCCAGACGTACCATGTTCTCTTTACCCGAACCCAAGATGAAAAGAAAAGCCAGCACAACACAAACCAAGAAAATAAAAAAATAAAAAACTTTAATAAAAAATAGAGATCAAATATAATAAATAAAAAAATAATTTTAATTTTATAAATTATCTCAAATAAAACAAATAAAAATTTAAAAAATATAAATCAAATTCAAATAAAAAAATATTTTAACCCATAATATTCACTTTATTAATTGTTATTACGGAAATAAAAATTGTCATTTTACTATACACTACCTACACTAAGGGAGCGTTTGGTAGTGCGTTTCTACCTGTGTTTTGTGAAAATTTGAATTTTTTTTTTTTTTTTTGCTAAAATTGAGTGCGGTTTGTACTTTTTGGATCGTTTTGATGTGCTGATGTCAAAAATGATTTTTAAAAAATAAAAAAACATCATTGGCATGTATTTCGGCACGAAAAGTTATTTGAAAAGCACCCGCAACCACACTGCCAAACACGCTCTAAAACACTTATCTCTTTTAAGTTTTTCTTTAATATAATTTCGTCCGTCGATCCAATTCCAATGCCTGGACCCCGACCCTGAAGCGTGCAGATTTTGACACGAATTAGTGCTTGAGTTGAAATTTCGCTTTTTTTTTTTTTTTTTTTAATGACGTGATACTCGTAAAATGTAGAACTTGTAACGTCATCATTTTATATTTAGTTTGTTTTTATATTTTAGAAATATTTTTAAAAAAATAAAAAAAGTTTATTTATTTATTTTAAATTAATATATTTTTAGTATTTTTAAATCATTTTAATATGCTGATATCAAAAATTATTTTTAAAAAATAAAAATATATTATTTTGATACATTTCCGAGTGAAAAACACTTTGAAAAATAATTACAACTATACTCTCAAATTGCAAATTGCAACTGGTTAGCATAGAGTGATTTTTCTCCTTACTATCAATTTTAAAAAAATATCTTTACTTAAAAATATACAACAATAATTTTTTAAAAGTTTTATTTTTAATACCAGGAATCAAAATCATTAAAAAAAAAGATATATTTAAAAAATACTTAAAAGCATAAATAATCTCGCTTCCGAAGCCTAGTTATAAAACTTAGCCTGGCCTGACGGGTCAACCCATGACCTGGGCAAACCCGGATGAGACCTGATGTTTTTTTTTTTCAAATGTGTGATTTGAAACCCATTAGTATATATATTCTATGTTCCCAAAAAAACAAATTATGTTTTTTAATGTGAGATACAAAACTTTTTTGTTTAGATACTTCAACTTAAAGGGATAACATAATATCTTTTCAATATGGGATTTGAAACCTTTTCGTATATATACTCTATATTCCCAAGAAAAAAGTTATGTTTTTTTAATGTGGGATACAATTTTTTTTGGTTTAAATACTTTAACTTAAAGAGATAATATAGTATTTTTTCAATATAGAATTTGAAACCCTTTCGTATATATACTCTATGTTCCAAAAACAAAATATATGTTTTTAATTTCAATGTGGGGTTTGAAACCCATTAATATATATATATTCTATGTTTAAAAAAAAGTTATTTCTTTAATGTGGGATAAAAAAAATTAGTTTAAATACTTCAGCTTAAAAGTTTAGCATAGTATCTTTTTAATGCGGGATAAAATTTGTTTTAAAATATTATTTTAAACTTTATTTTTTACAACATGTATAGCTTATACATGGATTTTTTTAAAAAAAATTCATATGAAATATTAAAGATTTAAATATATATATTTTTTAATTTTTCTAGATTGACATATAAAACCCAGGATTTAATTCCTTAATCAGATCAACCTCAAATCAAATTTAATAACTATGTTCCGAATACATATATCCTAACATACTCATGATCAAATCTATAGTACAATTCCAGCGAAAAACCACCTATTATATTCAAAACATGCTATTTCCACTGTAAAAAGAACTAGTTAACACCCCGATAAAGGCACGGTTGATCCAGTATCTTCAGATAAGTATGGAATTTGTTTTTTCCCCTGAAAATCTCTTGTTTGTATCTAATCTCAATTGGAATGAAGAAAAGAAGACAATGGGCTGTAATTCAATCAGACACCGTTTGGTCAGTTTAGAAAACCGCGTTTTTAAAAAATTTAATTTATTTTATTTTTATTAAAATTTAATATGTTTTGTATGTTTTGCATTGTTTTAATGTGCTGATGTCAAAAATATTTTTTAAAAAATAAAAAAATATCATTGGCATGTATTTCAGTACAAAAAAATATTTAAAAAACAACCGCAATCACACTAAACAAGCTAGTTTCCTTTCTTTCTAGAATTTCACTTCGAATATCTACTTTATAAAAATAAATAAATAAATAAAAATATGTGTTACTGTGTTAATAATAATTGGAAAAAAGTATAGTTTGTAATTGTTTCAGATATGTGAATATGCTACCGCTTTCGATCGGATTAAAAAAATTCTAAACATTAAAAAATTAAAAATACTGTAATAAATTATTTAGTATTTTCATTAAATTTGATATAAAAAAATAATTTTAGATTCTTTCCTCCCAATTCTTTATTTAATTTGAATTTAAAATTAATATATATGGGAATTACTTTAATGTAACTCGAGGTAAATTCGGAATCAATTATGATAATCAGTAAAAAAAAATAGATGGCAAATAAAAAAGTCATGGGTTTGATAAAAAGCTCAAGTGCGGGGTGTGAGAGAGGCTTGCTCGCCTGGGCTAGTTTTATTTTTTATTTTTTGGATTTTTGCAAGGGGTTAATCCGCCCTTCTTTTTTGAAAAAAAAAACAAGATAGAAAAGTGAACAATTTTGCTTTCAAAGCGAATCAAACCTAAAACGTCAACCATGCATCACCACTGATCATTAACCAAGCTCGCTACGAAACAAATGTTTCAATTAATAATTAAAATAATGTATTAACCTAGTTAACTGTTAATATATACAGTTAAACCGACTACACGTCTTCTAGTTGCATTGACAAAGGTAATTCATTTCTTTTCTAGTTCTCCTTTTCACATGACAGTACTTTATCAGCATTTGTCGTTAAAACACACAGTTCATCAACAGTAGAGATGTTAAAACTAGCTTCATGGCCAGCTGATGAGTTCGATTACCAGAGAAGAGAACCATATAGCTATTCTACTGGGTCCATAAGATCCACCAAGTTTTACCATCATACAGTGTCCACAAGCAATCCTTCCAGCCTATCGATGATCTGGTTAGTCAATCAAAACATGCGAATGATCCAACCATCAAAACAAAATCAGATTATCATGTGTCGGCATGTGCGCTGATAATTGCTCAAGATTTGGCTCTTACTAGCATTCTAACATGCTCTAAAGCACAAACAAATGTAAGAAAAACCACCCCCACCACGAGGCCAAGCAGGAAACCAGACAAGCACACTCCATTCCAGCGATAAAGAAAAGGTTGCAAGAAGAAAAACCCGGAGAGTACTGGTTACCGTAATTAATGTCGGCCAAGAGTTCTTGCCGTTGGGCCAAGTGGTAGCTCAGAAACTTACAAGGCTGAGTGAGAGCACACACGGTGTCTGATAATTAGTGCCGGGTAGTTTCTGGGGAAATGTCAAGTGCTTGCCTCCATGCGATATTCATTTTCGTGCAATTAGTCGCTAGGCGTCAATCTGAATTATTATTAATAATTAATACGTTTTACCATATTGTTACAATGCACGTGTTTCCTTCCAGGTGTTGTCAGGTTTAAAATCAGATTCGTGTCATCGCAGTGATTAAACAAGAATAAAAACCGATTCAAGTTCAACGGTAAAGAGAGTACAAAACCACACCCTTCGCAAGAATCATTTTTCAACGTGCGGCGCTTATCGACGAGTTAAAATCAGACATGTAGAAAAACTTTAACCTTTTAACCTCCATTGATATTTATACCCTTCGAATGTTGGTGGTTTTTTTTTAATCAAGAGGCTAAAAATTAATTTTACCATAATAATATCTATAAAAGATAAAATGAGAAATAATATTTCTTGTGCAAGCATTAATGATGGAAAGAATAATTTATTAGCAAATATTAATAAAAAATGACATCTTTTATATAAATATTAATAAGAAAAAAAACCTAAAACATGTTTTTGGATTTAAAAAGAAAATTAAAACTTAACCAGACACATTTATTGGAGATGAACTTGAGTGGTGCATTCAAGAATCAAGATCCCACCAGAGCCCGCAATGAGGTGTTGAACATGTCGAGCACTTGGGTTCAGGCTACCCCACCCGAGCCTGCAAGAAGATACTGGATATATTCAATACCTGGACTCAGTTTTTACCAAGACCCGTCAAATATGTATGGAAACAAGCCAAAAATTGAGCCAGCGACCATTATGAATTCTGTGCTAAAAGGGATATATCTTGATCCATCAATCTACCATTTTTGAGGAATTTAAAGAATGAGAGAATTGTACCAAAAAGAAAAAAGGAAAGACAATAAAGAAAGGGGCGACGGAAGATCATCAAAACAGTTAATAGGCTCATTTAGAATCCGATTATTATCATGACAGGCAAGACGAGGAAAAAAGAAATCCCTGAACAATAATAATCTATTTAGATTTATTAAACAGAATCTACGCCAATGCTAGGCTGCTAATCAAGGTTAAAGGCAGACCAACAGCCTTTAAACAAGAAAAATACTGCTAATCATAGGAGTATGAATGCATTATTAAAAACAACACACAACAGGTTGTACGTGATTGATTAAAAGGATAGAAAACAAATGTGCAATTTTCGTGATGTCTGGGGTCAAGCAAACAATCAAGGGTTAGGTGGAACCACAAGGAATAAAAAACACATGGAAGTATTCTTTGAAACTCTATGCTCGCTTTTAGACTACTTTAGGTGATCGGTCTCTAAAGTGCTTGATTGCGGCCGCGAAAATTCCCATCTACAGGCCAAAAAGAGAATAATCGGACCACAGCCACAAAGGCAGATGCCTTCTCCATGCACGGGCATTCTTTTGGGCAGCAGAATAATACTTTTGCTATAATAGACGAGGAAGCTGTGAGATGAGAGCTCCCCCCTCTTTTTCCCATTTTGATCATTAAGGTCCGGCTCTCGTCAGTCATCGCCAAAGGAGGGACCTAGACGACGGAAATGTGTGCTTTGAATTTTTTTTTTTTTTTATATTTTAAATTATTTTGATGTGTTGATTTTAAAAATAATCTTTAAAAAATAAAAAAATAATATTATTTTGATATATTTCTAAACAAAAAAACACTTTAAATTATAACCGCTACCACAATCTTAAATAAAACTTAGCCTAGAGGAGGGATTTTGTTTAACATAGGTCAAAGGAAACAAGTTGGGTTAGCTATGACATTCAAAACTGGAAATTCTGGTCGGTATTAACTGATCCGATCATCACTACATATATGATGCGTGCAAATAAATTAGGCCGTGTTTATTTCTTGAAAAATGATTTTCGGGAAATCATTTTCCAAACTTTCATGTGTTTGTTTATCATTAGGAAAGTTAGTCAACGGAAAACACTTTCCAGTCAAAGAAAAATTTGGCTTAGTTTTCAGGAAAGTGTTTTTCTTTTATTTTGGGCAAAAAACATTTTCCGGCAGTTGTGAAAAAATTAGAAATGTCATATTATTTGCTAATTTTATCAAATTTGATCCTCAAACTTTTGATTGTTATATATATTTTGTTTTTCAATTTCATCCATTAGAATTTAATTTTTATATTAATTTTGGTCCTCATTTTTATAATTGTTATTTACTTTTTCCTTATCATTTTTTTATTGAAATTTTTTATCTATCAAATTTGATCCTCATTCTTTTGATTGTTACTTATTTTATTTGAAATAATTTATGAAATGTTAATTATTATTATTTTAATTTTTTTATCTTTCATTTTTTTAATTTTTTAGATTTGATCTCTATTGTTTTGATTATTATTTATTTTATTTGAGATAATTTATGAAATTATATTTTTTTTCAATTTCATTCTCATTCAACTTTTTAATTTGTAAGGTTTGTTCTTATTATTTTAATAAACTTGAAAAAAATAAAACATCAATAAGTTATTTTCCAGCTCATTTTCCATGACATAACCAAACACTGGAAAATGTTTTCCAACTTATTTTTCATTACACTACCAAATATCAGAAAATAATTTACTTTTTCAGAATTTACTTAAAAAAAAACTATTTTTCAGCAAGATGGTAATTTTCAATTCTCAAATATCAGGAGCCAACCACATAATTATTTACCAAAATTCAAGCGGTTGGATCTGATCGTTTAAAGTGGTGTGCTTTCCCCTTAACTACCAGGACTCAATCCTCAAGTAAAATACATAAAAAAATTTAAAAAATTGTCAGGGTTTCATAATTCTAAAATAAATAGCATGCATTCGCCTGAACGAAACCAATAACCTCAATACTAATTTTAGCGTGTAAAAAATAAATTCGAGAATGCCACCTAATCATAAGGGGAAAAAAACATAATTACCGATAGGCAGAACAATAATACTAGAAGGTTTGCATATTTTAAGCGTTTGTTTATTTTTGTATTTGAAAAATATTTTTTAAAAAAATTATTATTTTTATATTTTTTTGATATTCTATATCAAAAATAAATTTTAAAAAATAAAAAATATTTTAATATATTTTTTAATAAAAAAAATTTTAAATAATAATAATTATTATAATATCAAACTGGACTCTAAATAAACTGGATTAACATTTCGGGCCATAAAACATTATTTTCTCAACGTTGATATTTCAACCCAAAAAGAAGTTACAATACAAGAGGAATGAGCCGAACGAAGAGACAACGAGCCCTAACAATGGGTTTAAGCATGTGAACTTCCTCCAAGAATAGCCCAGCTCAACAACCCATAAACCCTAAACCCATTGATATCATATATTCTACCATTAACCAAACAAGCTCCCCTTCCTTTCCAGATAATATATTAAAAAAAAAGGAAGAAGAAGAAGCCGCTCCCATCTCAAACACTAAACACTGAAAAACCCTAAACCAGAAAGAAAGTGGTTCGCTTTCGTACTCCCCTCTTACCCCACCCTCCCCACCAATGGCTTCCCAAATGGCAATTCTAACAAGAACAACAAAAACCCTAATGAAAGCCCTATACCCCCAAATCAAATCAATATCCTCCTTCGCTCACCCCTCGCAAGAAGCCCATCTCGCCACCGACCACCCTCCCTCCGATCACCCAAACCCCAACTCTAATTCAACTCCTTTCCCTCCAAATCCAGCTTCCGGAAGCCCACTCTACAATGACACAAACTGGCGAAACCCAATCCCAATCTACCAAAATCCTAACTCCCCTATGATCCCGCTCGGTCCCTTCCATAACCAAACCTCTAGAATCCAATCAATGCCTCCAAACATGGACTTGAATTCGCTATCAAATATGCTTGCTGATTGGACCACGTCACAGAGATGGGAAGATATCAAGGGGTATTTTGAGGCGTGGATTAAGTCACTAGATAGAAATGGGAAGCCTAATAAGCCTGATGTTAGCTTGTATAATCATTATTTAAGAGCTAATTTAATGATGAAAGCTAGTGCTGGTTATTTGCTTGATTTGGTTGCTCAAATGGAGGATTTTAATCTTTCGCCTAATACTGTTTCCTTCAATTTTGTTCTTAAAGCTATGTATGAAGGTCTTGAGACTGAGGCCGCTGAGAAGTTGCTTCAACGGTTAGCGAATTTTGGATTATTTGTTCATCCATTTGTGTTTATGGAAAAACTGAGATGCATGTGTTTTTCTTTTTGTTCGTGTGAGTTAAAGTTTGGAGCTTTATGCCTTTATGTTCGGCTATCATTTTATTGTTTTCAGAATTGATAATCTTGTATACGAGTAATTGCATAGTTGCATGATGTTTGTGTGAAAAAATCATCTTATTTTGGAATTCCTAATTATTACATGCCCGTTGTCAGAGCCTCAAAGTAATTTCATAGTATTCACAGTGTTTGTTCATCCCCTTTAACATTCATGTGGGGACCTTCTGTGGTAACTACCTTGTGGACCTATATGCATGTGAGTGTAGGAGCACAACAATTTCTCAGCTGAATACATGCAGGGTTTGTGTTGAAACATCGCTTGCTGTTTCAGGATGGAGCATACGGGAAAAGAATCGCAGCCTGATGAGGAATCCTATGACCTGGTTGTTACCATGCTTCTCAATAAAGGCAACATTGATGCTTTTGATACTGCCTTGAAATATATAGATAAAATTCTAAAAGGTGATTACGTGTTATCGATGAAAGTATTTGATGCATGTGTTAGAAGCTGTTGTAACTTTGGCAGACTGGATGTGTTGCTATCGATTATTGAGAAGTGTAAGGTAATTAACTGATTTGCCTTATATTTTATTGCATAAAAAGACCCCTCTTTTTATGTGCGTGTTCTTTGATCTGATTTTTTTCGCGTACGGTGTTAACAGAAAATGGATCAGAACAAAGCTCTCTGTCCAAATTGGAACCTATGCAACCATATTGCTGAAATTGCATTAAAAGAGGATAACAGCAAGTTATTGTTTTGTGCCCTGGAGTTTATGGCTAGATGGATTGCTCGAGGAGAGAAGGCAAGGCCTATTGTTCTACTTTCAGTGGATGAAGGATTGATTGTGGCTGCGCTTGGAACTGCTGGCAGGACCTACAACTCCACTCTCCTGGATGCGTCATGGGCAATCCTTTGCCGCTCTTTACGTCAGAAGAAGGCTCCTAACCCGGAATCATATATTGGGAAGATATATGCCCATGCATCATTGGGCAGTCTGCAGAAGGCTTTTGCTACTTTGCGTGAATTGGAGTCTTGTTATGGGAGTTCTGATAAGGAAGCAGAAGAAGAATTGTTCTCACCATTCTCTTCTTTGAATCCACTAGTTCTGGCTTGCTCCAAGAAGGGTTTTGAGACTTTGGACTCGGTATTTTTTAATTTTCAGAAGTTGATAATCAGCGTTCACATATTGTTAACTTTTAACAAATCATCTTCCAGATCAAATTTCATTAATTTAACTAGTCATTCTTCATAAAATGTTTTCTTACTAAGTTTAGGAACCCTTTATTCATTTGGATTCTTTACTTACTTGGTCCAGGAACCCTTTATTCATTTGGATTCTTTAGTTGTCATTTGATTATGTGACTTTTAATAGAGATATTGTTTCTTACAAGTCTAGGATTTCGGCTTTTGACTAGCACAAATGGTTTCTGAGGCAATTTCAGAAAAGATGTCTCATTCTCTATCAATCAATTTGTGCTTTTGAGGTTTCTCTACAAACCTTAAACCTATTTCTCTTTTTCCAACTTCAATTTTATTCAGATTTTAGCCAATTTAACCTACTGTTCTTTGGTGTTTGTGTTGGTTTTCTCCTCCAATTCTACACCACTGATTTTCATTGTTTTAATCTTTCTCAGGTATATTTTCAGCTAGAGAATTTAAGTCGTGCAGAATCTCCATACAAGTCTGTGGCTGCTCTTAATTGTATAATTTTAGGTTGTGCAAATATATGGGATCTTGACCGCGCATACCAAACTTTTGAAGCGATTAGTTCTTCTTTCGGGCTGACCCCTAATATTCATTCATACAATGCTCTAATTTTTGCATTTGGAAGGCTCAAGAAGGTAGATCATTTTACAGCTCTCTCTAGGCATGATGCACATGCAATTTAGCAATGCATCAATACCATTTTGTTTTCTGCTCAGTGTAAAAGGGGCTTTGCAGTACTGTATGCAGTCACCTGCCCCTTGACGAATCTCATATTTATGTGGGTGGACTGTGCATGCTTTCAATGAACTTCCCCATGTGTTGCAGAGGTGCTGCAGAAAGACTACTTTGATGATTTGTTTGGAATATGTAACATGTATTGCTCATGCTTGCACACATTAAAATAAATAAATGCATGCAATCCTATCAACTGCTTCTTTGATATACAGGATCTATTTCATTGTAAAATTTCTTGCTTTTCTTGTGGCAGACATTTGAAGCTTCAAATGTGTTCGAGCACTTAGTGAGCTTGGGTGTTAAACCCAATGCTATGTCATATTCATTGCTTGTCGATGCTCATCTCATCAACCGAGATACAAAAGCTGCTGTGTTGGTGATTGAGAAGATGGTAATGCACCTTTTTCCTCTTGGGTGTGCATATTGAGATGTACTTGGTTTCTATCATGATTTTTTGCATCTCTAGAGAAACTAATGCATGCACAATGAACCTGTTGACCAGGATTCTGCTGGATTTGTCCCTTCCAAGGAAATACTAAAGAAGGTCAAAAGGCGCTGTATTCGAGAAATGGAATATGAGAGTGATGATCGAGTAGAATTCTGGGCTAGAAAGTTTGACTATCGATTGGGCTCTCAAAATCGTAGGGACTTGTTGTTTAATCTGGAGTACAGCACTGATTTTGCTTGATTGGTAAGTTTTGATGAGTTGAATGTGTTTTCTAATAAATATTCCTAATTTCTTCCAAGTTTTACTTGGCTTTAAAGAAATGGTCACTTTCTCCATAAAAAAAGTAATGGCCATTTGAGCATCGTTGTCCCATGGTAGTTTTTGTCTCTAGTAAATGAGCTTTTCAATCTACTCTCCTTCATTACTTTTTTCAGTAAATGTTGACTCTGCAGTCTGCGTTCTTCTTTCTTACCTTGATTTGGGTTAATCTTGCATCAACCTGAATTCCTGATCTTTCTTTATCTTCTTTCAGGTTTGGTTACTGTTTCTTCTTGGTAATCTCAGTGGTGGCAGTTTGCTTGTTCTCCAGCTCCTGTCCAATGAAATTCTTTCCTGTCTGTGCATTACTTAATTGTACTCGATTTTGACTTTGGCAGGACTGATACAAGGATCAGGATTGATCTGATTATCATAATCGTCCATATGCTTCTCGGTTTTTTTTTTCCTACTGAGGGAAATCTATAGGGCAGGGAAATGTTGGTCCAAAAGATTTTCAATGTTGACAAATAAATGTAGGACAATCTTGTTTTCTTATGTAGGATAGAAATTCTGCAATGGCGTAGATACTCTACTGGCGAGATGTTTGTCTTTCTGTCTGTAAATCTAGTGCTTAAGCTAATTTTGTCTTCAAGGAGTACTTTGCGTAATGCAGTTATTTTTTGGAGATATAAGTTGGTGATGTGATCGTGCGTACAGAGTGTAACTTGCCTATAATTCATACGTAGAACAGAAGAGATTGCCTTGTTGCACATGACGGAAGTTTCGGGTCATTATTCTTGGAAAATTTGTTAAAAGATGGTTAACGGATTTATTTGAATTCAAATTAAAAGTGGGTCTCCTCACTTTTTAAATTAACTTTGTTCAGATTTAATTTTTAACATGAGTTTTTTAATATGAAACATGTTTTAAATAAATTATAGGTAAATAAAAATTTGATTTTAAAGAAATTTTAGTTGTCATTTTTAGGTAGAATTTAATTTCTTCTAAAAAAATATATTACACATGAGGAAAAAAAAAAAAAAAAACTTAGCTGTTTTAAAATGTGAAGTTAAAATTAGGTTTAAAGCTCACTTAATCTTTTAGAGCTGAGAGGTTTTAGGTAAATAGGCCTTGAGTTTAAATCTATATACTTCTTACAAAATAAGTTTTAAATCAATCTAGAGGCAATGTTTATTCATGAAGAACTATTTCTTCCAGTTAAAATTTGAACTTGAATTTTGTCTATGAAAAATCATTTATTTCAGCTCATTCTTTGTCTAAGACTAGAGTATGAATATTAACATTTTTTCCGGAAAGTTTTGTTGCAAATTTGAATAGTTTTTTTAGCTAAAAAAATGTAGATTTATGCCATTATTTTTAGATTTAGGCTAATTAAATGATGATAATGATAAGAATTAATTATTTAATTTTTTGGCTTCTAAAATCCACCATAAAAAAAAAAGATGGAGGAAGAGTTTCACACAAGTTCTTACTAGACATTTACATGTTTTTCCTCACATCATCTTAGAGTTTTTTCTTCTCTTCGTATGTTTTGGTTTTTTTTCAAAATCTAGAGTTTAGGTTTATTTTATTGAGATATGTTTGAGTTATATAATCTTTGATTCAAATATCTTGTTTAAAAGTGTATTTAAAACAAGATGGCGGTGTTGAAATCTTGAGAAATATATTTTAAAACATATTAGTTGTACAAATGAGGAGCAATAAAGCTTTAAGAACAAATGATTCAACATAAACAACAACAAAAGTTTCATGCCTTTAAAGTGCTTCAATAAATAATTATATTTCTTTGTTTTAATTAAAAAATATATATTGTTATTATTAGTATACATGCTAGAACTTTGAATTAACATCAATTGTAAGTTTAAATATATGCTTAATATATGCATGCTAGAATTATATTATTATATTTGTGTTGCAAGTATATTTGTAATGAATTATTATTTTGCATGCTTGTAGATTTAAACTTGTATGAAATCTAAGTTTTATTTGAATATTTTTTACGTTTAAATATTCTTGGTGTGATAAACTAAATATTATTATTTACTAGTCTAATATAAATATTAAATATTTGGAAAACAATTATAAACTTGCAAAGAAATCGAATTTTTTTTATCTTATAAAATACAAAATCCACATATAAGTAATCTCATGAAAGCTCCCAAAAAAACAATAATGAAGGGTTTGCTGCTAATGTGTGGGTTTGTGTATATAATGATGACATTGTACAACGACCGAAGATCCGTATAAAAATATTGATGAATGTTAATGCTTGGTTCTATTATTCTATTATTCTTGATTTTTTTATTTTTTTTATTAGTTTGTTTTTAAACATTTTTAGAATTTTGGTGATCAAAATAAATAGCCAAGATACTTATGGTAAATCAAAATATTTGGATTGAGCTGGTGCTCCTTTTTATCTTACTCCAATTTGCTCTATGGATCATTTGAGAGTGGATCGTGAAGATTCATTGGGCAGGCAATAAATTGAATTGGAAATGCTTCGGCCATGGCCACTCTTTCAGAGGAACTCGCATTTTTCTTTTTTGTTAAATAGTATCGAATTACACAGAAAAAGGTAAACATCAGCATGAGTTGATCTTATTCCTTTCCCTATTTCTAAAAGCTACGTACAAAAGATCCTGTGCAAAACCTTTCATTCCTTTGAATTCAAACATCTGCTAATATGGTTGAGAGGATTCGACGCAAAGATCTACTTTATTCCCCCCCTCTTAGGCTGGGCTCTGCATTCTCAGGTGGTCCAACATTATTTCCTTATGATGCTTGAGTTCAAGCAGCTCTCTGAAAATGGTAAAAGAGAGTTCATCAGTATGGTGCCAGTCCAGAAAGAAAGATGAGCGGTAACTTGATTTGGTCCTCCTGCTAAGGCAGCGACAAATGGTGTCTTTTCTATGTGAAAAAACGCCAGTTTATCAGAAACGCAAGCCATAAGCATGGAAATCAGGCCCGCTGAATATACTATCAGAGTAGCAGTAGCCTAAGATAAGAGCTGGCTTCCATCTCTGCTACATATTTTTGGAAGGCATTCGTCAATGCCTCTTCAGCATAAACCACTGTGCCTGAAACATGATTTTTTCTCTGAAACCAGACCCAGCGACATTGCATATGGCAGAGCTAGTTTTTTTCTCTGAAACGGCTATTATATTTATATGGTGACAGTCAAAGTGCAAATGAAAGGTTGTTTCTGTATTTCTCCTTTTCCTTTCCATTGACAACAACGTACTGCATCAATCTACTCTCAACTTACGAAAATATACTTTATCATATCTGATTTTTTTTGCTTAAAATTTCAATTTACTCCTATTTACCAGATCATTTTAAAAAAAAAATTCTTAAATTTTCATTCTGTTCCCATTCCCGTGTAGTTCTTTCTTTATTTTTAAGGGAAAAAAAAGTGTATTAGCAAACTGATCCACGGCCTCAAAATTTGAAACTAGATCACTCTGAAGCCCAAGCCCATTTATCTGCGTTAGACCGAGCAAAATATGGACTGGACCAATAGCCCAAATAACTGGGAGAACTCTGATGTTGCAGGGCCGGCGAAGACAGGACCAGGGGAGTGAACATGGTCTCTAATGGCAACCCAAAATTTGAAATAAAAGGCAAAGCCCATTGCAGTGCTTAAGACCGAACAAGATATGGACTGGACCAATTGCGCAAAGTTCATTACACCTTCTGGTTCGAAGTATTCTGTAACTTGGATCAAACGCTAAAACCCTAGACAAGAACCAACGGAAATTCCCTTCCCTTTTCAATTTTAACCCAAAATTTAGGTAAATAGAAAAAATCAGAGCACAAATGGAAGGTGGGGGTGGTCGTAATGGCAAAGAGAGAGAAGAGGAACAAGACGGCATGTCCGTACATTCTCCATGCAAAGCTCCTCCTTCCTCTGCTTCCTCTCTTCCCAAGGTCTCTCTGCCTCTCTCCCATACGTATATTTTTTTTTGCTTGTGGAATTTTAATTGGAGCTGGAAATATTTATTCTTTGGGGTTAATTAGGAGCAATCACAGGTGGAATTGGAGCTAAGACTCTTAGAAGCTCTGGAGATCTACCCTCCTGTCAAACTAAGAGGCAGGTTCTTCAATTTTCCTCTTCAGTTTTATCTCAATTCGCTCGATTGTGGGGTATTTGATTTTTTTTAATGAACTTGAATAGGAATTGTGTTGTTGTGTCATATTTCCTGTAGTAGCATTTGTATGGATTAAATTAATAGAGTTGAATGGGAAATGCACATTGCTTGTATGATGAACATGTCAGTGGGGCTACCGGAACAGCGCATTATGTGATTATGTTATGATGCTATTTGTTGGGAGTTTTGAGTGATCTGCTTCATTTGCTATCATTTACTGGTGATAATATTTTGGTGTGAAAGCTTTTGTTCAGGAGATTTGCGGTTTGGTATCAAGACTGTTGAGGAGTTATTTTGTTTTGATGATAGAATACAAATACTTTCTATGTGAGATATATAATGAGACAAATATAAGTCATCTAGCAATTAATTCACATGAGTTATTAATGAGACAATATATATATATATATCTCTAGTTCCACTTTTCTTTTATTCTCTTTTTTATTTTAAGAGTTAAGCAAAACATTTGAAAAATTCTTTTCATGCAGGCATGCATCGCCACTTTGTACTTTATGGTCTCATGGAATTTCTTCGGAGAAGGTTGTTCTGTCTCTAACTCTGTTTCCTTTCTAAAAGTTTCCATTTACATGCTCTGACACATTGATCACTCGATCACAGCTTTGATCGGCAATTTTCTCCCGATGAGGTTTTGCAGTTGCTGGACCGTTTCTACAACATTGAAATGCTGGTATTTAATTTCAATGATATTTTTCATTTTCATTGTGGATTTCAAAACAGAAAATAATTCATTTGAATGCTATCCTACTACAAATTCATTTCAAGTAAAATGTAGGAGATTTTGATGCGTATATGAATTGATAAATGTCTCAGCTCTGCTGGATGCTAAATTTGGCTCGCTTCATTGCTGACCCTGTATTGTTTTGTATAGAAGGAATAGTGCACGAAATCTTAAAAGTATGTCTATGAAATTAGATGATGACATATAATTTGCAACCGGTGAAAGATCACAGTATTCACAATCAAGTATTTTAGTCTATGCCTTGCGAATATTGTGTTTTTCTTGCTTTCTCTTTTACACATCATCCCTATTTTCTTTATGAGAACATATAATGTGTGCAATGATTTTGGCTTGTTTCTGTCAAGTTTCAGAAACCAGATGATGAAGAGGCAGAAATTCTGAATCACGAGGAAGATTTTTCCTTGCCTCAAAGTTATTTTGTCAAGGAAGAGTGAAATTGATAATTTTGAACTACATCTTTTTTGGACTCCTTGCACAACAATCCTAGCTGGGAGCATATTTATTGATCACATTACAAATCCAAAACTGGGGCAAAGTTGAGAGGAGTCGGTGTTGCTTAGAATCTCTGGAAGGCCATTGTAATGATCCTTTTAAATTCCCCCCCTCATGACTCGTATAGTAAGATAAATATGTAAATTTTAGTTAATATAGTTTCATTTACTTTCCACTATCATTTCCAGATATTCTGTTTTTTGAAGACGGCAGGGACAAGGTTGGGTGAGGGTCAAACAATAATGAGGACAAGTGCGTTAGGAATATAGGATGCATTTTCTTGTCTATTGATTTCTAGTTTCAATCAATTGACATTCTGCTCATCCCAAAAGAGGAGATTCGTGTGGAGTAAGAAGCTGAAGAATTTGGTAATTTCCTGGTGTGTGCAAGCGCCGTCCATACATTAAAATAACTGCAAAAGTACAATAGAAATGGGTGAGTACCTTTTTACATTGTTCTGCCTTGTATTTTGTATTTAAAAGGTTTTTTTAATATTAATATTATGTTTCTATCATTCTCTAAACCTTCCGTCAGCTGGTGTCATTGATGTTGTTAAAAATTAACATGACATGTTCATACAATATTATATTTTTGTTAATGTATATTTTGGTTCTTTGATTTTTTTTAAAAAAATTTACTTTGGTCTCTATGTTTTTTTACTTACAAAGAAGTCCTTAATTGTAAGTTTTTTTGGTCATCATAATTTACAATAAATATAATTTAGTCTATGACTTGATTTTTTTCCAATTAAGTTTCTATATGTAATTTAAATGAGTTATGAGTTAATACATAAGGTAAAAGATAAGTGAATTTAAATAGATATGTATGTTCAAAAAATGAAACTTTTATTTCATATAGTATTGTATATCTACTACAATAAATTTTCTTTTCTTTTCTTTATTTTCTTTTAAATTGTTTCCTTGCTTTTAACTTGAAAAAATTGAAGGAAAAAAAAAACCATAATAGATATATGATATTATAGGGATGAATTATATCTTAAAGTAATAAGTTAGTTCGTGAACTTCTTGATAATTTTTATTTGATTAGATCAATTGATCTTTGATGTGATTATTTTTTATTATTGTGATCGATATTATTATTTAATTGAATTTTTATTTCCTATAATATTGTGTATCTATTTTGATAATTTTCACAAAGCTTACGATTTTCTGTATAAGAACTTATTTGAAAAAAACAAATGAGGGACTAAATTGTATTTATTAAAAAACTCAACGCTCTTAAACGACTCTTTTGTAAAAAGGTGTTTACTATAAAAAGTAATTATAAGACTGCATGACTTGCTCCCACGCCTTTTACCTAGCGTATTAAAATGAACGAACGTGATATTAACATATTAAAATTATAATGTATTAAAATGAATTTTTAAAATTTTTATTTTAGTATTAACATATTAAAATTATAAAAAAATAATACGTATAATATCAATTTGATTTTTTTTTCAAACAATAAGCATAAAAAAACAGAAGTGGAAGCACACTTCCAAACACACAGCAGCCTTATGGGAAAAAAATATTTCTATGGGATATTTAGAGATTTAGGAGGAAAATATCTATATGCGAAGAAAAGCCTCATTCCTATACGAAATTTTTAATGGAATGTTTGGGAGTAAGGTTCTTTCTGTTTTTAAATACTTTCTAAAGATGTTTTTTTTTTTTAAAAAAATAAAATAATATTTTTTAATGATTTTTAATAGTTTTGATTTGTTAATATTAAAAATTTTAAAAAATTCATTTTAATACATTATAATTTTAATATGTTAATACTAAAATGATTAAATAATTTATTTAACCAGTGAGTTAGAATGATTTTCATATTATCTTTTAACATTCAGATTTTTTTAAAAAAATCATAAATAATTTATTTTTCCGTGCACATGCATCAATCAATATACAAAAAAACAACATCAAAAAATGAAAAAAAAAAAAAAGTGCAGCAACATAGACTTAAAAGGCCAGCTGGACGGATAAATAGCAGAAGGTAAAACAAAGGAAGTCCCCGATTCTGATACGAAGCTTGCAAGAACAACGAATAATAATAATAAAAAAAAAAAACGAAAATCTCTGTTTAAAATAAAAGAAAGGAACTAAAAGGAATAGCAATTGATCATTCTTATCATCAGCTTTTGGTGGGATTCAAAAAGATCAATGGCATCAAAAACTTTCAAGATTGTTCCATCCAATCCCTTTTTCAGGAAAGATAACAAAGAGATGCCGCTTCTGCAAAGTAGTTTAACATCCGCTTGCCATGTGCAGGGTTCTCTCAACTCTCCCTCAGTGCTGAAAGGAAATTACAATTTTAGCAGGGCAGTGGAAAAGAATAAAAAAAAACCAGAAGGTATACGAGAACTAACCTCTCCTTCGGCAGGCTTTTCCCTTGATCCTTCACCTTTGAAGTTATCATCACCTACATGATGCAACTTGTCTGAGATGAAGTTTAAGACGTACGTGTTTTAAAACATAAATTAATGGAAAATCAACCAACGGTATGCCTTGATGTAAGCCAATCTAAGAAACAGAGATTCAGAATTCGTCCCTTACTGGGGCCAAAATACGAGTGGCCAACAAAATGGTGGCACATCTATCATCTGTGAGCATGCTAACATCCATCATGTTAAAATCTTATTTTAGTTGACAAGAACAGGCTGGTCCTCCTCTCCTCTATTTTTCAAGGATGAGTATCAACAATTTGGTAACGACATTTTTTTCACCAGCATAATGTAATGCTACTAAACCTCGGTTTCTCAATTCTCATTCAGTTTATAATGTACCTCCATCTTCAGGCAAGTCAGAAGTCCAGAGAGTGAGGTTATCTCTCAACAACTGCATGATTAAGGTGCTGTCCTTGTATGATTCCTCACTCAAAGTATCCAACTCTGCAATTGCCTCATCAAAAGCTTGTTTGGCTAGATGGCAGGCCCTGCAAGTATTAACATTAAAAATTAGATCGTTAGAAAGTCATGAACACAGGATAATACAATTTGGCAGCATTAGATTGCAAAAAAATATAATCTAACATACCTCTCCGGAGAATTCATGATCTCATAGTAGAAAACAGAAAAATTAAGGGCAAGGCCAAGACGAATTGGGTGGGTTGAAGGCAGATCAGTGCTTGCAGTGGCAGAAGCAGCCTAAAAGAGAAATGGAAACACGAGGAGCATATCAAATGATGACAAAATTAGAGAATGCCAAATAAATGGATTACATATTTATGAAATATAAACTAAAGTAACATGCCTCGTAACCCTTTAATGACAGTTCGGCTGCCTCCTTCCTTTCTTGATCAGTCTTGAACTCAGCTAGATAGCGGTAGTAGTCACCTTTCCTGAATTCATGGATGCCAAGACCCGGTATTAAGAATATAAAAAATAAAAAGCAGGCCTTTATAGATCACTACTTTCATGCCTTCTTACATGTAATACTGCTGTGAACTACTTAACTGAGAACATAATAAATCATTACACAGTTCACGAAATTGCTGCTGCTTGGACGTGTTGATAAGCAGGAGCAGGGGATGAAAAAGCAAAAAGAGTATTATAAACCTTTTGTGCACCACTTGTCCAAGAGCCAGGAAAAGTAACTAGTCATCAGATGAAGAAAAACATACCCCCTTTCCATTCATGTATATAAATAATGTGATGCAAATAGCAAAAAGATACATATAGGATCGAGGATAAAAGTGCTATAAAAGATCATCTCTAAAGGCCAACGTATATAACTCACATCTTGTAGTAGAACACGGTTGCTTCTCCTGAGGTAGAAGAGGGGACGAGATACTCATCAATGATGGACAGGATGTCATTGCAAATCTTGGAGAGTTCATCCTCTACCTTCTGGCAGTAACCCTTAATCAGTTTAACGTTGCTGTCATTTCCTTTAGATTCTTCCTTCTGCTCAATTGAAGACATAATCCGCCAAGAAGCTCGCCTAGCCCCAATTACATTTTTGTATCCCACCGAAAGGAGGTTCCTCTCCTCCACCGTCAGTTCACAATTAAGTTTGGCAACTTTTTTCATGCTCTCAACCATTTCTGTTCCGTCAATATTAAGATGTTACAGATTTCAGATAATCTGGAAAATGGGCATAAATTAAATGAAAATGTCTATCTCTGGGAAAATATAAATTTTTTTCTAAAAGAAAAAGACCCAATTATCCATTAAAAAAAAACCAAAGCATGTACTCGCAAAAACAATGAAGAAGCGAGTAAGATATAAATTAAAGTTACCATCATAGCGCTCAGCCTGCTCAGCGAGCTTGGCCATGTAAACGTGAGTCTCTCTCTCCTTATCGGTCGACATTGTAGTTTAATTTTTGAGAGAGATATGATCGATCAGATCACAATGTGTTCGCAGACAAATCAATAATCACCAGAGAGAATTTTTTGTAGAGGTCTGAAAGCAAAGAAAAGGGAGGCGTGCTTTAAATAGAAATTTAGGAGCGACTGGAGGGGAGGAGAAATAACAGATCTGAACCGTAAGTTGGGTTCGGAAAGAGGAACCGCGCTTTTCGTGATTTTATTTCCTACCATAGCTTGGATGTATTCAATCCTTTCTGTCGGAGGGGTCCTTTCGAGATTTTACAGCTACACCTGTTTCTTCTTC